>NC_051054.1:6606453-6932009 GCF_904848185.1 Acanthopagrus latus | reverse complement strand
CTGCAAACTTTTAAAACCCACATGGGTGTGTAACAGTTGTCAACTTCCTGATTACAGCTCCAGTCTGGTCTTACTTGTGCAGTGTGGCAACAGCCTCTCTGGTCTTGATCTGATCCAGGCCGAAGGTGAGGGCGAAGCGGCGGGCCAACTCCTTGATGCCGCTGACGTGAGAAGACGTCCGGTCCAGGTTGGGTCCCTGGTCCTGCAGCAGCTCGTTGAACAGCTGCAACAACACACATACACACACACACACTTGTTGACAAGGTGTTGGAGTGCACATAAATCAAAGCATGCAACGTTTTAGGGCAGGGAGCTGTGTATGCAGCCGGACATATGGTCTTCATCAGCATCTCACCTGCTGCAGACTGAGGATGAGGGTCTTGGCACAGAGAATCTTGTCCGTCTGTCTGGTTTTACTCAGGGTCTCCTTGATGATGTCACCATAATCATTATAATACTAAGGGCAGAAAAACCAAACAGTTAAAAACATGCAAGATGACACACAACTTATGTGAATAAAATCTGACGTCCTGACAACCTAGTTGACTTTTCTGTATTTTTCAAATATTCACTTAGTGTTTCCAGCTTATTTCCCTCTTCAGATGGTTCTTCCTCCTCTATTTGGTTGTCATTGTTTTTATTTACTGCTGCCAGTTCACTTCTGTGCCTCATCTCTGAAAACTAAATATGAATACAGAGATAAAACTACATCCCTAGAGCATCCTAAAGAGCCTCGTTTTCACATTTAAATACCACAAACTTGAGAATACTTTATCATGGCATTATTATAGGAAATCAAAGAAACTGCAAGAGAAAATCACTCTAAAATTTCTTCTGCAATCTACTCCCAAGAATAAAGATAAGCATTTTTGCTATTGATCAACCAATCCTCTCTTCGAATAGTGAAGAGACTTTTAATGGTGTCTCAGTACCATTTTTTTTTTTTTTTAAAATGACATAATCAGTTCTGTCATCATCTTATTTTGACCGGATGATTTGCTGGCTTCTGATTTTTAAAAAAAAAATTCTTTTCATACCGCCTGATTTTTTTTCTGTTGATGGTGTCAATATTAATGTCAAATATATGTGAACACCCACCTTCATGTAGTGTTTGAAGATGTCGGCAGCAGCGGGCATGTCCACGATGTCGTAGATTATGAGTTTGCAGAAAGCCGCGAGCAGATTTCTCCTTTTGTGGAGAGCCTCGATCTTGTTGGCCTCGTCTTCCTCGTCTCCCTCTGAAGGCAAAAGGAAATATCAAATAAACATGAGGGTTTTGTTTACTTTTTTAAAATTATCTTTGAGCTTACGTCATTTTTATCTAATTCCTAAAAAGGTGTTCCCCTCATCCTCACCCATGCTCTGACTCTCATCGTCCTGGTCGATGAAGACATGGTCCAGGACGAAGTTGAGCAGCTCGTTCTGCAGAGTGCTGTCAGGGTTGAAAACCAGCGGCTGGAGGCCCTCCCTGCCGCCGGAGACCAGCTGGTGACTGAAGATCATCAGCAGGTCGCAGAGAAGCATGAACGCCTGGACAAGAAGCACAAATGTGGAGGACGGAACAAAATACTGATTTCTTAAGATGACAAAAAATATTTCTACACTTCCCTCGTCCCACATTTTTGGACAATCACAGTCCTGAAGTGTTAATTTGATGCTATGATTTAAATTTCTAAAACATCCAGGACAAGAAGTTGTGTCATAAATCGACCTTTCCTAACACGTCGCACACTGTGGCACTGTTTCTGTCATCCACTCTCCAAACACATCTGTGACAGTAACGTTCACAGTTCAACACTGATCGGGTCATATCAGGTGTGTGTTCTTACCTGTTCTTTGACTGGTGTGTTGACGTTGGACAGGCACTGTTGGCAAACAGCCAGGAATGACTTCACCACTCTCCTGAGAGCCACCAGGTCATCCTGCACACACATACGCACTATTAGCCACACACAGAAATCAATATTTCTGTCAGGCTAAATGTCTCGCCTGTGCTAACTGCACCAATGAAGTAATCGAACTTTAATGATTAGAATTAATCATCAGCTATCTCAGCTGAGGCAGAATAATCAATACACTTTGTGTTGACACTGGTGGAGTCAGAGGCTCAGACTGCACAACTAATGATGATCAAGTTTACCATTTGATTATTTTTATCCCCTTCAGTTGCAATTTCCACTCATGTTGACAATCCTAGTGAACAGGGAAGAATTTAGTGAGATATAATAGTTGCACACAGGGGATCTTTAAGTTACTGTGGGTGAGAGCAGAATTATTGAACTTGAGCTAAAAACAGCATCCTTCAACTTGTGACGCTACGCTGTAAGAGATTTGCCAGCAGTCGATTAGACATTAAGCTGTCTTGAAGGTTTCAGCTTCCCTCCACCGCAGAATAACAGCTCTGGGATCTGACGCCTCGATGCTGATTTAAAGTGTTAAATGAGATAGATTGGGGGTAAAGCCTATGAATCGGGTCGGCTCTCTGCAGAAATACAGATAAACTCCTGTTTGGATTTGTGAGTGTGTACTGTAAAAGCCCAGTCAGTGAAGTGAATCCAGCACCTTGCTGGGAGCCCCCTCTGTGATCTTGACCAGCTGCCACAGGATGGAGTAGTGCGAACACTGCAGGGCCTGAACGGCTATCTGCTCCGGCATGGAGCCCTGCTCGATCCCCGCCTTCAGCAACCGGTAGCAGTTCCCGAATAAATCCCACCGCGTCAAGTCATGGGCACTGAGGCAAGGTAAAAGAGGAAAAAGTTAAGTCATCAAGTTTATGTAGTGGAAGTTTCATAGCAACATTTTAGCAACTATTTTTAGATATGGACTGAACGATTAATCAAGAAAACTGCCAGAATATTCATCAAAAATGTAAATATTTGTTAGCTGCAGCCCTAAACAGATGGAAAGTAAAATGTAATGAGAAAGTCTTACTTGTGGAAAGCTGTTAGTCTCTTGAGAGTAGATAAAACATTGTAGATATCGTCATCATCGGCCTCTTCAGCCTGCAGAATAACAAACATGTTATATGACTAGACTCATATTGCATCATAAAAGCACAAGATAAAAGGCTACAACTTAGACAAATTTTCCCTGACTTGTCCTCCTCATACCTCCTGCAGCAGCTCCTCCACAGAGTGTGTAAAGCGATCGGTCATCTCGTCAACGAGCTGCGAGCGGGCGATGTCCACGCGGTTCATGATGGTGTACTCCTCAGAGCAGAGGATGCTGTAGGTCTTGCTGCAGGCCTCGAGCACGTCCATCTCGATGTGCTTCTCCACCACCAGCCGGATCTGCTTCAGCAAGGCGTCCAGGTGCTTCTCCATACGCCCGGCGCTGTACACGTCCAGGTCAAAGAACTGAGGGATCTGCAGCAGGTTGGCCACTTTCTCCGAGTCTGCCTGGTACTGCGGAGGGCGGAGATGGAGAGGCAGGAATTAGAAGAAAATAGAAAGAGGCATCAATCAACAGTGAATACTTGTTTCTGTATCCCTATTTGATTACATTCAGTTGACATACTTGTCCGGAGTGGTGTCCATTCAATAACACTTCTCATGACTACATAAGTAACACTTTGATCAATTATATCGACAAACAGATCAGTCACTCCAGCCGAGTCATTACTCAGTGTCACTGGCCTGTCTGGTTCTGGCTCTGTTCGGGCTGGATTTCAGGATGGTCTTACCTTGGACAAAAGCATCGGCAGAGCCATGATGAAGTGCTCTGTCAGTTTGTTTTTGTCGTCTATCTGGGTCTTCCTCTCCTTCGCTGTCAGCACCTGGACACACAGACACAAAATTTTAAGTCAAATGTAGCCTTCGGTGTAAAAATAGGCATGACAGGCAGTAAAACGGCGGTTTTGTGTTTGATGGAATATTCTGTCCTCCTAATATGACTGGGAAAATTAATCACTGGGAGAAAACTTTTTCTTTTGCTACTTCTGTCCAGAGCATCTAATGACATCAGTCTCACCTTCAAATCAACTTGTGAACAATCCAAGTTGGCTGCTGAGAGACTGAGAGGCTGAGAATATCTGTGTCGTTACGCTGAGCGTTCGTATACTTGACCTACCCGTTTGCCCGTGCCTCTGCCCACAGGTGGGTGTGCCTCTGCTGCCTGTCGGATGGTGCACACCATCAGCTCTATCAGAGCACTCTCCTGTCTGTCTGACAGCACTGCAGGAACAGAGAGACAGACAGACAGGGTTAGAGCAAAGGAGAGAGAAAGACAGAGTCAGAATGTCAGCGAAAGTCAGACGCAGAGTTTCAATGGACATGATTTCATTGCATCACCTCTTTCAGCTGACAGGCTTACAGGTCGTATGTGTGTGTGTGTGTGTGTGTGTGTGTGTGTGTGTGTCTTCTTACCTTCCTCTCCCTGCACAGGCTCTTCCAACAGAAGTTCAGCCATACACTCCCAGTCTTTCAGCAGCTCCTGAGAGCTTTCCCACAGGGAGTCCACCAGGTAGGCTGCATGCTCATGGAGCTAGACACACAGAAAGACACTCTGAGCATGATAAAGTTTTACAAGCATTGTGTGAAAAGTTACAGCAGAAATCTCTGAAAACATCTTTACATAAACTACAAAGATGATTTCTCTTTCTCTTTAGCAGAGTAAAATCGACTAACTCCTTATGTTACCTTATTTACTTCACTGTTGCAAAAAATCAATGAATTATGTGTGTCAGCTTAGAAATAAAATAAATTATACAACATGGTAATAACAGGGACAGACTGTGTGTGTCTCAGCGTTACCTCACTCTCCAGAAAGAAGAGCACGAGCATGCGGATGAGATTTCCGTTGGGACTGCTCCTCCCTCTGCGCTTGGCCAGCGCTTCTTCTGCCTGCGGGTCATGACGACTGAACAGCCTGACAGACGAAGAGAGGGGGAACGAGAGGGAGAGAGAAGGAAACAAAGGAAGAAACAGACAGGATAAAGTAGGATTTACAATCCAAATAAGATCCAACTAAACAACAAGATGTCATTATTTCAAGTCAAAATTATCTTCAGATAAATCAGGATGGACTTACTTCCTGTGCAGAAACTCTCCAGCAGCAACTGCCACCGGTCGGTGAGCAGAGTAAACCAGGTGGTACACGTTCTCACAGTCCTCATTAGACAAGGCGTCCTCACTGCCCCTGCAGCAGATAAACAAAATGAGCCACACAATAGGAGTAAGAGTTACACAATACTAAATGTATTAAATACATAAAGTTACTCACTGCAGGATGAGTGTGACCAGCCTGATGGCCTCCACAGCCACATCGTACTCTTTATCCAGTGTCATTGATACAATGCGGTCCTGTCAAACCCAACAGGAAAAGAACTGGGATTAATAAGCAGAAGTGCAACAGAAATCAGAAAAAGTTAAAAGCAGTAAATGTTTGCATTCTTGCAGCCGTTACCTTGAAGCGGTTGGTGAAAAGCTCCAACTTCGGGAACAGTTCTCTGTTTGTGTACAGGTTCTGCAGGGCTTTCAGGCACTTCAGACGTACTTCTCCTTGCTGAAAAAGACGGAGTTAGTAAGTCAGTCCTGCTGTCAGAATATACCGAAATGTTAAAAAAAAAAAACATCAACCAAGCCTTGAAGAAATACGATAACAAAGCCAACTAAACAATTGGACGGTGGTGTGCCTGTGTTCTCACCCTATCGTGTAGTGTCCAACCAACATATTTCAGGTAACTGTCATTAAGAAAAGCATCGCTGTACATCTTCATCCACACTCCGATCTCCTCGATGCAGATGGCTCGGATTTCAGCGATTGCATCCCTAAGGGGAAAAAAAGACATTGTTATTGTCATTGTGACCAACAAGGATCAACAAAATTTGAAAAAAAAAAACAACCTGATCATGTCTGAGTGTTAACTAATAACACTATCAATGTTTGTCATCACCATTATCATTAGGACTGACAGAGGTCTGTAAAGCATCATTACAACTATCACTATCAGCAGCGGCCAGCCCAACGTTACCTGTAGCGATGCACAAAGATTCCCTTGAAGATGGAGTTCATCATGTTCTCTATTTCATCTTGGTTTTCTTGAAGCTGTGTGAAAAAGTGAAAAATGCAAGTTACAGGCAAGTAACATTTCAGATCTATAGCACAACAAGCTAAACAGTGGTAACAGCTGTTATGATCGACAATTTTGATTTAAAATGTTTGTACAAGTCGTTGCGCATTAATTTCAGCTCTATGCATGAAAGTTCTGAGTATAAAGCCGTTCAGTTCGACACTACACAAGCTAATGCCTTCCATGAAGTATCAAACGTGAACGACCTCCTTCCTCTTCTGTAGCAGCAGCTCCAGCTTCTCGTTAGCTCGTTTGCCGGCTATCTTGTTCCTCTCAGCCTCGTACTGTCTCTGGGTGTTGTCCTGGTGGATGCTCAGGTTCAGCGCCACATTCACCAGCGCCGTCATCAGCTTCATCGCTGTGCAGGAACACAAATACACATGAGTAGAAGTGGCAATATGTGCAGAAGCATGGAGATAACAGCTATTTATTCATTGCCATTTCCAGCCTCTTAGCAAGTGCAGTGGTCATGAAGGTGGCGTCATTACCTGCTAATGTGGACGTGTGTCTGAAGGCTCGCACTTGGGAGTCGGACAGCCCGGTGAGGAGTGAGATCACCGTGTCCATCATGTACTCGTCGTAGATGATGCTGTACTGACACTGGCGGATCAAAACACTGATGAACTCGCAGAAGTTGTAGCGAAACTTTTTCCACATGGGCCCTGGCATGGTGAGAGGATAATCCCCGCTGTCCTGTTGACGAATAAACATAGAAAAGCTTTAATATCGTTCATCACAATGATCAAACCTGATTGGCTTTTGATGAAGAGAATTCCTTCAGCCACTGAACGTAATGAACCGTTCCATCATTCATTTCAATGTCAGAGTAAAACAAATATCCTCGCTCTTGTACGCTGACAGCAGGAAAACTCTATGACCTTTTATTCATTCTGGCCGCTTGTTTTAACTTTCTTTCTTGTTATAGATGAACAAGAGCAAAACCACTTTTATCTGTTTCACCACTATTTGTTTGTTCCTCTCAGTTCTCTCCAAAAATGTGTCATGTGGTGAGAAGCAAATAAAAACTGAATTGATGTGAGATTCCAGAGTGACTTTCATCTTTTATTGTGAGATATAAATCACTGCACCCACATACAAATATGTTTTTATCTAGCATTTTCTTTTTGGAATTTAAAAATCTTATGAACTTAAATATAAAAAGAAACAGGTTTGAGCTCGCGATAGACATGAAAGTGTCAAATCTGTTGGCACAGCCTTTTGGAGGATCTGAGGGGAGATGGAAATATTCATACCAGAAAAAAGTATTCTTACAATCTATTGATTCAGTTGGACTTTTATAACTGGGAATTTTGCATTCTTGCAGCAGCAAAGGGGATAACAAAATAGACCAAATAAGTAATAAACAAAAGTACAAAAGCAAGATATGATAAAGAGGAAAATGAGACCCTTGTACCTTTCCTTCAGGGAACAGAAGTCATCATCATAACATTTCATTACCTCATCAAACTCCTCAGTCATCTTGCGGATGATCTCTGCGTTCTGCATGTTCCTGAACATTTCAATCCTCACGGTGCCTGATTACACAAGAATAGCAGCTCGATTTACTCCAGATGTTTGACTTTAGTTCACACTAGAACTAATTTCATGAAGCTGCAGCAGTTAAATTTAAGACTCTTACCTTTGCACCCGGAGCACTGGATGAAAAAATTGATGAGGTCCAGTAGCGCCAAATCTCTGTCTTGTTTATACGATTCAATCCACTCGTCCACCACAGACTGCACACACACACACACACACACACACACACACACATTTCACAAAGTGTAATCTGATTTCAAACTACAGGAGCACACGTGGAACTTTAAAATAAAACATCTTTTGAGATATAAGCACAAACAATTTTCAAATTCAGTTTTAACTTAACTGAACAAGTTCACCTCTTAAAAAATTAAGAGCATCATTCACCTACCTGCATGGCACTCTTGCCCAGTTTGACCACCTCAAACAGAGTGACAGGGTCTCCCCCATCTCCATTATGTTGAGCCACTCCGTTCGCCTTCCCTCGCCCTCTTGCTATGCCCACAGCCTTGTCCATTGGTGACTTCCGAGGCTTCTTATTGGATGTCTGCGGGGACAGATATGTCAATCAAACAGGATGGAAACAAATCACCCAAACACTCATATTCAGACAGAACTTCAGGTGCACACAGACTCAGACTTATGCATCCACTCAATGATGAAAAGCAGGGAAGTCTCAAAGTCTGACACACGTCTACAGACGTGGGCACCTACCGGGGCTTGTTTTCCAGGCCTCCCTCTCTTCTTCTTGCCTTTCACCTCTGGATCTTCCATCTCACTCATGCTCATACTTAAGCCCACTGCATCTGTTGCCCCAGACTCATTGGATGAGTCCCTAAGAGAACAAAACAGACATATAACTCACATGCACTTGAAAGCTTTAATTCATCCATAGAAGAGATGAAATGTTTAGCTCCAAAATGAAAGATAACAGTCAAACTACAGGGGTGAAAAGCAAATCAAATGACTTGTTTTAGTCAAGAATAAACACATATTTCTTACAGTGCTGTAAATGCATGCAATCTTCTTTTCATGTTAAGTGTGTGTTTCACTCACTGTAGGACAGGCAGCTCCGATGTGATCATTCTGGTTTATGGGGGTGGCGGTGGGATGTGTAACTCTGCCTTATGTGCGTCTGCAAGACTGAGTGTGTTTGGAGGTGCTAGACTGTGGCTCAGCTGGGGGGGGAGTTCAGGAGAGGGCAGGGAGGAGAGGCTCCAGGACGGACTGCACTCAACTTGGTGGCACTTAACTCTCTTCAGCTCCTGCAAATATAAAAAAAAAAACAACACAGGGAAAGAAAGGAATTGTTATTAAAAAAACATGCATTTCAAAATAAATCCAACAGTAATAACAACCAATGATGCAGGTGTTCTGTTACAAGGACGTCTGTGCAAGAGTTTGGCATGAGCACAGACACAAAACACCTGATTTAGGTGTTAAAGGGGTCTCATTTTAAATGAGGTGAAATAGCGATGGCCACAAATCGCTGATGATTTATTTAGATACAGCTATGACAAGTGTCTGCTTTAACTGGCTTATAACATTACTTAACCCCTAACAGTTTATATGATGTGTGAGGACCCAGTTTCCAAACTGTCGCAACAGCGAAAATGTCACTGAAAGCAGACAGAGACAGTTCAATCCTTTACTCTGGTCAATCAGCCTGTGCAGGTGGAAACGGGGAAAGGAAGACACCAACTGGCCACTTTGAGAACTACAACAGCAAAATATTGTGGGGTGTATAGTGAGGATTTGTACACAGGAGTGTTTTTGGTATAAAATAATTTCAGAAACATCCTGTAAAGTGTCAAAAACCGATCATGGTACCTCAACCCAGTAAGCTTCCTTTATTAAATATATTTAATTAAGACTGAGATTATCTTAGTCTTAAGTGCGACGTTACACAATTTTAAACTTTGTGAGAGTAGAATCAAAGCTTTGCCCTCTGGTTCAAAAGTGATATTTAGTGTTATTTTAGACATATTCAATAGATTCAATATGATTTTTTCTTTTTAGAAAAGATCTGTCCTAAATTGTGAAATTTCCACATGTGCCACAAATGATGCAGCCTCAATAAAACAATCCCAAAATGCCTTGCAGTCACAGCTAAATGTGTGGCTAAATTCTCACTCAGAGGACTGACAGCTAAATTATTAATGAAATTAGTTATTAACCTGTTCTTATGCTAATGAGGGCAAAGAGCAGAGGAGGAGCACTGCCGCTCTTCGCCACAAGAGGCAGTACGATCCACAAAGTCCTCTGCCCAAAGTCCATCTCCAAACTGCTTCATTGTGTCTTAACTGGGACGAGTGGACTCAGAAAAATCACCAAAACACTCATTTAACTCGCAGCTCGGCTCCGGTCCAGTTCTGTCCACCTACGGGCAGTTTTAAGGGTGCATTTTCCCCAGAGTGTGTGTGAGTGTATACATGTGTGTTTGAAAGTAGGTCTGGGCAACAGTAGGGGGCAGGCTAAGAGAGTATGTATTTAAATACAGTCTTCCACACAGTGTTTGTACTGAGGAATAGCATGGGCAGGAGAGCCCCCTGTTTCATCACACCAAACTACACACACACACACACACACACACACACACACACACACACACACACACACACAGTTCTTACACAGTCATCTGAGCAAACAGCAACACTGTGAGAAAGGAGGCCAAGGTGAAGGCAGGATTTCAATCATTGCCACCTGAGAGTCTATTTTTAAAGTCACAGATTGTGTTTGGCGTCTGGCTGGTTGTAGTAATATAAAATGAAATCAGAAGCTTTTCAGACTTCCACAGGTCACAGGCTGGTATTTGACCTGCTTGCATGCACACAAGCTCCTCATCGATTTCGGTGCTTGATATTCTCACCGCGGATATTAAACCTACAGAAATCAGAGAGAAGCCCATTTCTGCTGACAAGGCCGGTGAGGGAAATAATCCTGTCCGTCTGTTGCACGGCATGTTAAAACTCCGCTGGACGAGTCAGAAATGTTAACTTGCACAAACTGCCACAATAAAGATGACAAATCCAGCTGCGCTTTTTTCGTTAAATCGTTATGTGATGCCTGAAGCTGCACAGGCAAGCGTCGTCAGTGTCAGCAGCATTAGAAGAATATTTCATAGAATGGGATAAAATGTGCAAAGGACTGACAGCTCAGAAGCATGTTGTAAGTTATGTGCAAATAAATCACTTTAAATAAGATGCTGGCAGGCGATCCGGGGGATAGAGCAAAGAAACAGACAGTGCAAACTAGAATGAAAGGAATATGAATTCCTTCAATTTTGAAGTAGGTGAACTGAGGGTGGCATGCGATGTGGATTATTTTAGACTTTCAGATAATATTTGTTTAAGTGACAGTCAGGCTAAGGAAAGACAAAGCACTTTGTAACGTTTTTTCTTGCAAGTGCTGTGATCTGAATGAAGAAAACATCGATCCGCACAATTACTCCTGTCCACAATCATTTACATAATATATTAGAATATATTATGTTCCCTCATCTTGGCTATGCGGTATTCTACAAATAGTCTACCCATTACGGACATGGAGGTCTGATATAGTGTAAAGATATAAACAAACACAAAGGGATAGGAGCACCTACAAAACATAGATGCCCTCTGTCAAATACAAACTTAAATATTAAACTCCAACTGAGAATCTGGCTGTAATTGACAAGACAATGACCGGAGATGACTTGCGTTAATGAATCATCACATCATTTAATCCTGTCTAATCAGCTTGAGTGATTTTAATTTGTGAATGAATCCCATTTCAAGGCTCCAGACATCATTAGAGAGCCGACTGTAACCGAAAACAATCAGGATGTCGATACAAGGCACTAAAACACACAGTGAAAAACGAGAGACTGAGACGTGAGACTGGCTATCAGCTCTGCTTTATAACTAATTAATAATTGATTAATGTCATCAAAAAATGGAACAGGATTGAAGCCGCAGTTGTGTGGCATCAGAGTACCAAACAGCGGAGGCAGCGAGATCGCCCTTATTATGTCATTTCACTACTGCCCCACCTGCTAACTCCCCCCTCCACCTCCACCCTCCTCCTTATCCACTTTACAGACTGTTATATCTCAGCCACCTGCTCTTATTTGAACCCCAACAAGCCTCTGAGTCCCTCTCATCATCCGATTATCTTTCTCCGAAGAGAAAGGGAAAGCCAACTTCCTTGTGTTCATGTTTTCACTGAATTTGAGGGACAGGAAAAGGGTGTGTGTGTGTGTGTGTTTGTGTCTGTGTCTGTGTGAGAGAGAGAGAAAGTCTGTCTGACCCATTATCGACTAACAACTAAATAATCCTTGTTGCACGTTGGCTTTTCTCGTTTTTCCCGACACACTGGCACTCTCCCTGGCTTCCTCACACCCGCACACAAACACACACACACTCTGACACAAAGATTGTAGCAGCTTTAACAGGAGGCTATGAATAATTTGCAGTGAGTCTCCTGAACTGTTCCTCAATTTTAGACAGGATAGAGGCAGCCAATTGCATTTTACTTTGCACCTCTCTCTCCCCTTTTTTCTCAGCTCAATACCATTTGTTCTAAATGGCACAAATAGAAACAAACTCACCAAATAAATAACAGCAATTACTGTCAAAGCAGAATAATGAATTATGCATGCAAGGCCACTTCCCTGTTGACTTAGTTTAATACATTTCCAGCTGCGCTGCTATCGTCTCTGCCCTAAACAGAGCAGTGCTGTCCATGTTAACTGATAAAAACTTTGGAGAAAGCTTTTTGCACGTCATTTTTTGTCTGACTAGCAGGCCAAAGCTAAAAAGATATTACAATTACTATAACAAAAGACTCAGGACCCTAAACACCAAGCAGCTAATGTCCGGCCAATAGTGAGAGTCTGAAAACCTCATTTATAGCGATATGCCGGGAGGCATCGCCCCTTGATGATGGCTTTTCAGCCAACTGAGCTTGCTCAATCAGCGGCAGAGCCCATCACTGAGCAAAAACACTCTGACTGGGTGTTCAATTAGGCCAGGGGTGCTCACAGTAGGGCAAACAGAGTTTGGCTCGCCAGATGTTTGTAGCAACAAAATAGAAAAAGTAAGGAATTCAGAATCTGAGCAAGGCAGTCAGTCAATTGAATTGATTTTGGCCTCCAATGAATGTCCGGTGAAAAACACTCACAGTTTCTCCTTTTAAAAATACAGACTACTTCCACCTCGTAGTAGAGAGTTTCACAGAGTTGCAGAATGTACGAGCTGGTTGTAGTCTTTGTGGTGCATAAAGAGGTTAAAACTTCACTAATTAGGGTCATCCTGAAGGCTACAAGCAGAAATATGTTGGTGTAACATTAAAGTTGTTGTAGATACTACAAGTGTTGCTGGAGTTTCCACTGCTTTGGACTTTTCACCTTCTCCATATGCACTGGAAGTGGGTGAAGTTGTACCAGAAACCTCTACTCTGCTCCTACAGACAGTTGTGTTCATATGAAACTTTTTGACTCAGACTCAACTCAAACGTCGGCCCCTGTGCTCCTAGTTCTTTAATGTCGGTTTTGTGCCGTGGCTCGCAAGAAACCCAGTAAGAACCAGTGACATTTTGGCATTCTTGCTTTTGAAAGTGGAGAACTTATTTCAGGTCTACGTAGCTTGAATCTTAAGTAGTTACCTCTCGTTTTCTTTGTTCACTGTTGATCCATTAGTTACAGATAGTTTAAAATACTGAAAGGGAGAATAGGTCAATAAAAAGACAGCAGTTTAAAAGGAAAGTTGCAGGTAAGATGCTAAAAATTCTAAATGGTAATTGGGAAAGCCCCATCTGTCATATTGAAACCATTCATGCTTCTCAATGTGGAGCACAGTATAGATAAGCACAATGCTCAGTAGAGGAGTGTAATTCTGGCAGTAGGAGGGCAGAGGGTTAATAAAATGAATTACAGCCCCAGTGAGAATAATAAAACTTCATGTAGCCTCTTCAAACGCACGGACCGGGCCAACAGAAATGCTGCCAGGTTTATAGGGAACATTAGGAGCTAACAGTGCAAACAAAATGGAAAATTGACTTCTTCTTGTTCTGAAGAAATAATAATGTGTGCGGGTTGCTTTGTTTTGACACCAAGGTGTTAATAAGCGTCTTAAAGTCTCTAAAACGCCGTCTGAAAGCTGAACAATTTTTGAACACAAACGGAAAACAAGTACATTTCAGTGGGACATTAGAAGAACAGTAAAAACTTTTATACTGCTGTGAGAACTGGACGAACTACACATGCAAGAACAGGTAAGCTTTAGTCTGATTTCACACACAAAACTTTCTCCATTTTATAACCGGTAAGAAATTCAGGAAGTGGCAAGATGTTCTTCAGGTAACAGTAGACACTCATGTTTAAACAAACACACCATGGGTCAGGTGGTGCAATTACAAGCGCCACTTCAGAAGAACTAGAAACAAACCCACATGTTAACTATCTCTGGTCTGCAGAGATTTGTGTGTGTGTCTACTTAAGAGTGTAAGAGTGTAAGACGGAGAGACAACGAGCGAGCATCTGAGAACCACTTAACATGCATGACATGTTCTCTAGGAGGCAGGCCGGCGTTGCTATAGCAACTGGTGTGGGTCATAAGCCCGGCGGTGACGGCATATTTGATTGGCTGAGTGGAGGCAGGAGGGACCCATAGTAAGAGAGGAGGGGGCAGAACAGAACGGGACCAGTTACAGATCCAATCAGTGAAACCTGACTTACAGACTCTTCCAGGACTCCTACAGTGCTGAGGAAAGTTATTGTCCGATTTGTTCCTCTCTCACCGAGACGATTCTGTCGGTGTCCACACACATCTGTCACACAGCTTGATTAAATCAGCCTGCTGCTTCAGTTCTTTATAGTCGCTGTTCAATCCCATTCGTGATATTGCTAAAATTTTGCAAGAGGTATGAGTGAACAGCGGGCTTATGAAAAAAGTTGCAGACACATTGTGCAAAACCTGGCCCAACTTTAACTTGAACGACTCCTTAATGAAACCGGGCTTCCTGGATTTCTGGACTTCATTGTCTCACCGGTACCTAAAACAATACACCCCTTACAGCGCAGCTCCAGTGCATTTTTTAGACACACAGGCCTGTTACATAGCCACATTCGGACAGACATCACCGCAATGTAAAGAGAGAAAGAAAAGAAAAAGAAACTCAGCTGCTTCATTTATTTTCATCAGGGCCAAAAAACAGAAATCACATGATGGCCAAGTTTAAAAAGTTTGAACCGAGCCTACCTTCGATGCAACACAATGTAGACTATTTCAATCAGAGCCCAGCTGTTATACCAGTAAGCACATATTATCTCCTATGACAGATATTGGTAGCAGCATCTGTGATGTCAAATAGGTGTTGATATGAAAACTTTTTTGTCACATACTGTGATGCAGAAAAGGATTCCTGGGGTAAATTAAAACATCTCCATTGAGATTTACAGTTTCAGATCTTATGTGTATACTACAATACACATAAACAAGGTGTAAACAGCAGATATAAGACAGAGATGATAACAGAATAAAGTAAAAATACAACCTTTGTTATGTCATCTGATGAGCCTAAAACTACTAGATGCATTACTGAGACAATTCCTGACACCCCCCCCCCCCCTTTTTTTTCAAATGTAGTACTGTTTTCTCATTTCTCTCTACACTCCAGCACCATTTCTAGTGTAAAGTTTCTCCTCACCACTAGTGCCACAATTATAGAGAAGTTGAGCAACAATAGTAATAGCTCGATAAACTTCTGTTTCTAGCAGGCAAAACAATCTTCAGAGGCAAACCTGTTATCACTGAGCAAACGTTAGAGAGTCAACACAATGAATACACGACACGACACGACACACCTGGTTATGCGGTGGTGCTTTGACAATGAATGGATGAAATCCTTCTCAAGGTAATAAATCATTTCCAGTGCCAGAGGCTTGTATGGTCGAAACAGCCAAAACACCTTGACAGAAAAGGCATAAATCCAGTTTTACAAAATACCTCTCTTTGTGGTTAAGTCTTTCATGGTCACTTCATGCCCTTCAACTGTGAAAATAGCCTTGAATTATTTGTCTTTTTCATTTCTTACATTTAAAATTCCGCTCCCGTTTCAGCAAAACAACCACAATTGCCTGAAAGAAATACACAGTATGTCCACCAATTAGCAAAATAACAAGTTCACAACACGTCTCGACAGCTCTGTGCTGAAGCAACAGCTAAACCATTACGGCAACATGAGGAGAAAATAGCCCACAGCTTATCATGAGGTGTTATTTCACCGGTCCCCGATGGGAAACCTCTCTCCCCCCGTCTACAGGGAGATCAGAGAGTGCAGGGTCAATCACACTACAGTGCCACTGCAGCTCGTAATGATTGAGCACTTGTAATGGTGACACTTCAGCAAGGTGGATGCCAGGGAGCCGCGGGGGGCTCAACATTTTCACTGCAGGTGGACAACTGATTGTAGCTCTTTAAAATCATTCCCTTTTAATTCTTTTAACGATTTAAAAGCAGCATGACAAGGACTTAACAGGTGATTACAATAAGGTGATGACTGTAGAGTGAGCTCGTCTTGCAAATCACACACGCACACACACACACACACACACAGTCCTGCTGTCATGGTCCCTGCAGGCCGATTCTTTTGACAACTATAACCTGCACTGTGTCGGCTATAATTGGCCGTTATCTCTCGAGACAGACTGTAGTGAGCCCCTGTATCCAATACTGTGGGCTATGACTGTGAAGCCTTTGGAATAGCCTAAAAAATAAAAAAATAAAAAAATAAATAAATAACCCTCGAGACTGGATTCACCACTAGAAACATCAGGAGGGAAGAAGCACAAGACTTTAAAAAACAGAAGGTTGTCCAGATACTGAACGCATCCTTGTCTATGTGTTGTCATCAATAAAGCTATTGTGACTATTTCTGTCTCTACAGTCAATATTTCAGGATGTGAAAATCCTGCATTGGTGAGTAAAGCTGAGTATTATCACTTCCCACGAGGGCCACCTATGAGAGGAATGTGTACATTTATAATGGGAAAGAACAAAGTAAGAAGAAAGAGAGCCTTTTTTGGAAGAATAATCCAGAAACCATGTCATCTTTATGTACTTAAAAAAAAACACCTCAAGACAACCTGACAGAGAAAAATGTATTCTAATAAAAGTTATATTAATTTGATTCATTGTGCTGGTGCATAAGCTGGCTTCGGTGTGTTTTGTCAAACAGTTACCAGCTGTTTGCAAGTCAGTGTCTTTTTTGTCATGTTAATCAAGCTACAGCGAATACTTAGCGCCCCCCCCTTTTCTTTTTACAGTGTCTGTGTGGCCTCAGGTAGGCATCAGGCATAATGCAAAACATCAAAGTGTGCTGCCAGTGAAAGCACAAAGAGATTCAAACTCCGCAAGAGGACAGAGTGTCAACAGGATGCCCCACGAGTTCATTAAAAATGCATTCAATCACACAAAACAAAAAGACACGCAGGACATTTCAGAAGATTGAACTAACATCCAATTCTACTAAAGAAAACCACAATTGTCATTTGTTAATCAGGATTATTCAAATCATTATATTTGTCCCAAAGGGGTGGTAGCACAGGCTTGTAGAGTAGTGCAGGAAGGGTAAAAAATATAAATAGAAAACACACATAACTTACAAGAATAGGAAGGAAGTCATAACTATGCTCACAAGCCATTTTTTCTGTCCGGATCACTTCTCGGTTAAAGCTGGTGAGAGACTGATTTTGTACTCTCAAATTTCAGGATTTCTCCAGGAATGGCCTCAATAACTCTACTACTACTACTACTACTACTACTACTACTACTACTACTACTACTACTACTACTACTACTACTACTATTTCCTCAATCTGGGTTATCATTAAAGAAACCTTAAAAAGAAGGAAGTCATTAAATCACTGAATCTCATTTTGGTCATCCTTCCTTACAAGAGGTGCTGACACTCCTAAACCCCAGACATACAGAAGTAGTTTAAGAGTTTACCACTTGAGCAATGGAGAAGAAAACCCACTAAACATTTCCTTACAGCTTTTACAGCCTTGTCCTTACCACCACAATATCATGCATCATTACTTCCACTCCTCAACATATCTGCAAAATAATACGACTCCTCTAAGCCTCTTCAAGTATTCTCGCTGTCCTTGAAGCAAACAAAAGCTGTGCAAGATAAAAAAAAAGCCACTTAAGAGGAAGACTATCCACTACATTACTTAATGAACCGCTGAGGGGGTAAAGTAAATTCAAGCTGAAGAAACTGGGAAGTTATTATCTCCCTTTAGATTAGAGCTAATGCACTGCTCTGTAGAGATCTAACTGACTGGCACAAGCTAAAGCTGCTTAACTCTGTCCCTCCAGCCTCTTGACACTGTACAGCACTGATGTTACATTCAGCTCAGGCTGAAGTGGATTCACTTTTACACCTCTTTCTCTTGTTCTATACGTTTGCACTATGTAAAGTCGTCCCAACAATAATCTGGGAGGCTCAATCACGGAAAAACTGATTGATGGACCTGTCTGAACAAATACATGGGAACCCCCTTTTCAAAAACATTTGTCTTTACAAGGTCGGTTTCCATAGCAACATAACCTGACACAGACCTTGAGTCATTTTCTGCTCAGCGGTCATCTAGCACTTTTATTATTTTCTCAAAAAACTGTTTATCTTGACAGTTTTGGCTTGCGGAGAGTTTGACCCAAATCAGCCTGAGCTGTTATCTGAAACTGTAAAGCATGCCGTGTTATCTCCTCCTCTCCCCAGCAGGCTGTGGTGGTCTGCTCAATGTACTTTCACCACCTCAATTTGTCACAGTGTTCAAATGTTGTTAGGAGGCAGAGGCAGAGAGAGGTGTCTCTAATCTTCATTGATTTGTGGTGTATCACTGAAGAGCAAAAGGTGAACTCTGGGCGGTCGAGGGTAGCAGACTACTTTAACACGGATGGTTTTAAATGGATTCAATTAACCTGAATCTCGGTTGAGCTGATGGCCTGAGGGATCATCCCATGACATGGAAAATGAGAGGGTCAATCCTCTAGACAGCAGGTCAAAGAACTCCTGACAGCAAAAAGAACTTAGCAAATGCCTCATACTGTGCTTTGAGCTGTCTGACTAAGTATTTCTGAACTATAATGAAAACCAGTGTGCATAAAACACTGTAAAATTAAACAAATGTGATGTAAAAAAGCCTTGTCAATCTATTTTAGGGGAAAAAAAAGAAATCCTTAAACAGATTGACGATGTCTGTCAGCGCTGAATTAGCCGTTTCCTATAAATGCCAGAGGAACCACCTGTATAGTTTCCACGCAGCCCTGCGGACATCTCCAGTATGTGTTGTAAAATACATCGCAGCAGCTTAAAGTAAGACAAATAGCCTGCAATCAAGTCAGACAGCTGCGTGTGTAAATCTGAGCTGCAGAACAACTCAGGAAGAACCAGTTTCCTCACAGCTATCACTGCTTACTCTGATAATAAAACACTGTGGGAACTCAGGTCTTTACTTGCCACACCTAAAAGGGTTATTATTGCTCTTACGAAACATCTGTTTATCTCACGCGAGTTAGGACAATGATAATCTCTCATTGCTCCTTAAAAAGTCTCATCAGGGGCTTGAGACTAAGAGTGTCACGACCAACTCATGGAAAATGTAGGATCTTCCCCAGCATGCATCCAGGACAAAAGGGATGTTTCTGTGCAGCATGTTTAACTATAGCTATTGTCTGCAAGTGCGTGAGACTACAAGGTAAATATAAACCACTGATAGACAGCCCTGAAGACTACAGTAATAAAATGCATTTTGATATTGGTAGGAGTTTTTTTGATTTTTCATGCAATTTGGTAAAAATACAGAAACACCTTCCTCTCGTCATTCATGGGCGATTGTGCAATGTGTTGGCGGCTCATAAATTACATTAAGCAGCTTCGGTAATCAAAGATGTGTTTGTGCCAGTATCAACAATCCACAACTGTATTTTTCAGGCAGCTTCTAACAGCCTAACTCCATTATAACATTCATTAAATAAACTGGCCAAGGTCATGTGCTTTGTGTCTGCGAGAGAAGCTGTGAGCTGCTACATTAATATAATTTAAAGGCAGGAGCACTCAGAGGAATGGCTAAGCAGCACAGTGAACGGCATCTAGTGGTTGTAACTGACAAAAATGATGTACTTCCATAATTAAATGTAATACTAGAGAGCCTGTCATCACAAGCCACTGGAGGAAAAACTGTTAAATCTGAGGACTTTTCTGTTCTACAAGACACTCTGGCGAGGGGCCAACTCCGTTCAGACTACGCTGCTCAGTTTTCTAACATTCTGGGGCTGCAGGGCCAACGAGGTCCATGCAACAGTATGATTAGTAAAACATGCCATCTTTAAATATTTCAGTCATCCAAGACCCTTCTGCTTGTCATACCGAGCACTGGCACCAATTTTTCTTTTTTACTGTTTTTCACACCGAAAAAGTCCTGCTGTATCACACAGAGCAGAGCTTATTCTTAACGCTGGTTTCTGATGGCAACAGACCGGCCATTCAGTTCAGATCTGAGAAACAAATCAAAGGGAAAAAAAAAAAAAATCATGCCCTGGGAGAAAAACTGATCGACATGTTTAAGTAGCTTTCATACACGCAGAGATTTAAATATGAACTAAATGGCTGACTTCAATATGTACACACTATAATACTCGCAGAGGGAGAAATATTTAATACATGAAAGTCAGCCGGTATGTCGACACAGATAACCCGACACTGATCACACTGTGATTGAAGCCTTTATGGTTCTCTTACAGCCTGACATTACATGATATGTTTGTTAACTGAGTTAATGTGTGAAAAGTAGAACGGGCTGTAGAAAATGTCTCATTTATAGGAAGAAGTAAGAGAGGGAAACTGAGAGAGTCCAGTCTTTCTTCAGTGTGATGAATATCCACAAGCCTTATTAGGTGAAGCGTTAGAAGATGAAAGAAGTGACCTTTCTGGAGCATGTGAGTAAATTCAAACCACAGGATGAAACTAAACTGTGCAAAAACAAGTCTAGATGTGTTAATGGAGCATTTTTAGATAGCTAGAGTAGTACATTCATTTAGTTAGATGTAATGGTACAAATGAAGCAAACTAACGATGGGTACATGTCTTTTACAGATGTGGGTGGTTTAAAAGCCAAGTTAAAGTTAACAGCCAGAATACGGCGATATTGCCTTTAATTAAAATGTTGATATTTGTAAGATATATCAGGATGCTCATTATATATCTGACTATTTTGAAGTCTCCTCTCACATTTCCCACTGTTTTTAAATTACTAAGCAACAACACTGAAAAAGGACCAGAATAGGTTTCAGTTTCGGTCTGACTCTTTTTGCATTAACAGAAATACATTTTCAAGTTTCGAACAGGTGGCAAATACAGAAATGGCTACTTTGTGTGTGAGGCAAAGAGAAAACTGTCAAGTATAAATTATTTGACGTTTGAAAAACATATGGCAAATCAACTGCATCTTGTAGGATGTAATGCTACGTCTTAGGACCTTTTCAGACAAGGAATATGTGACACTGCAGGCTTCATCAATCTGTTGAGTTGGCATTCTGACATTCTGACATTTGAATACAGTGAAACTACCGGTACGTTTTCTCATCTGTGTCTTCATTTAAATCTATTAAACCGCAAATGCGGTTGGCTCTTTTACAACAGCAGACTGTGCACAAGCATTGAATGAGAGGATGTTTAGTTGTGTCCACTTGCTCACATGCTGTATGTGAAGTGTTTTGCAGGATGTTCATTTAATCATCCACACAGTTGGCATTAATAAACATGGAAACTGTTGGAGAGGCTGTTGCTCTGATTATTACTGTAAGATGGCCATTAACATCTTTTGCCTGGTTGCATCGTGAAAGGAAAATAGTTTTTACATACTGAATTGACATGAGGAGGTAGATCTCCTCACCAGTTTTAAATGGACCTGTACAGTGTTTCCCTCACAGATTGAGATAATAAATCTATAAACAATGATCTGAGAAGCTAATACAAGTTGTGCATTTAATCTCCCTCTCTCTGCATGTTTCACCTTGAGCTGCAACAGCCTTCACGTTAATCTCAGGGCATTTAATTCAAATGTGTGTGATGTTTTGAAGGCTTTGTAAGATCGCTGTCGTGACAGCACTTACAAGTGACCAGGGTCCTTATTTAAGAGCAGGTTAAACTGCTGCCAGATTTACATAAAGGAGAGGGACTTTGAATTTATATTCCTCTGTGCGCTCAGTTTGCATGTCAACATGGGAACTACAATAGCTTCAGATAAAAACGTATGCGAGTCAGCACTAAGCATTTGTGTCAGGGAAGAAATATCAAGTAGAGGTAGAGATTTACTGGAAGATCAGACACGACTGATCTGTCTGTGAATAAAGGAACAGAAACGGGAGATGGCAACAGCAGGCAGTAACCTGCATGATCTGTACATGCTGCAACAATAACCAACTACAAACAGGAAGTTTGAGTTCTCTTGTGACCCAGCAGACCAGAGGCATATGTCACATACTCACAATAGCTTTAGTTCATAATCACTTCTCAGCCTTAACTGCTTGACACCATGCATACGTACTCTCACCAGAGCTCTCTGTGCTGCAGAAATGAAGTCCTGTCAACTGCACAAAGGCAGAGCTGGGAGAGTTCAAGTTTGGTGTGATGAAGCATTCACTCTAGCACCTGCCAGCTCAAATTAAAATGGTAATAAAGTGATGTTAACATCTTTACGACCCAGGGCCAATGCTAGTTTAAACACATGGCCTTCACTTCTGCACAATTCAAAAACCACGTGGTTAGAACTGATACAAGGCAGACACAGAGATGGAAGCCATGAGCTAATCATCGTCACTACTTCAAAACTGTATTTTGTGCACCTTCCTGATCCCTTCACTGAACCTACTGTACATTACGACAGCATTTAGCATTATAAGCACCTCGATAAACAGCACATTAAAAACTACCTAAATCATCCTGCTGCCACAACGGCAGTCTGAACTCTCCTCCTCCCTGGAAAATATGTAACTCTGAATGTGTTCAGGGCCGGACGTGGAGAGTGTGTCATTACTGATCTAGAGGGAACAAATAAGTATGCACACGTGTGCAAAGACAAAGCTGTATCACAAAAACAAATATTTGACTACTGACTACGCCTGAGCTAAACTCTCATCTGACAATCACTTACTTAGTGCCCTGACACACCACAGTCGGACCAGTGACGTAGCCATTGGTGAGCTTCTGTGGTCTTGGGCTAATTTATGCTATTTTTACATACAAAAATAGATGAAACAATCCATCTAAAACAATATGATCTAACATGTTCTAATATAACATGTTAATATTTCCAAACTAGTAATCAGATTCAAGACACTTATTCAAGTCACTGTGCGTTACTATTATTTTTATCATTTCTCTAGTAAGAATATATATTTTTGCTTTCTTC
Organism: Acanthopagrus latus; assembly: GCF_904848185.1. NCBI lineage: Eukaryota > Metazoa > Chordata > Actinopteri > Spariformes > Sparidae > Acanthopagrus > Acanthopagrus latus. The sequence continues at coordinate 6,908,943 of NC_051054.1, read as the reverse complement.
TTGCGTCTCCGGGAGTAATGTCACATATACAACAAGTCACGTTTTTCAGCACGAGGGCAACTCACATGTAAAACCACGCAGCGACACAAATGCAAACAACAATGGAAAGAGAAGGGAGATGTGCATTTCCTTAGCTAGAAATACAGTCATCATACAGTATTTTGAGGTCATGTCAACTAATTATGAAAATATTGAGATTTGTTGTACACTCTGTGCTGGCAACAAACTACTATCAAGCTTCAAAAGCATGATGTCAAATTTGAAGAAACATTTATAGTCGCAGCACGGTTAAGTTTTCAGAGCAAGTCCCACCAGGTGGTGTTAAGCAGAGAGCTGCGAGCAAAGCCACGGCATCGACTTCTGCAGGAGGTCCCCCACCACCCAAAAAACAAAAGCTGGACTTCAGCGAAAAACAAGAGGGAGGAAGAGGCGATGCTGCATTTAAAGACGGTTGACTCGCCCTCGTTTGGTGCCATAATAAAAAGAGATTCCTACAACTATCAATAACATTTAATGCTGTTAAAAATGCACTTCCAATAAAGTGAGTATTGGCAAAACCGGTTGTCATTTTCATGCTGAGGTGGCGGGGGTGTTGTCCGCAGCTCCTGAATGTAACTAATAAAGTAACTTGTAACCTAACTTAGTTACTTTTAAAAACAAGTAATCAGTACAGTAGCTACGTTACTTTTTTAAAGGAGTAATCAGTAATCAGATTACTTTTTCAAGCTAATTGTGGCAACACTGGTCGTGTCTCACTTGAACCATTGGTTACACTGCGACACGACCCTCAATGACCACTGGAGGAACTGCACTGTTGGTCCGGATCCGTAAGCTTTCAGAAAAGGTGACAACATACAAAAACATACAAAATGAACGCAGAGAAAGAGGAGAATGCTCCGTCTGTATCCATATGCATATATAATGGTGAGCGTTAATTAGCTTTTAGTTGTCACGGTGTATCCTACACTGTTGGCAATAATTGTTGGCTTTCTTATGTTTTTTTTGGCAATAATGCAAATTAGATATGATCACTCTCTTAGTGGCATTTCAATTTCATGGGAAAAAAATATGTAAAAAAGATGACAGTGGTATGTTTTGTGCTGTTGTCTGAACCAAAAAAAGCAATGTTCAACCTTCCCTCATGTCTGCAGAATAGGATTTGATATTGCACTTCATCGCCATATTGGGATTTTGTGTAATATTCTCATTAATTACTAAGCCCCAAGCAGGACAGCCATAAAAATCTGAACAACTGAACTAAAAAGAATCAGCAGGCTCTCATGCTTTTTTCAAAACCAATGTAAAATTAAGGCCATCCAGAGCCTGACTTGTGTGCTTGTACCACAATCGGTCCCTCTGGGCCACCGCTACGAGCTGAACCACCAAGACAATAATTGCACTTTATCATGCTGCCAGCCTCCATACATACTGAGACCGAAGTGCCTTGGCCTTATACAGTGGAACAGCCTTGAGGCCAACTGTGGCCGTCTGGTTTAACCAGATTATGATTATGTCACACGGGAGATTAGCCATCCGACACAGAGTCACAGAGTCAGATGCATCGTCATGTTCCTGCACACACTCACACACATACACACACACACAAGCAATGCACAGCCATCTGTTATTGCTACAAACTACTGTACACTCGTTCTCTGCAGCATACAAAGACTGATCTTAGCAGAAAGCAGGGGAGGGGAAGGATGCTGTGAAACTGCACAAACTGATAAAAATCTGTGTTGAAAAATAGATTTTTCTCCCCTCCACAATCTCCTGAGAACTACCTCTGTGTATAAAGGATAAATAGATCATAAGAAAAGAAAAAAAAAAAGGGCAAGGCTATGGAACGGCATAAAAGAGACGGATAGAGGAGGCAGCGGATGTTTCTCCCCCCATTCTCTGTGCAATGGCTGCCTGCTTGGCTGCAGCTGACGCAAAATGGAGCCGTGAGAGTGGGGAGGGAAGATGAGGAAGGGGGGAGATGGGGGAGAGGGAGAGTAAGGGGGCAAATGGGAGGAGGGGTAAGGTGGGGAAACAGGGGGGAGAAAGTGTGACAGCAGCACAGTGGAGAAGAGCAGCAGAAGAGAGGGAGAGACTCATTTGTTCTTCTCTCATCTGTCTGGGCTCCCTCCCTCTCTCACCTTGGCCCCGATTTTCTGTCTGCCTCATATTCACTTCTAATAGAGGGGCAGACACACACTCGCGAACACACACAAACACACACAGGCTTACACACAAGCCCTTGCGGAGGCCATTAGTTCTCACACCCATTATTACTACCTAACGATCTAGCGGCATGTCGAAGATTTTCACAGGAGCAGGAGAAGCCTGCTAATCTGAGCAGTCAGTGCAAAGGGAAAAAAAAAAGAAAAAAAAATAATAATGGTGTTATGTAGTGATAATGTAGAGGAAGCTGTGGGGGAATAATGACTGCCCAGATATAGGCTTGAGTGTGAGGGAATACAAGAAGAGGCTAGAGAGCTTTGGGTGAAGCAGATGGCTGATTTAAAACAATGCTTCGAAAGATGTGATGTATTTAAATTCCCAGTCAGGTGTCTGACACAAACTGCAACGCAGAGAAGGAGTGACAAAAAAATCACAGGAATCATAGTGAGAGGTACATTCAGTGATGTTTTGAGATGAATGTCTCCTACTCGGGGCGCGACAACAGTGTTGTGTGTTGATAGGTGTTTCATCTTTTCTGACAATCACACGAAGAAGAGATCGTTACTTCAATTGGAGCCGAGACAGATTCAATCATGAGATTTCTCGAATCTCAGAAAATGACACTGATGATAATAATTTAATCAGTTCTTTCGTTAAAACCTAAAACCTGAGGTGTTTCCTGTTTTCATAGTATTAATGTTGCATTAGAAAAGGTTGATGGAAATAGCCAAATTAAAAAAAAATACTGGCTACTGCTACCAAGATGAACATGCATTATTTAATTTAGGTAGTATACATCATTTATCTATGAATGTGCAAAATAAATCTTCCTGTTCTTACTTACTTACTTAATGTATAATATTTGTCAAATCTTAATTAAGTCTGGTCAGTTTCATTCCATAAATCTGTGTAGATGATTTTCAATTAAGGCTTGAAACCTTGACTAAAACTGTCAACAGCTTTAGGAAACGGTTTGCAGCAGGTTTGTCTGATACTGTGTCCAACTGTTGTGCTACACATGGATAATGCTGGCAGGAATAATGCAGTCAGTGGGGAATAAGGAAGGAGGTTTATGGGTAAATAATCTGTTGGAGTCAGCCAGAGTGGGCAGGGAAACCCCTTAATCCTCTGTACACAGGCTGGAACAGCAGATGGGGTCTGAGCGATACAAACTAATGATGTCTCAGGGCAGGTTTGGGAGGAAATCTAGCCCGTCACATCTCCACTAGCAGCAGACCTCAAAGCGATTCATGTGAAGTCCACGGAAACACGTACACTAGATAACACAGCTTTGTTGATCCATTCCAAGCATCAAACCAACTTTCTTTCCATTGCTGCTCTACAAGGCTTTTCCAGACCTCAGTTTTATTCCGAGAAGCTTTTGTGAGACTATCAATTGTTATCTTTTTATGTGGTAAAGAGTTTTTCATGATGTCTGCCTCCAATCCCCAAAAATATCTGAACATTTACAGCTTCCAGACCGGCAAGGAAGCCCCGTCAAGAGCTCACTTTGCAGAAATTCTCTTTTCATCTTGCGGCCACTTCATTTTCACCCTGTAAAAACCACAGAACTGCCTTGGCACAGGCCAGTGAATCAATATTAAATAAGAGTGTGTACAAATAACACTGACCGCTGAGACACACACATACACAGCCACAGCTGATGCTGAGGAGGTGGTATTTGCTGGTGCTTGAAGCTGGTCGTTAACTTTGCCTGTATAAATGACACCTAGAGGATTTGTGGGTCTGAACCGGTGCCAAATTTAGATCTGGCTGCCCTGACAAACTAAAATAAATTCAAAATAACAAGTCTAAACCTTATGAAGCCAAGACAAGAATGTACTGACCGCCCTTAACATCGAGCATCTAAGAGCAACGGTTCAAATATCTGCCTTTTAAACTGGAGGACCCTTTTAATGCCAGACAAGGAGATCAATAATGTATCATAACCTCTCTTTACCATTCATAAAAACCCATTCCCACCATTTTCAATCCATATTTTCTGAAATCCAGGAGTTTCACTTCACTACCATACTGTTGGCCAATGCTCCAAAAGGAATTCTTTCCACCCAGGAGTGAGGAGACTGACAAATGAACAGTATTTGGTGAGCTAGCATCGAGTTCTCATGCTGGATCAGCCTGCTAGATGATCTTAAGGCAGCTCTATAGCCTGGCTTTTCACTCATATGTCTGAATATTTCTTGGATTTAAATTATTTACCCGAACACATTAATGCTTTTATTCCCTCATACCTATTTCATTTGTAATTGTCTTTTCTTCATTTCATTTGACATCACTCAATAGCACATTGTAATACAGTCCTTTGAAGAATTACTAATATGCATCTATTTAAGCAGGTTTGACTCGTATTACTCCTATATTCATTTATTCCACATATGGATGCCTCAAGGGAGGAGTTAAAGTTGTCAACAAAGTCATAAGTAAAGGCTTAAAATGTCCGTATATCTGACTACGGGTACATTATAACGTGTGTGAATCATCATCCTATAATTGCTCAATAGGGGGCATCTTTTCAAATTGAGTAAATAAAGTTTATGCACAATGTCTGAAGTCTTTTCAAGTGTATTTCTTACAGCAGTTGTTTACCCGAGGTTATTTGGTTACAGAGGCTGTCGACCGTTTGTTGATTGTTTGTCAGCAGGATCACAGAAAAACTACAGAACGGATTTCCATGAAACTCGGATGGAGGATGGGTCTCAGCTCAGAATAGACCCCATTGACTTCTGGTACAGATCCTGATAAAAGGGACAGATTCCAGACATTTGACGTTTAGGTGAATTTCACAAGGGACTAATGCATTGATTAGGGCGTTTTAATCGCAAGTAAGAGAGTGTTAAAAAAAATAAAAACTATTTATCAAGACAGCAGAGGATTTGAAATAATTAGCTAAAAGTCATGAAAATATGGGTCATATTCACTTTTATTAAGGGGCTCATTATAAGTCTATGGGGTTAATTGAGATAATCTGACAGGGCTGTGGGGCAATGTCTTACAAAAAATGATCGCAACGACTGTCTTACTGTGCTCAAAGTACTGTAGTGACTGTGAATGTATGGAGACCTGCATCTGCTGCTTCACACAAAAGCTCAGTGTTCATACAACCTCAAACTCTCCCCTGCGTTGAATGTGAGCGAAGCGCTGGTGGCAGCCTTTTTCTTAGAGCCGTCTGTCTGAGGCTCAGTCTTTAATAAGGTGTTCCAGTCTACAAAGCTCCACTTTACAGCGCTGATGTAAAAATGAACTGCTGTCAGTCTCAACAGAGCAGGCAATCCAAACACAGGAGGGAGCATCACTTCCTCACTGTCCCAACAGACCACAAACACTCATCCAAACATCTTTGTGTGTGACACTCAAAACACACCATTTTCAATCTTTTAACCATCTAATATGATTTATTTTAAGAGCAGTTGTCATCAAGTAGCAGCTCTCAATATATCTGCACCACCTGTTTTCATGCCCCAGATATAACATAACATATCTGATGCAAGTGGGCCAATAATAGCAGTCATTATATTCCTGTATATAAGCTGAGCTGTCGCAGGAACCATACCACATGCTTTAGCATTTTAATTGGATGTATTTCCAAGCAAAGGAAATGGCGACACAGTTTCACCAATTATGCTGCCAGAGAGAGGCAAGTTTGTGGTCGCAGTGGACTTGAACAAAATTAAAAGATAGCAAATTAACACATTATCACAGATCACATTCACACCATTCAGAATAACACTAATTACCTAGGTTATTTTTGGGTTGTGTTACCATGGATTTAGATCCCATTGAGCTGCTGTGAGGTTGAGATTCATGATTCATTAGAGGGTTCCATGACAGCAAAAATACAGAATCTGAACATGAACGTGGACATATTTCTCCTTTTAGAAGTTGAAACTCAGATTTAAGGTGAGCACAGAGAAACTTTCCCCCCTTTCAGCAGATGAATGTGAAAACAGCCTTCTAGCGTCAAACTCTGCACATACATCATTTAAGGCGGCGAGGTTCAAACATCCAAGTGAAGTAACAATGAGCAAAAGCCTCAGCTGCAAAATTCAGAGTCAAATGTATGATGTGTAGAAACATCTTTCACGGTTTAAACAGTAATCTCTTAATGATGTAGCTGTTAAAGTACTCGCATATGCTGCTGGTTTAACATCCAACAATACATCATATTATATTTCATAAATAAAACCCTCTTTTCCACCCAACTAGTCAACTGAGGCGTTTTTCATGTATGTTCTCTGAGCAGCTAGTTTGCCATCTGGCTAGCTAAATGGCATTACCAGAGGACTTTTCACTGAAGTTCTTTTAATGTTGTCACTCGTTCAGTGACCCATGGTGCAGGACGGACATGGAGACCTTCTCAGAAATGCTAATGTCGGTTGCTGTTTAAAATCTTTGGTACTTGTGTTGCCTGGCTCAGTCTGACCGCCTGCTCTGCCTGTAATAGATGCCAGTGTTACTTATTTATACAAGATTCGATGGCTAACTGAAATGTGGTCAGAGGCGTTATAAGAGATGAGATTCGTGACAGTTTCAACCAATTTGGTGCATCTGGAGACAGACTCCTAATGAGCATAGAAGTTGAGGATATCTCGCTATTGCACAGAATTACATAAAAGGGTGTCGTAATTCAAACATAACACGGGGTTGTTGCCCAGATGGCTGCTGGGTGGAAAGGCTTGTGGAAAGATAGTCTCTCTATACATATACAGAGACCTATTCTGTCAAATAGAGGGTGACATCATGAAACTGAAAAGCAAAACGATACAAGTTTCTCACTTCTGGTTTCTGATCGTTTCTTTCAAAGGAAAACGCAGAACAAATGATTTACAGAGCATTTGCGTAGGCTCTAGCAGCCAAGCAAACCAGAACAGTGTGAAGCCAGCTAGCCTACTCTGAAACCAATTTTCAAGGCCAGAGGAGTCAGAAGAGTTAGATCAGCAGGAGCAGAAGGCTTTGGCTGAGACTCATAATTGCACTACAGCAGTATGTTTGAGTCAGATCCAGAGCTGAGTTTTATGAAAAAAAAAAAAGTGTCTTTCTTGACGATGGAAAGTAAACCCATAGTCTTGTTTCCACATTCTTGACTCTTCATTAAACTAGTAATAGCCACTGGCAGCCGGTGGCTTGGCTGCATCAACACACACACTTGTGCGTTAGCTGCAGGTAAAAGCAGCTTGCTCAGCCTAGCAACCACTGAGCCATGTAGGAATACCAGAGAGACCTCACAAACCCATAACACACACACACACACCGAAACGAGACATGACGTACCTCATCTCATTACTGCTCAACCTGACAGCTGAAGAGCATTACTTTAACAAATATCCTCTGACTGCAGATTCTACTGCTCTTGTCGTACTGGAAATATCATGTTAACCGAACCATCATTGTGTCAACACAGCATTAATCTGCTATCTGACAACGTGCAATTTTCATTCCCTATTTGTTGAGCGATTTCCAACTCACTCTTCTTCAGTAAAACTCAGCATTGTAACACCACTGGTGGTGTGGTAAAAGATGAGCCCCGGCCATGTGTTAAGCACAGCTAGCACGCATTAGCACTTTGAACACAAGCCAGAGATCCATGTAATCCTTTTTAATGTGTGTATAAACATCTACAGGGGGAAACTTCCCAGCCTGTACACATGCTGCGGTCGTCCGATGTTACTGTAACCTTGTTGTACTTTTGAGTTATGGCGGACTCGACAACTGAGGTGAATCATGATTCAAATACTGAAACAGTTTCATTTTTCGGCAGTATCAATACACCAGTACCAACAGCACTTTCATACTCTCTTCTGAAGGTCTAAACATCACATTCTCCAGGAGCCCAAACTGTTGTCTTCAAATTGCTTCTGTTGTCCAACCAAGTGTCCAAATCCCAAAGACTCTCTTTCGACCCTTACATTTAAGAAGCTAGAACCAGCAAATGTTTGCATTAAAAAAGACCTGATGGCTTTAATATTGATTTTCAAAATAGTTGGCAACTAACCATTGATTAATTGCCAAATCTCTGCAGCTCTATAACTCTATTAATGGCTTTGTATACAAAAACAATAGTAATTTTGCCATATATCATACTTCCAAATATGCACATCTCATAGTTAACTATAAATGGCACTCAGTAAAAGTCCATACCTACCAGCCATCTAAATACGACAGATTGTTCCCTAGAGATCCATGCTTTATTCCCTGATACAATAATCTTGAATTGTTCAAGAAAGGGAGAATAGGTTCCAGGATCTTTTTCTTTATCCGGATCCGTACCAAAAGTTAATTAAGTCTGTTCTGGGCTGAGATCCATCCTCCATCCGAGTTTGTGGAAATCTGTTTTTGTCGTTTCTGTATAACCCTGCTGACAAACCAACCAATCAACCAACCCCGCCAACAAATGCACATTGGTGAAACCATGAACTCCTTGGCAGAGGTAATCAAATTTACATTTTGGTCAGTAGCTCTTCACACTTTGGCACCAACTCATTGCTGATCACACTCTGCTGTGCCTAACATTTTCAAACAATCAATATTTTGCTTGATGGTGCCTTAAGTTTTCTGTGCAAGTGTAATAGCTTTGAAAAGGTCAGAACAAGAAGGTGACGACCCGCTGCAATGTCTGTGTAATGAGGCTGCAAAGAAATGATGTGAGGCCAATGAATCTGCAGTTCATTGTGTTGAAGCAGTAACGCAATGAAACTGGAAAAACATGCCAGAACAAAAAAAACCCTGTTAGTGTTAAGTTGTTCAGTGTCTTATGTGATTTTCATTTTTTTTTTTTTTTTTTTTTACTATTATTTCTTTTTCATCTCTACAACTGTGGATGTATAAAAACGGGGGGAAAATGCTCTGATGGACTGCTGGATCTCGTTTCAGCAGCCTAGAATTAAGTAAACAAACTCATCTTGGCTTAACACAAAGCTTATTGCTGACCTGACCTTAGTTGCCCTGCGCCAAAAAGTGACAACAGCAACATGGCTAATTACACAACAGGAAACCACATAACAAGGGAACGCCTTAACACCAGCCAGGGGTGACAGAACTATTTTAGAAAGCTTCACGCAGGTCTGTTTGCACACTAACAAGAGCAGACTTCTGGGCTGATAATAATTGCAGCATCATTTCACCTAGACAATAAGGTGTTACATACATTAGCATAATGTGCATGCTATTCCACAGCAGCAGCACACCACTGGAATAAAGGGAAATCTCTTATACACACAATTATGAAGAAAACTATACTCTATTGATGTTATGTAGTGGAATTAACTCAAATCTCCATCCTTAGTATCTGTTTTTTTTTCTTTGACATTCCTTCCACTGTGCTAAAAAACACCAAAGACTGGAGGAAATATTCTCTCTATGGCCAACATTTTTGAATCAAGGTCACCGTGTAATAGGCTCTGACAAATGTCAAAGCCATTACATAATCTCCTTGGCAGTGTCATTATAAGCATATGGGCCTAACAAAAAAAGCACACTGCAGTTGAGTGTTGAGAGCTTCTGGCTTAGTGACTATTAGATGGCACAATTCAGTATGCATTATTCATTGGCTTAGTGCTTGTTTATACCTTTACACTAAAAACAATTAACAGTATCTGGATTAATTCAAAAAGTCAATTTTCTCACTATTGCCTTTCCTTCGCGGAGGCAAACAAACACATTACATATTCACATCTGCCCATAATTACCTTTAAAATGACAACAAACAACAGTATGTGTATGTCTTACTAATAAGAGCCATTTCAGTCTTTTACAATGGGAAGAGCCAGGGCAAACAGCCAAGCAATGCAAAGGATAAGGGAGGGAGAAGGGATCTGTCACCATTTTTTGTTCACCCTGAATGCTTTCTAAAGGTTTAAACACGCTCTTCATATCAACCACCTTTAGAGAGTTATGCAAGAAATGCCACAAGATGTACATGTCAAACTGTTTCACTTCCAACACCCAAGGCAAGGACAGGCTGGTGTGTAAATGAATACTGATTACTGTATTCCACAGCCAGAAAGGAAAACTTAGAAAGCATTTCCTCTTCAGGTTAGCAAGACCAACTATAGACATGTTTACTAATGTGGACGTATAAAACAACAATTTGTGAGACAAATACATTGTATTCCATAACACTGGACGCCTGTAACACAACTGTAATTGTGTCTTGCAGCAGCATACAATAAGCCATAAGCATGCTCCTGCCTGAACACATCCGCAATGTAATCTGACTTGTATGTGCTCATGGGGCCTGTTGTGCATCTTTACATGGAGGCGGGTCAAAGGTCACGTTGTGCGCTATTTTTGTGTGGGAACTGAGGATCTCAGATATCTGTATACATATCACACTGTAGAATCCTGATAAGGCACTGAGAGAAAACCCAATATTTTTTTCATCTAACTACTCAGTCTACTCAGAGCTGTATTCAGATCTTATCTTTCCACATGGCTTCACTATTCCAGTAGTTTTCAATACATGCAAATAGGGCTCAAGATAAGCACCAACCACAAGCCAGATGGTAAAGTGCGCTGGTGGCTGGTGGATTTGGTTCACTCAGCAGCCAAAAAACAATGCTAATCAATTGAGTGGCTGGTTTAATTCACATATTCTTTGTAGCTTACATTAAATACCACAATCCACTTGTGAGAAGTGATAAATTAATTTCTTATGCAATCTATATACATTTTCTGTCTGGGAAAAGTGGGTCATAATTAATAATATTGTGCAAAGAATGATGATGAAACTGGACATGATATAATAACGTTATAATCAAAGCCAAACACTGCACTTGACAGTTAAATATATTCATTTTCACTGTCTAGCTTAACTGGAGCCATCTGTTAGCTTTAGTTAGTCTTAGTTAAACGGTTTCCATAAGGATGGTTTGTGTAGTTTAAAGTGTATCAGGGATGAAGAGTATGCAAGAGTATCTATCTTGGGCAGATGCCGTGATTAGGATATGAGTCATTTTACAGTGGCATTTAAGTTTCACTGAAAAAATCTATAAAAAGATGCTGATGCTCCAATTTTTGCTGGGCTCTTTGTCAAACAAGCATTTAACATTACATCAAGAGAATACAATTTGTAGGCCAGGGCATCTCTATTGAACCACAATGATTCATTCATGATGGCATGTCTGTGTTACATATTTTACCTTCATCAATTAGTTGCAGTTCTTCCAATTTGGATATTGTGCTTGGCCGCACATAATCAACTAAAAACAACTCTCCAAGACTTTTTCCACACAGTTTCCACTGTGGTAGCTTCTTTCTGTTCAACATCTCTGGGTGTATTAGACCATTTTGGGTAATGCTGCAAATCAATGAGCAGTGCTGCTTCTGAAGTTATCTATTAGTCAAGTGTTTAGTTGCTGGACCTGCAGAAAACACATTTAATTTATCAGCTGATGCAAAATAATATCTCTTTTATCATGATATATAGTGATATTTTGATTTTAAAAAGCATATCGTGACAGAGGGTTTGATCTTAATTGATTACGCCTACATTAGGAAGCTAAACTGCTCTCATATTACGGTGATGTTTGCTACTTCAGGTTTGAGCTTGCTGATAACACTCATTCTGAAAGTCATTCAGCAGCCAAAATATTGGAATGAGAAAATGTACTCAATTAAAATGCAAATTATTCATAGCCTTATAGTAGAACAAGTATGGATTGGCTGCAACTGTAAAAGGTCGTTATTTTGCATTATTCAGTTTGCCTTTCAAGAAAATTGGTGTTTTCTTCATGTTCTTTCAACTCAGAACATAACCTAATCTGATTTTTCATCAAACACAGACAATGTCAGTGGTTAAAACAGTTCCATAATGGAAAAACGTGGGCGAATTTTTAAAATTATCATCAATAATTAACCGATAGTTAAGGCAGCAGACTACCAATCTTTTTTCTTTTTTTAAAAAAAAAGCTTCAGATTTGTATCCTGTTTAACAGCAAATGGGATACAAGTGTTTCTCGACGGGAAACAATCACACATTTCATCAAAACGTGAAAATGAAATTCTCACAATGTTTCACATGGATGAAGGATATGAAAAAAAAATGACTTGAGCACTGTGTGGTGGAAACATTGAGTGATAATGGAAGACAAGTTGGCAGGCAAGCGGGCCGCAGATAGCAATCCAAGACAGCCTGGATGAGAAATCACATGGCTGACTGTAAACAAAGCAGTTATGCAACAATCTGAGATTCATGCACACTTGCCAGGAGGCACTCTCTGACCCACAGTGAACCATCCCACAGCTGCACGGCACAGGGTGCGATGCACATAGGTCAGTATGGGATGGGATGGGGAGGAGGGTGGGTCACTTACACAAAAAAAAAAAAAAAAACTGGACCCATTTAGACCTGTGGGGACGGCTGGTGGTGGAGCCCATCCCCCCTGTTGTGACTCATGTTTCCCCGCTCAGTGTTGCCTGCTTCCCGCACAGAAGGGGGCGGGAAGAGGGACTGAAAGAAGCGCCATAATAATAATAATAACAATAATAACAACAATTGTACTAAACACTGTACTATAAAGCAATCACGTGCTGTCATTCATAAGAAAAGGCAACATGTTTTTAGGAGGCGTGCGAGGGGAGTCACCACCACTACTCCAAAAAACTTGGGAAGGCAAAGAAGGGGGATGTTGACACGAGAAAAAGTAGCAACAAGGAGCCACGTCCATGTGTCTTTCATATTGTGCCTCCTGAGTGTGCACGGAGCTTGAACTAACCAGGGGAGGGGGGGCAGGTGGTAAACTAAGTGAGCAACAAGGTTGCATTCGAGGTTGACATGACAAACCAAAGCAGAAAAAAACAAACAAAAAAACACAGAGGACGCGCCGCATCGTATCGTAGCGTACAATCATAATAACGGCTGTGCAGATGAGGGGAAGGTGATGCTCTGAATGCTGCCTCGCAAAAAAAAAAGAAAAAAAAAACAGAGCGAGAAAGCACGTCACACCGCATGGCTCTTTATTTGTTGACAAGCCAAACTCCAACACCGGATGGAAATCTGGAGGGGGCAAAAAAAAAAAAAAACGAGGCCGGTGCTGCGGCAGCCTACTTGCCCCCTTCTTCCAAGTTGCCTTGCCTTGGAATTGTGTGGCTAGCTCCGCGAAGCTAACGGCTCTGCTAGGCTATAATGTAACTGAAGGGAAGCGCGAGGAGAGCACATTCACCTCCCGTTAGCCGCTAATGCCCATCCCCCAACCGACCAGTCTTCCCCTGTCTGCGTCCACCATCTTTAATCTGTGCTCCGTCTCCCTTCCCGCCGCACAAAACACGACAAAAACACCAGGCACTCACCTTTCACGACCATCCCCGAATCGATTACCACCTTCCGGAATAATAAATCGATTTTCGTGTTAATATTGTGCGTATTTTAATATTGAAAATTGGCCGTGCGAGCGGAACCGCGCCTTGAGAGAAGAGCAGCAATCCTAAACCGCCATCTGGTGGTATTTTCCTCTCTGTGATGCAGCGGGAGCGGCGCAGCCTCAGACCGAGACACAGCTGCCCCCTGGCGGACACACCGAGCCGCGCCGGGCACGCGCCTCCGGATGGGGGGTAGGGGTGGGGGGTGCACGCGCGCGGGAAAAAGGGAGGGACCGCAAGACCCCGCAACACAACAGTCGCGGGGACGCGCACAAGAGCAGAGAGACTCCCCCCCCACTCTCTCTCTCTCTCTCTCTCTCTCTTTCTCTCTCTCTCTCTCAGCTCAATTATTAATTTGACAGAGCTGTCTAATTGAAATATAAAGCACTCTGAAGGGTGTGACTCAGAACAGCAACACACAGTAATTATCTTTTTATACACATTCTAATATGATTTTTAAAAAACAAAACAAAACAAAAACATTGTGGCTTTTAAATACGTCACACAATCATTAAATAACACCAGAGGAGAATTAAAGATATATATTCATGAGATATAATAGAGCCTGTCCAAACTGTAAGGCTGCAAATAATTATGGTTTATAATGTTAATCGGTGTGTTATTTTCTCCATTGATTATTTAGTGAACAAAATGCCAAAAAAAAAGAAGAAAAATAGAGCTCTACTGATATATGTGTCGGCCAATAGTATCGACAGATATTGTTTTAGTTTTTGTAAAACCACAGATTAGTTAAAAAATTTACTTTCTATGTTTCTTTCATTTGTTTAGGGTGACTTTTCTCTTTCTCTCGTCACAACTCAAACAGCCGCCTTTGACTTTGCAGAAACACCTGCAAAAGTCTTGTGAAGATGATAAATCAGCTATCCTAGTAGTTTTGTTGTTTCACTGCACTGGTGTGATTTTAGATGAGATTCGATTCCAACCTGTGGCCCTTTCATCCCAATTTCTTGTGAAACAAATTCGTCTCAAATAAATGCTAGAGCCCCCCCCCCCCAAAAACTATATCATCTTTAAAAAACAAAAAGCTTGTTGTTATATTTAAAAAAAAAATGTGTGTATAACAGCAAATCTAACATTGATCTCTATAGTGAAAAACAATAGTCAAACTTTCACAGAGGCAAAAGCGAGGTCTTCAGATGTCTTGATTTGAGTCCAAAACCCCAATAAGTTTTATTTATGTCGAAGAAAAGCTGCTCAAACCTCACACTGAAGAAGCTGGAAGCTGTAAACATTGGTTATTTTTAAAATGACTGAAACAATGAATTATTTATCTAAGTAGATGCAGATTCGTTTTTAATTTTCACTCGACTGATCACTGCAGCTCTAATTAACTCCCTGGGGTGCATGTCTGCACGGTGATATTAAGGATTTCTCACTCAGGTTGCAGAGCACGTCAGTGCATCAGTGACCTTTGACCTGAGGTTTTGTTTGATTTTCTCCACCTCTCTCTCTTTCCTGTCTTATCACACCCATGCCTCTCAACTTTAAACGGAGAGAGGAAAAGTAAATAGTGAGCGTGTGCCAATGGCCTAACTCCTATAACCATTCGTCTCCATGAGGTCCTTTGGCTGGAATTGGATGCACATAAACCCAATTACAGAGTCTGGATGTACGCACATTACTCACTCCTGCTCACTATGGCTTGATACTGCCAGAAAGAGAGAGAGAGAGACAGAGAGGCTTCAGTTAATTATATTATTCCCACTTGAGAGTCATTAGGCGGAAATCAAACACCTGCATTATGAATGTGTGTGTGTCTGTGGGTGGGTGGGTGCATGAGAAAAAAAAAAAGGGGGGGGATGACAGAAAGTCTTTTTTATATCCGCGTATCTTTGTGATAGATAAAGCAATGACGCACACACACACAAACACGCGCAAGTGCACCGGGTTGCTGCTTCATCCGACGGACGCACTGTTGTTTTGCCATAGCAACAGCACGTCTTCCTCATAAAAGCTGCAGCCAGATCCTCCCCTCAGGGTTATTTCACACACACACACACACACACACACACACACACACACACACACACACACACACACACACACACACACACACACACACACTCACAAAAGATGTTATAAAATATATATATTTTTAATTTTCTCTATTCTGAAAACCCTGCTCATGCATTAAAGTGTATTTCGGAGCCCACTCTTACATATTTCAGTGTCTGAGGGACTGAAAGGTGCAAACGTTTTGTAAAAGTTACCATGCATTAACAGGTTTGTTTGGATCGAAACTTTTATAAGACGCACAATAACACAAACAAACTAACAGATCGAGGCAGCGGTAGACCGGCAACTCCCATGTTCTGCTTGGTAAAATGACTGATTTTGTCAATGGAGTCTGGTGGCTTTGAGAAGAGCGAGATAATAGCTTCTGGTTGAACAGAAAGGATTTTTTACTTTTTTAGCAAAATGGCCTTTTCCATAATGTTGTCAAACACTCTGAATAACAGTCTGAGCCTTTCAGTGGCAAAAACAAACACTGTTAGTGGGCGGACTGAGACGACAGTTGCCCCACAACATCATGTCGCAGCCGCTGGAGCTTATGGCTGCTGTCTGAGGCGCTCGACTGGGCCAATTTCAAATTATATTTTTCTTTACCTGTTAGTCATCTACACATCAACATTTGAAAAAACGAGGAATAAAAATAGGGCCAATACTTACGAGTTACCCATAACATCCAAAAATTGTAAGTATGTGGATTAATATGTGAACATAATCATAATTTTTCTGTAATTCAGAGCTTAAAATACCTTTTCTGTCTCTGCTTAGTACACATGCTCACTTACAGAGGACGTGTTTACTCACAAGAGCCTGCTGTCTGGAGCTTTATGGACAAGTGCCTCATGAAAGGCCACTTCAGGGAACGCCTCAGTGATTTATGGCCAACATTTATATCTCCTCAGTTGCTCTGGAGATCCAAACCAGTGGAATAATCCACATGTCTGTTGTCTTGACGTGCTCTGTTGATTCACATTAAGAAAACAGCACAGCCCTGCGTCTCTCCTCTAATTCAATGTGAGGTCAGAGGAGCGTACTTGACTAATTTCTAGTCAATACCATCTCGTGACCCTTAATATAAGGTGCAATTACCTAGAAAGAAGCATCTTAGTGAGATGCACGGGAGCTGTTATTAGACCATTTTCACTTGGTCCATTGGCAGATTCCTTTTTACTCATCACAAACAAGAAATGGCTTGTAGTAATTGTTTATTTCAGTTTTTGAGTGGGTGACTTGTTCACTTGTTCATGAGCCTGTTCTATCTTTTTGCATGTGTGATTAATTTACCAGGATATATAATCCACAAAAGGAAAAAAAAAAATCAAGGTAGCAGAATATCCCATTCCAGAGCAAATTACATTGTGTACAACATCCAGGGTACAGTATGTTCGGTTCTCAGAAAAAGATGTAAGAACTGGGTTAGAACTTTGTCCACACAAAAACATGGAAATGAATTACGTCAGCACCAGAGATGGGCGATTTTCACCAGGTTGGAGGATCTGGTGCATCAGTCAGAGCATCAGTGATAAGATGCTAAAATAATGTAACAACTGTGCTCTGAAACCACCCTCTGCACACAATCCTGCCATTTTTAATTCAACAATATATCATTTAAAACACACGTAGAAGCTGTTTCTTGACCCAGGTTTCAAATAACGACACTGCACCTTGAGACATCTTCAACAAGATATCAGTTATGTGAGTCATCATTAAACCCAATCAGTATCTGTATGTTTTAAATGTAAAATTACACGTACACATATTGACCCACACTGGCGATGCAGTTTGAGTCAACACACATTCGTGAGCAGATGAATAATTTAGTCACATATTTATAGCCCTGCACGTTTAACCTTTTGCTGCATTCTCTCGTTTACATCTGTGCGATTATGCAATCAACGTTAAATCTACATGCACTCCTTTTGAGATAACTGTGTGGCTGAATATCCTCTTATAGATTTCTTTTTTTTTTTGTTCAACCATGTTCAGACAAACCCAGACAAAAGGGGACTGCCTGTTCAGGGTGTTGCAATGTATTGCAGGATTTTATCTTTAGTTTTCATTGTGCCTTTGGGGCCCAAATCCTCAACATTAACTCTTAAACTCATTCTGCCAATGTTTGTTGACATCAAGGTTAATCTGGTTCATATCCATCCGGTAATGTAGGTGCTAACATTCTTATCTTATAAGCATGCACGGCGTGCGTGTATGTGTTGGGTTACATAATCAGTAGACTTCCACAGTGTCTGCATCCCAATGTCTGGATCCTTGCTCCAGTTCCGGAGTCTTGAAGCAGAGACATTTTTTGCCATACTCAATCAGAAGCATCCCTTCATAATCTACAAGAAATACTTATCCCAGGGCTGTAACCATGGCAACAGAGGCTGTCTGGTGTGGTGTCAGCATGGCGAAAAACCCTTTTAGGTTGTCAAGGTAATCACAGGTTATCACTCCAAATAGGCAAGAGAGGCTGACAAGCATCTCACAACGCAGGTGTCCACGGGGGTGGGGGGTGGGGGGGTGATGACGGCTGCATGGGCTCTTTATTTATGCAGAAACACTCTCGCTTGACATAGTGAGAGGTCTGTTTTATTCCCCACGCTGTCTCATCCCTGCCATGACCGTTGACTAACAGAGAAGCTTTACGTGGCCGCTCTACGTCTGTTTTGTTTTTTTGCTCTGACGTTGCTCGCAGCTTTTTTCCTCAAGGGTTTTTGTTTTTTTCTTTTTTGCCCGCTGCTTTTTCTGACACCCCGTTTCCAGCCCCTCTCCTTCTGACCCTCTCTCCTCCTTTCCACCACTGTACTGATGCAAAATGTATGAGTAGGCTGAGTGCTATATTAGCTGGGAAAAAGCCATTACAGTCTATCACAAACCTCACTTGTGAACCAGGCAGTCGCATCCACCTCCCTCACTGGAACACGCACACACTTACAGATGGCCCAGTGGACAGAGCCAAGAATTTCTTTTTTTTTTGCTGCAGTGTGTGTGTGTCATACACCTCCAGCCCATAAGGCTCCTAATTCCTGCAGAAGATCCTCATCTTAATCTCTACAGGGGTGTTTCTGTTCACTTTTCCTTTCTGCCTCCCGTCTCCCTCCCCTCCACCGCGGAGCCCCGGTGATGAATGTGTCCTGTCTGTGGTTGCGGTTCACTTATTTCTGCTCTCATCAGCTTGTGCTGTAATGAGAACAAGCGCTCAGACATCCAAGGACCCAAGCTTTTTGAATAATGGCGTCCTGGTTATGCTTCATAAACAGCAAACACCCTCCAAAACAGGCCCATTTAATCCCCTGTGGCAGTCAGAGTGAGAGGTGGGACAGGGAAGGATATTGATTGATACATCACTGAATAGCTCCTGATTATTTATCATAGAAAGCATCACTGTTGATATATGGGGAGCCCATTCAACTCGTTAAGTTTATCCGGTAATTTTGACTTTTTATGTCATGATTTAAACTGTTGATCCATAATAATTTCCATGCTTATATCCATATCAAATTCCATACTTCCACACTGATTTATCCTTGAATTTGACTCTCTATCTCATAAATGTCTTTTTTTCCTCATAATTTTTATCCCCTAATTATGACTAACCATTGAAATGCATACAGTATGCATATGTATACAGTATATATTTATCTTTTTTTTTTTCTTTGACTGGCAGGAATGGGCTTCCCTTCCATGAATATATGACTGGCAGATGAAGTATCATTATGTGGCCAACAAGTGTGAAATTGGTAGCCAAACATCCCAGCCTACATGTGCTAATGTGTGAACATAAGTGAGAAACAGACATAGATAATGTGTGTTTGAGATGGACAAATGCATGCATGAAAACAAGGATGATGTTGTAGCAGAAAGTAAAAGACACAAAACAAAAAACCCAAATTTAGCTCATTGAAAGTCGACTTTCCCCCGTCCAGATGCGGCTCTTTCCTCCACCACACTCTATAATTCATCCCATCCTGAGCAGACATGGAGTAAGAGAGGCAGAAGGCTTCTTGATTCTGGTTGTCTCAAACTCTCCAACCCACCCTCCCCTTGCCTCCCTCCTCCTCTCCACTTCCTCCCTGCTGTCAGCTCATCTCTGCTTCACTTAGCATATTCTTATCCCAGCAAGTCACCAACTCCTCCCCGGAGGCAGCACCTCCGAGTCTGGATATGATGAACACCGATTTCCCAAAACCTGGCCGCAGAGTTAATGGATGGGATTTATACAATGCCCTAAATAGATGTGTCTCTTATTCATCGTAACCATGGAAACACTAGACATTCCTCCTCATCCCCAGAGAAAGAGCTGAAAGCAAATGCATGGATGGTATGAAGAAAGAAAGAAAGAAAGAAAGAAAGAAAGAAAGAAAGAAAGAAAATAATTGTCGTCGGTTAAATTCTGGACCACCATGCATCTCTCCTAGGAGCATTGCCGCCATGAAAACAGCCCCAGGTCCAGGGCCAGCTCACCAGCACATTAACTTTTTCTACCAGTGCTCCATTTGTCCATATTGAACTCATTTTTAACAGCCAATTTGGGTGGCATTTCCAGGCCAGTTATACAATAACTTCACCCCCGTTGTGTTAAATAAGTAAACAGTACAACTTCAGAGTCTGACATCCCTGATTTACATAATGATATTCGTGATTTTTAAAACAGAGCGGGCCTCCCGAGAGTGAGCTTGGATTCTGTGTTCTGAATGAGATGACGCACAGCATTTTTGAACTCCAGCTTAAAATGATCTCAATGAACATCCATGATCTCTTTTAAATTCCAACCAGACAGCAGAAAGAGTTGATAAGATATTCTAGAGGCATTTCTTGTGATGTGTGTATGGCTACAGGCCTCCAGTAAGCCCATCCAATCATCCCATTTAGCTCATATGGAAAGATCGGACAAAGCTACCTGTCCGTCTGCCCATGTACCTTTCTGCCTGCGGGCACTCTGTACTCAGCATGCATGACTAGAGTCTTCCACAAGGCTAGGTAGATATTTTGCAAAAGTTCTTTGCAAGCTAGCTGCACAAGACTGGCAGGGAAAGAGCAGCAAACATTTCCAATCTCTAACAAGCTAGCATGACAGCGGTGAATTCTGACAAAAGCTGTGGTTGTTGTCAGTGTCCATCAAGATTATGTGAGGTGTTTTTTTGCCAAGTGCGTGAGACATGAGGTAGTTGGATACGCTGATGCGCTGAACTCACAGTACACAGCAGCTGAGCCAGTCGTTAGCACTCAATAGCACAAAGCACTCAACCCCTGAGCCGTAGAATGTGTACGCACCAGTGACTGACTGTCTTTCAGTTGCTAAACGAGTAGCACAAAGCACACAGCCCCCGAGCCAGAGATCAAATGAGTAGCAGCGGCAGTGACAGCCTTGTTCAGCAGCTAACATTAGCACAAAGCACACAGCCTCTGAGCCAAAGAACAGTTTCTAGAACTGTACCAACTCCATCTTTAATCAACAGTAAAAATGTGACCAGCATTTACAGAGAAAGCTTTAAGGCAGCAGTGCAAAGACACTTGCAAAGCATGGAAGTGATCTAAAAATAGCATCTTCACATACTCGAGCAACTTATAGCTGCACTTATCGATATTTCAAATCAATAATGGCTCAAGTGACCATGTGTGATTCAGAAGGGGCCGATTGTAGTGATGAAAACACAGAGAATTATCACTGATTCTCCGCAGCTCTAAGGAGCATTTTAGCATCTGTACGGTTGGTTCACTGTTCTGGTTTTAAGGCCGATTACTTCAGTTTTTTGGTTCAGTCTTGCCGGTCTTGACAGATGCATTTCCATCTACAACAGAAAACCTCTACTGTGCACCTACCTGCTCAGAACCAAATAGCAGAATTAGCAACTAGCTGGTGAACATCGCAGAGCATTAAGCCGCTAATGAGCCAGACAACTCCCTTAAGGAATTATTCAAGCTCAACCAGAGTTTGAAGGGAAATTAAGACTTGACTTACATTTGTTTGGGGGTCAGAGACTCAAAATGAACACTTACATTGCACCGTGTCTGCTTAATGTGTAATTATGCTAACTGTTTGCTTAGTGCTAAAAGTTGCCTCATTATCCGCAGCAGACAATAACCTGCGGCACAGATTATCCAGTAAGTGTTTGCAAATATAAAGTGACAGTGGTATCTGCACTGGCATCCTCACAGACTGATGAGCTCATTAGTGAAATCTCCAGTAATTGGTTGGCCAAGAAACGTGCAGGCTCTCCACGGTACTCACTTGAACAACACAGAAATAGAAAAAACACAACATGTAGCACAGAAACGGTTTGTTCCAACAAATGTTGCTGACATTCGTTGGCTGTATTATCTCCACAATCCAAACATCTGGGGCAATTAGTCAACGTAGAGATGTATTTCTTCCCATCATGTGCTCATGGGTTCATACTGGATTTGATCTTGTTATTGACTGTTCCACATCACCCAGTGGTCCCAGTGGAGGAGTCAGTCTCCCCCGCTAAGAGCGTAGCAGCAGCCGGAGGCTTTCTTGTTTCACAGTACAACGGTCCAACCTAACAACAGTGAACCCAGGTGTATTTGACAAAGGTTAATACTGCTTGAAATAAAGCAGAGCTCGCAACTGTTTTGGCAGCAAAATGTCAAAGCAATTACTGTCAGCTCGCAGAAAGATGAAAATGCGCAAGATTCTGCTGCAGTGAGTTGAGCAGAAGAAAGAAACTGAAGAAACTGACCTCTGTTCTCTTTTCTCTGTTCAATCTCGTCTCACCACCATTATTGCAATTACATCCAAGTCGCCAGGATAAAATCACATCAGGAGATGTGAAGTGGAGTTACAGATAACAAAAGGCTGCCAAGCCACAGACAGCAGTTCAAGACTGTGTTTCAACACTTGTACGTTTTTTTTTAGTCGTCCTTCCAAACTCAAATTGAAAATGCTCTTAAATTTAAGAGTCTGTGTAGGGACCTCGAGACATCTCAAGCTGTGTTTGTGGAAACCAAAACAGGTATTTTAAGCCATAACTTGATCTTTTCTTTTTTTTTGGATGACATTATATTCCTAATTCCACTAAGATGCTCATGTAAGAGCCTCTTCTTTTCTGTGAAGGCTTTCAACAAGATTTTGTAACCTGGTAACATCAGATTAGTTCCCAGCCATAAGAGCTTTAATGAGGTTGGCCAAAGAAGTTGGGCAATGTGGGTGAATTGGGTCATTGCTCCAGTTCACCCCAAAGGTGTTGGATGGGGTTGAGGTCAGCGTTCTTTGCAGGCCAGACATGTTGTTACATTTAAAAAAAAAAAATAATGGGAAAACACCAGAACAGATTGTTTATTCAGTTATGACGGGGGAAAAAATGAGTATGTCTGGTTTATAATGACATAAACAACCTCGAAGTAGAAGAATTTTCACAAGTGGTCTCAGACTTTTTGACCCTACTGTGTGCATTAGAAACATGTGCTTTTATCCACAAGAGCACAGTGCAAGCTTAATTAATGAAGGCTTTTTTTAAAAAAAACAAAAAAAAAAACCCCCATAGCATTTGGCACAGGCTCTTCTAATAATGTGGGTCTCAAGATCAAGTTATAATGCAGGACCTGCAGAAGGGTCTGTTACAGCCTACTGTAATTAAAGGTGCATATTCCTGGTCTCATGCACAATTAATCAAATTACCATAAACCATACACATTAATGGCCACAATGGGAATATAAGGAATATTGATGTGGTAGTGTTGCCTCTCTCTCTCTCTCTCTCTCTCTCTCTCTTACTCACACACACACACACACACACACACACACACACACACACACACACACACACACACACACAGACAGACACGTGTACAGCCGGGTTGACAGATAACATACAATGACACAATGATTAGGGGTGTGTAGTGGTGGTGTTCAGCGGATGTCACGCATGCTCAGATGTTATGATTAGTCCCCCCTCTCCTCTCCTCTCCTCTCGCTCCCTCTCCCTCTCTGTCTGTGTCTCTCTCCCTCTCTCTCTCTGTCTCGCTCTCCGGCCGAGCTGAGGAGGAGCATCTGTATCACTGCACGGAGGGATGGACTGGCAGCAGGTCGCCATAAAACGCACGGTCTCCTTCCGCAGAGCTGAGTGAGGTGAGGTGACCGCAGGTGTCGAGGTCGGTCCGGGGCTCAGAGGCGCGTCAGTCCGTCCGTCGCGGTGCCCTTGAGGAGGAGGGAGAGGAGGAGGAGGACGAGGAGGAGGAGGAAGAGACTTGCCGCAGGACAGAGAAGAGGACATGGAGATGAAGAGGTGATGGAGCTTTGGAGATGCTCGGCTGATGACTGAGGCTGACCGAGAGTGAAGTTTCAACCCGGCGGGATCCGCTGGTTTGCGGGAAAGCAGGTGAGTCGAGGCTGTCTTTGTCACCATTAACGATCCACCTGGTGGTTTATTGATCGAACAGTATCATGTAGTTATGACACGAGATTCAGTTGCAGATCACTGATTAGGAAAACCGTCTGAAGACTCAGTCGGGGTTCATCGATTGAGCCACCGTGTGCCGATCCGCGGGCGCATGCAGAGCGCAGGCGAGTGCGCGCTTGTCTCCATTCAATAATTCGTAATGGGTCACGAGTCTGGCTGTCATTGTCGGCTACAACATTACACACACACACACACACACACACGCTGTTTGAAACACGCTGCAAAACACCTCGCAGAGTGTGCGAGGGGCGGGAATCGAACCGCGGTCTTTGCGGACCACCAGCAGAGACATGAGGCTATATTTATTTATTTTGTGAAATTCTACTGACAACACACTGCACAAACTCTCCATTTGCCTCCGTGTGTGTGTGTGTGTGTGTGTGTGTGTGTGTGTGTGTGTGTGTGTGTGTGTGTGTGTGTGTGTGTGTGTCGGCCCTTGGCGTCACTGGGGCGCATCACTCAGGAACCCAGATAACCTTGAGAAAAAACATCTCCAGCCAGACAGCCACCCACTTACACACACACACAGACACACACACACACACACACACACACACACACACACACACACACACACACACACACACACACACACACACTCACACGGATTTACATAACATTCAATAACCCCTTCAGCAAGGAACAGACACCCACCCACATAAATATATAATTTAAAGGTATATATTTACCTCCACAGTAACCTATAAAACATAAATAAGATATGACAGCTGTGTGAGGCTTTCAGGCTGCTCAGGAGCACCAGTGGCAAATTGATTAGCCTGTTAATAGTCCATATCAACGATGTTATAGCTTGTAAAAGCATGAGAGTCTTTAGAGGATGTTTGTCAAATGAAATATAGTAGGTGGATATAAATACACCAGGAGGTCAGTGTACAGTTGGATTTCTCTGCTGCTGGGCTCACTTTTTCTGTTTTTCTTTTTTTTCTTTTTTTTGGTGTTGGCTCGTAGCGGCCGACTTTAGGGTTGTGTAAGGTGTGAAACAAGCTTTCGAGAGCAGCAGCAGAAGCAGCAGCAGCATTGCAGAGGTAGGCTGCATCATCCACAGCCGTAAATATTACAGACTGAGAAGTGACGAGTCACACGGGAACGTTTTGATCTCTTTTTTTCGCTCCTTCTGAGCAGCAGATCAGGCTTCGATCTTCCCATCTACCTTTGAGAAGTGAATGACTAGATCTTCTCAAATGGCACCATTGTGAACTTGAGCCTGTGGTTATTTTTTACTTCATTCAGCGGGCAGAGAAGTTGTGTAATCTGAGCCACCGTTTCATTCAGTCCAGATTCATCGTTCAAGCAGAAGACAGATTTACAAGTTTTTGTGATTTAAGAGGGGATTAATTCAGTTTCCTCAAAACGAATATTTTCAAAGACAAGTGTTTATGTCATACTTTGCATTAAAATAAAACAGCACTCACGATATGACCCTCCTGTCTGTTGTAAGTCGGGCTCTTTCGTGGCCATATACTCGACACCTCCAGAGAGGGTAGAGGCCTCCTACCTGGCCACAAATTCACTCGCTCCTCGCGCTTCCACCAAATCAAAGAGACTGCACCACCAACAGCGTGAGAAACAGCAGCGAGCTGCTAAAACTGCTGCAGTCAGATCGTTCATCCAGACCTTTAGGCTGAGCAGGAAAAAATACAGTGAAACTGAAGAGCTGTTTCACTAGTCTGATTGTAGAGTTGGATTGTAGTGTCCCTGAGCAACTCTGGCAGTAAGAGGTCAGAGTGGGCAGTCTTGTGGTAGCATTGTTTTTTTGATATGACTTGTGCATTCATGTGATAGAGTACTTTGGTTTCAGGTGTTTAGTTAGCATGTTAGCACGATGACATCAGCATGTATCATATTTCGCATTTGAGTATTTCACCCATGGACATTATAACAAGCAATCAGATCAATGACCAATCAAAAAAAGAGTAGTTCTATGACTGAACTTCTGGCCCCAACATCCGGCACATTTTACCCAACAACCTCCATTTGGACAGAAATGTTTCACACAGTGCCTCACATCTGCAATTGTGCTAAGTTTATGACTTTGTTTTGCTGACACTGACTTAAATTACCATGCAATAATGTCAAAACAAATCTGTTTTATTTGGATAGATGTTGACATATTACTTCCAGATCTATTTTTCCTGAGAACCGCATGGAAAAATAGACCTGCTCTGGATGATGCGTGCTGTGTGGTACACGCAGGCTGTTAACCCGGTGTCAGTCATGTCATTGAATTATTGCTGACGGGTTGTGACTTAGATTGTGTGTGTGGTTCACTAGAAAAGCACAATATTTTTATGATCGTGCTTTATTTATCTAAAAAAACAAAATCTGTAATCCCTCTATTCAAAGCAGTTCTTCAGTGTACATACAGGACATGCTTGTACAGGATCTTTTTTAATACAGTACAGACAAGAAAAGAGGCCAAATTGCTGTTGAGTAATGGCTTACTTTGCAGCTCCTGGGAAATAACTGAGTACTATACTCCATATGCCTTTACATGAAAAACAAACATTACACCGTGTGAAAGTATTCCCCGTTCCCAGAGAAACCAGTGGACTGCTGAGAGCTTTACAAGCTGAACTGCAGCAGTGTGCCGTACAGCACCTGCATGACCATATTGTTCTGCTGCAGAGGGCTGTTACCACGTCGGTTATGGGTTAGTCATCCGTGGAGCGGGAGGACCTTGAGGGGAAAAAGTTGGAGAGACGGAGAGAAGCAAGGAGAAGGAGGGATTAGATGAGACATGGGATGCGCAATTCAAATACTTGTTTTAGTTCTGATTCTCCGTGCTTGAATGTGTAGAGAAATCGAGGGGAAGGGAAGAAGACAGAGGGAGAAAATGTAGTTGAGACACAGAGATAAAAGACTCATGAGGCAGTCAGCACTTCCTTATGTAACTGTCATCCCAGCAATCTCTAACCCCCCCCCCCCCCAGTCAAGGTCGCGTTGTCTAAGAAGACTGAAAGAAGCAATAATGGCTTTGCTAATCTGTCATTATGGTTCTGTATGATTCCTCTAATATGAACCCAATGTGAACTCTCATCACGCAGAAAAAAAAACAAATAAACCTATGAGTGCTCAGATGGGAAGCGCTTACGTGCATACCGCGTCAAACATGCGGGGCACATGGGAAGATGTGAGTCACATCTCCTGCTATTATTATCTGGGACATCAAAGATATATGAGGTATCAGGCATCATCCCAGAGAGAGAGGCTGCTGGAGGGTGAAAGTAGAGAGAGGTTACCGTTGTGTAAAATTTATACTGTATGTGGCTCTAACAGTGTCCTTTCTCCTCCCTCGCAGGTCTTCATTGAGGTTTAAAAATGGAGTCCACTCACCTCCTGGGCAGCTCTAAGAAGAGAGTAAAGATCCACCCTCACACTGTCACCGCCAAATACGCCACGCACACCCCCTACTCCCCTCAACCTGGGGTGCACACACACTTCCCCCAGCCTGGGGACGAAGGCTACGACGATGCTCCGTCTTTTGAGGACTTTGGCTCCTTCCTGGAGGAGACGTCAGACAAGAAACAGCTGACCGAGTCCAAGAAGTGGCCTTTGACTCTGTTTGGTTCCAAAGACAAGGACACGAGCAGCAAACCTCAAACCGCTGCTGCTGGGGGAGGAGATGGAGGCGAGGGGGGAGCCAGAGGAGCAAAGGGGTCGGGGAAAGGGGTAGGGGAACAGCTGGCCAGTTTTGGGGAGGCATCTGTGTCTGCGTCCCGGCTCACCTGGGTGGGGCTGGTTGGTGCTGCGCTGGCTCACGGCTGTTTGATCGTCCTGACCCGCGTTGCCTCTGAGAGCTTCAGCCTGGGTCCCCTGTTTCTGCTCTTGGTTCGATCCATTGTCCAGCTGCTGTCTGTGGCTGTTCCACTGCACAAGGGTGAGAACCCTTTTGGACCAGAGGGCTACCGCCTACGTCTCCTCTGCTACGGCATCGCCTATTCTCTCTCCCTCTGCTGCGCCTACTCCTCATTAACCTTCGTCTCTCCTGGAAATGGCACAACAATGTGGCGCCTAGCAACCACGGCACTGTCGGCGACCCTGGCCTTCCTGCTCCTGGAGGAGAGGCTGGGATTGGCCGATGGGATCACCATAGCTGCAGGACTGTGCGGTTTGGGGCTTGTGGTGCTTCCCACAGAAGACGAGAGTAATTCAAATGCACCAACCGACCCAGTTGCGTTCTGGAGGGGTGCGTTCGGCTGGTCTCTCGCGGCTCTCGCAGGACTGTGGATGGCTCTGGCGCTGGTTGGGTATCGTTCCCTGAAGGAGAGGGTGGGAGTGGGCACGGCTTTGTTCACAGTCAGCTGGACGGGCTGCCTGCTCGCCCCGGCCTCCTTGGTTCTACTCCAGGAGGGCTGGTCCTGGCCTATGAGTGCCCAAGCCTGGGGTCTCGTCCTTGGCCTGGCTGCCTGCTCGGTTGCCGCCTTCCTTGGTATGACGCATGCCCTCACACGACTCCACCCGGCTTTGGTCTCCGCCTCTCAGAGCCTGGAGATACCTGTCGCCATGCTGCTGCATCTCGCCGTGCTGCCGTTGGCTCCCACTGCGCCGGAGGTCGTCGGGAACGTGATGGTCATACTGAGCGTCGGTTGGCTGGTGGCAATGAAGCTGCTACCCTCCCGCGGGGCAGGGCGCCGCCAGAGGGAGGAGTATGAGGAGATTCTGGACTCACCCATTAAATAGACTTCGCTTCACACCGCCTCCATCTCTTCCCGCCACTTCATGAGATTGTTTCCAGTGTACATAAGAGACTGCTAAATGTTTATTGGAGCTTTATCTATTTTGTATTGTCCTCTTTGCTTTTGGGAAAGTGCCAATATTGTTGTCGTCTGTTCCAGTGACGTGTGATGTGATATTAAAATCTCTCAAACACATTCTTGAAGCCACTTGTAATCAGTATCTCGCCTCCGTAAGAGTGAGCGTGCGTGGTGTGTGCGTACATTGGCTACATTTCACAACAGTCACTCTTACCGGCCAGCTGAGGGCTAGCCAAGGATTGATGCCATCTATTTGGCTGCTGGCGAGAGGGAGAGGAAAATCAGGGGCTGGGAGGAAGGAGAGAAGAGCAAGACGCACAATCAGAAGAAGATAAATGGGGGCAGAGGGAGTGGAGATGATGGGATTGGCATACAGATAAGAAGCAGGGGGAGAAAGGAGAGTGATGGCACATGACGAAGTGGAGATGAAAGAGAAGGAAGCCAGGGCAGAAAGCGAGGCTGACGGCAGCTGGGTGTTGTGCTGCGTCTGGCCAGCTGGCTGGTAAAAACACTGTTCGGTGTGAGGGGAGCAGTCATTACGTCTAATAACTACCTGTCAGACACATAATCACCATCAATCTCTGGGTCTCTACTCTCACATTTCCTCATCATTAGTCTCTTTTTGTTTCTTTTTCTCAGGTTTAAAAATTAATTAAGCAAAAAAATTGAAAAGAGATATGATGAAACACATCACAGCACAGATGGAGACTTTTTTAAATGAAAACAAGCATCACCAGCGTGAATGTGTGCATGTGTGGATACAGTGCTGAAACAGCTGTTGTGAGCAGTCTGAACATATAGCTACCATCTTTACTACTCCATCCTGTGCACCTTGTTCGTTTGGACATTTAAAAAATAGGCCGGAAAAAAATGTAAATCTCCGCTACGCTGCAGATTTATGAGGAAAGGTGCACACGCTCAGACAGAGTATGCATTCATGCTTCGGCTCTGAGCCTTTCATTAGTGAGAATGCTTGTGTGATGTCAGCGCGCTGGCCTAATTAAACGCACATACGGTTAAAATATTCTTTTGATGCAACACTTTGCTCAGCAGTGGAAAGTCATTGCACACATCTAGTGAAGCACATCTTAAGACTTTTACCTTACTTCCATTATTGCCCCTCCATATGACATACTACTTAATTACTTTGTAAAGGAAAATGTTGAACTTTTAAAAATCCATGGCGTTTATCTGGCAGCTATAAATACTGCATCTGTGACGCCCATGTCTATAATGCATCATAAGGCATTATGGACATTCTTATAATGGATGATAATGCACCCATCGCTCCATAATATTATAGTTATAGGCACTCTTGAATATTCATAATTCTTACTAATAATAATTGTTATCACACCAATATCTATAATGCTTTATAAACTATATTTTATTAGTTTTCCCAGCAAACAACAACCACTTATGATTAAGGTTATAAAACATTTGGAATATTTATGATTGTTTATAATTAAAGGCACTCTAAAACACATTATAAGTTTGTTTTTATGGATTATAGACATCACAAGGAGTTATGATTATTGATATAGAGGATGAATGTGATAAAAGCGCATTATAATGCATTACAAGTGGGCTCATAATGGACTTCATAGAAAGTGTTAAATTGAGTTCCTTACTTAAAATATTAAATGGCCTGGAAGATTATCAGAATAAGTGTTTATTCATCCAATAGCAGATTAAATATATTAATTCAATGAAGTGCTAGTTTGGCTCTACATGCAGCAAACTAACTAGCAACTAAATATAAATAGATGTCAAATAAATGTAGTGAGTAAGAAGTACAAACTTCAAAATATAGTGAGTGGAAGTATACTCAAGTGAAGTGCAATCATCTCAGAATGGTGCTGGAGTACAGCGACTGAGTAAATGTACTTGGTTACATTTCGCCACAGCTTTTACTTCAGTTGAGGAGCTGAATACCTCCTCCATCACTGATCTTTCTCGATCTCTCTCTGGTTTCCCATTTGTCCAATTTCCTTCCCAGCTCCCACAAAACAAAAATATTAACACTTTTAAAAATGAATGACAGCTGTAAAAACAAACAAACTGGAAAGTACCTCCAATCAACACCAGCCACTGTGTGGGATCATAACAATGAATGATTGTGTGTGCGTGGCTGCAGGAGGGATGGGCGGCAGCGTAATGGCTCTGGCAGAGTTTCATAAATCATAAACAGTCGGGGGATCGTAAGTCGCTTTTTCTTAGCGTACAGACCCTTAGAGCAGCTAATGAGAGGGCGAGACCTGCCCACAATTAAAACACGCCCCAAAAACCTTTCACACACTTTCTTGTGGCTGTGGGTATTTGCAGACAACACCACAACTACACAAACACTGAGGCAGCGGTGGTGTCAGCTCTGGCACGTGCAGGAAGGGATAGCATTCATGCACATGAGTCAGACAGATGAAAGTGTAGGCATGTGCATGAAAATATGAGCTCTGTAAATGAGTTGACTGCTGTGTAGGAGGAGGGAGGAAACCTTTCCACGAGGCTGATTAGGTTGTTTATAAAGTTTTTATTCATTATAGTGAACCCACAACATTTATGGTACATCTAAATTTATTGTCGCCAGAAATAAACAAGCTCAGGTATAAAAGGAAAACAAAGGCCCTTGAAAAATGATTATGTGCAAAAATCGTTATCACTGGAGTGTCCCCTGCTTATCTTTTATTGTTTTTTCCCTGTGGGCGATTCATGTGTCTCCTCTGTCCTTCCTCATTGTCCCTGCCTGCTCGATCACTTTGCTCAGCTGCAGGTGAACCTTCTGCAGCTCTGTTGCTATGGCAACCAGGGCCATTTCCATTGTGGCCATGTCCATCGGTGAAGCTACCTCCTGTTCCTTCAGGACAGAAGGGAGTGACTTCATCCCACCTAAAGCTCCCGGTCTCTGCGTTGGTTGGTGTCCGAACCTGCCGTCTGCTGGTCCTGATGTTTCCTCCAGCCGCTTCAGCCGAGAGTTACCTTCATGGCTACTGCGCAGGAGCTGCTGCAAGGTAGCATTCAAGCTCCTCTCCCTCGCTGCTTCCTCCTGTCTGAGCTCAACGAAGCCTTGCTGCAGCCTGACTCTCACCTGCTCCGCTTGCCCTCTGCACGCTGACTCAAGGCTGGGCAGACACTGCTGGCATGTTCCCTCAGCCAGCCTGTCCACCTGCGTCCTGAGAGAGGACATTCCTCCACAGCACTGCTCCACAGAGTCCAGCAGCATGTTCTGCCTCATGTGGGAGTTCTCGAGAGCGATGAACAGCTTGTCCCAGCGGGAAAAATCTGCAGTCTGGCATGGGGTGGTTGGAGTTTCCCCTGTAGACAAAAATCACAGAGAGAGAATTATACAGTCCCACTGTGAATTGATAAGTTGATAAGTTATTATCAAATACCAAACGTTACCAAAATATTAACAAATATTGAATATTATTTAATTTGGTTACAAGTTATAATACAGTGTAACTTCATTGTACATATCATAAAATACTTACAAGCTCTGAAATGTTGGTACAGTCAAAGAAACATAAGTACAATTTTGGTGACAATCGTATTCATAGGGAAGGGTAATAAAGAAGGGTTTGGAAGTTGGGAATGAGACTTAAAAATCAACTCTTCTTACAAAACAACCCCCATGAAAACTAGCTTTCTGTAGGTCTTTTTGGACACGTGTTAAAGTTTGAATAATCTGTGACCTGACATTACACTTACTTTGGTCTGATGTTATCAGAAAGCAACGATAGTTTGGGAATTTCTTAAGATAAATAAGGTAACATGCAAATCACCTCCATGGCCGCTCAAGATGGCATCATCTGCACAAAACTGTACGTTACAACCCAGACCGGCACAGATGTATTTTTAAGAATTGTGTGTATCTCTGTGAACTGTGCAAACTGTACATAAACGTGAGGTCTGGTTTGCATTGCTTCACACTCGCTACTTGCAGCGATATGGCACACACGTGACTGCTCAATACAATGAGGAAACAAGCTTTTAGTTCTTTTGGTAGCGTCCACAACTTAAAATTAAAAAATACAGAGAAAAATAAAAATAACTGTTCGTATGTTAAACAAAATGTGAACTGAAATGAACTAAACTGGATAGTTTGGTGGAAGTGAGGCTCATGTGGTGAATAGAAGAGCACCAAGACTAGGCGCCTGCAGGACACCTTTACTTAACTAAAGGAAACAAACAAATCAGTGTGTGCTGGTGAATTTTTTAATCAAAACACACAAGACTCATTTTATTGGCTTGGTGAAATCCGGCATGGCAGCTGATTCTTCACAATGAGCCATCTGTTCAAACAAGCAGGGAATAAAAGAGACAAAAGGATAAATAAACAAAACTCACCCCCCTGCTGGTCCTGAGAGATCTCGTTGTCATAGCTGTCGGCGTAGTTCCCTTCATACTCCACCTCATTCCCACACAGTGATGCACCCACCAAGCCAAGCACACACAGCACGCGCCAGATCCCGAACACGTGCATGACGGCGAATGTTTCGCTTTAAAAAAGCAAAAGTCACAAATGTCTTCTTCGTGCCCTTCACTGCATGCAAGGGCTCCTCACACTGAGCCAACTGTTGCGAGTGCTGAGTTTATAACGAGGGAAGAAGGCGGGAGGTAAAGGAGGGTTGGGACAGAGGTGGGGGTTCTGTGGAGGTGGCGTGAGTAATGCTTCAGTGGAGGTAACATGTCAAAAGTCAAACTGAGTGGGAAATAGGGGCATTATAGGGAAGAGGAGAGCTACAGGGGTACAAAGCTGGGGTGAAAAGAAAGGGACGGATGGAGGAGAGGAAATGTGTAAAAGTGTATTCTTGTTTTGTTGTGGCAAGGCACTTTGTAAACCATGTTTTTAAAAGTTGTACTTGATCTTGCCAGTCCCCCAGCTTGTGGTGGCTAAAGTCTGCTAAAGGTATCAAACTTAAATTCCACTTGAAGTGACTTTTTACTGGTTATGAAACAGTCTCAATGTAATACCTCTGTATGACCTACATAAGTAAACTAGACCATTAGGAACAACAAGGATAAGTTAACCAAAAAAAAACCAAACGTAATATTGAGTCATTATTTATTCATCCCTGTGCAGATAGAATGTTGGATTTGAAGTCAGTGAAACGTTTTCTGGAGCTTCACAGCAAAATAGCATTGCAGCATTTTCCGACAATGACATAAACCCAGTGATCCCTAAAAGTATTCATCTTTATGATTAAAAGAAGCACACCACCGTCGTGAGCGTCATTCTTAAATCCTCTACAGACATATTTACATTGTTTCCACAGGACGTTTCAGTCCACACACTCTTTTCTGTTGTCTGTGTACCTCTTTAACCTTTTCACTGATGGGTCAGAGTCACTCCCTCTTCTGTGCATCAACACCAAATCCCTTAACATAAAAAGTTGCAACATTGCAGAAATTGGGTTTTATTTTTAAGCCTCAAATTAGTTTGTTTTCACCACATGAAATTTGATGTTGTTGCCATGCGACGATGTTGCTTCTGGCTGTGATTGTATTTTGTTGATCAAACATTCCCCCAGGAAGCATTACGAGTTATTGGACTCCTCGCAAGGCCACCTGACCTCATTCTTACAGACTGAGAGCTCTGGTCAACAGGTGTTGGGGTTAAGCAGCAGAAGTAGGACATGTCAAGGTCAAAGGAAAAGCCCAGACCTTTTTTACTCTCTGCAGACCTCCAGAATGAGCTCCCCCTGCACATGTCAGCATGTCTGCCAGTCTTCTATGTCTGGCAGGCTGTAACTGCAGCAGAGGGACTACTGTGGTGGACAGGTTTATCTCAGGAAAAGAGAGAAGCTGCAGAGGAAGAGATGGACATAAAGACAGTGGGGAGAGGTGGTGGAAATTTGAATATTTTTTTCCTTTCCTCGTTGCAGCAAAAACACCTCACTGTGAGCTCGAGTGTGTACACTTCCTTGGCCAATTTCCATAAAAATGCAAGTTATTAAGATCCCTTCAGGGCAGCAATAAATGTATCTGTGTGTATGTGCATCTCAGAATCAGTCGATGTTGTCACCTTGTCCTCTTTGGTGTCCATCTGAGGCACTTCCATCATTTACTTTTCGCCTTAGGTCATCTTTCTATTTAGGTCACCGCTCTATAAAAGAGGAGCAACATTTATCAGCAGCCACCAGACGCTGTTTACCACCCCCACCTGCGCACCACACCTACTGTCACACAAAAACAGTCCAAGCCGGCAGTGAGGGGGAGGAGGAGTGATGACAGATGAAGGATGGACAGAGCGAGGAAGACGGGAAGGGAAAAGAGAGAGGGATAAGAGCATAAAAGTTGCATTGAGTTTATTCACAGTTGAAGAGAAACAGATCCTTTTGAAACCAGAGATGCGAAGGGAAAATGGGACAATGGGTGGTGTCAGCACAACTTAAACTGGATGAAAACATACGATTTAAAACAGCAACAGGACTTTACTGATGAACAAACCACATATTACCACTAGCACAGCAATCAAGTCAGCCAACACAGGCCAGTTTTAAGAGAACTGGGTGTATCCCTGTTTTATGCCCAGTATGTAGGACGAGGAGGAAAACATGGATATTATGACTGAAATACTGCATGGGGTAAAACAATAGAGCCATTGACAGAATATAGCCCACTTAAAATAATGTGTAATGATGTTAAAATGGATTCATTAGTCGATGATTATGTTATGGCTTGATGCTTTTTTTTTCTAAAAACAGCACACTGAGAGAGACAGGATTCAAGATAATTGATATCTGAGTCCGGAAAACGTCTGATGCTGTGGAACAAGCCCAGATGAATAAGGGCATGGGCACATATATGGAAAATAAACAGTGGTGAATATTTGGTTTTCTCAAGGTTCTATACTTGGCCCACTTTTATTTTCTGCTAATGGAAGTAATTCTCATTACCACAGTACTTGATTTTTGGGGTTTGATGCAGATACTGATAGTAGAGTTAAAAAAACAAACTGATAACACTATATCAATGAAAGGCTAATATTGGCCGATAATATCAGCTCTACTCATTATTATGCAGATGAAGAAGCTGTGTTTTCCTGTGATCGTCTTGTCCAGCTGCACCTCATAATCTACAATCCGCCTTTAATATTGTGAAGTTTTAGTGCACTCAACTTAAACTTGTGCTTAATGCAGATAAATCAAAGTTGATGTTGTTTCTTTCAATGCTAAAATCTGGCCTGTAGATATTTTGGGCATCGTTACATCTCGTGCAACAGACAATAGAAAATACCTGGGCATTTGTGTCTATTCCTGTATGTTTGCCTATAAATACCTTTATTTCTATATTATTATCTGTGGCTGGTATTACTTCACCTGCTGTCTGATTTTCTACAGTTTGTCTGCATTTTTCTTTGCCGTCGCCTTGCCAAGGTCCCCCGTACAAAATAGTTTTATATCCTCTGCGGGATTCACCTGGTTATGAAATGAAAAATGAAATAATATACTGTACTTATCCATACAAATATTGTCTGTCTGTGCCCCTCAGCTAGAGGAAAGGTCCAAGCCAAAACATGATTAGAAACATCTCAATTCCCTTTATCTGCTTTCATAACTCACTCATGTCAACCAGACCTGCAAAACATCATCCCATCTTCTGCATCCTTCCTGTATCACACATGATCAGAAAATCACATGAAGACCAGAGACAGAGAGAGAGAGAGAGTCAGAGAGAGCTGCTGACGGACAGGGCGCATACAGGAAATTATAAAAATAATTTGGAAACAGAGCAGGGACAGACTGAGCAGAATCTATTCTTGTTTTGCTGAGTCACAGGAAATCAACTTGAACGAAAACACGATTTAATCAGCCTTTAAGCACAGGCCATGTGCCTCCTGTGAGGCCTCTCATAAAACGTGGAGCAGATATAGTGGTGTGATATGAGTCTTTATGGTGTTATTGAACCACGGGCATCCTCACTGTACTCGAATCAATATCACTCTAACCAGCGCTTAATCCATCTAATCTGTTTGTACAGCCTCGGACAGGAAGGAGGTGAGGAAGAGGGAGCGCATTATGGCAGAAACACATGCTCATATATTTAAGTAGCATATTTAGTATGTGTGCATGTGTTCATGCTATGATGGTGAATGTTAAGTATCCTGTTAATGTAATTAGTAATGCACTGCAAATAGTGAAGACTCACAATGTGTCACCATGATTCATAGCATTTACCGATTTAGCAACATTACGCAACCATTTCACATCAAAATAACTGCTTTGAAAAAAAGTTTTTTCTACTTTTTCCTTGAATGTTCTCCAGTTTCTCTGCCTTCCTTTGAGTTTCCTGAAAGCATCCTGTAACTCCCAGCGTGCTGCAGCTACGTGTTAGTTTTGCTTCTCAAAGTGGTTTTGGACTGTCAGGAGGGGGAGGTTGGGCATCAGAACTGTCAGGGGGGTGGCAAGATGAAATTTGACATTATATCTGATAAATTGTTACAGAACCCCTCGTTTGTATTCACAACAGTTGAGTGTCAAGACAAGAAATGTCTTAACTTACTAGTTAAAGGCAGCTATAATAAGGAGCAGTTATAGGCCACAGAAAGGGTTCTCGTTGTAAATCTAGGTCAAGAGGTTTTGCTGCAAAGACAAAATACATCAGCAGCAGAATGAGGAAATAACAAAAAAACCAAAAACACCTTGGCATCACTGTTTGCATATTTATTTCCACATCTTTACATGAATCAAGTGAAAACTCCGACCTCACGCTGGCAGCGGCTACAACTGAATACTGCAGCCACCCATACACACACACATCTTTACATGCTGGGACAGAAAGCGTAGAGCTTAGAGCTAGTGGGCGATTACATCAGCAGGACCAGCACTACATTTATGTGTGTTTCCATCAGGGGTCCCCAGAGTAGACCCACACCAGAGTAGAGCAGGGCTGCCCTCATGGAGAAAATTAACAACATCTGGACTTGGAAACTTCAACCAATTCCACCTATTGGGGGCTTTAAGGGGGTAAAGGGTAAAAGTGAATATGTGATTTGACTGTGAGTTTAGGGGGGGAACACCCCGAGTACGTATGAGGAGACATATTTTATAACCTGGCATAAAGGTCCCGTTCAGCTCGGACTTCCCGACACACTTTAACTGACATGTTTCCTATGGAAAATGACCTCAGCTTATAGAAGCACGTGTCATGAGGTGGCAGAGTCTACATACATATATACACACACACACACACCTCTCTTTAAAGGTGTCACAGGTTTGGGGGGCGCTGTAATCACAGGTGAGTGCACATGGGTCGCTGACAGACATGAACACAAACACACAGACGCCCACATGTGAACGGACGTTTTTCACACAGACAAATACACAAACATACAGTTGGCACAAAATGTCGTTAGTTCTCTCGTTTAGCTAAATGTAAAAATAAAGATTTAGTTTCAAGGACTGAAAAACAACTTTGTCATGATCGCACATTGCAAATATATAACAGTCGGTCAGGCCTCGTCTTCCGGCCAGAGGCCAGGAGAGATTACAACGGCAGACATCCATCGCCACGAGAGGGGACTGATACTCAACAGTCAGCATTTTCACACAACATGAATAATATATGAATTTGGCTAAAGGCTACAAGTTATTGTGGCACTAATTCACGTTTAGAAAAATAAGCACTTTTATAACTACTTCACATCATCTTCCCTATGGGATTAATTAATGTTTTCTTAATCACACAACATGTTGATAATGATTGTATATCTGCTCCTTTTCTAATACAGTCTATTCTCCAATCAGAGTCCATCACAGCTGATGTGTTTTTGGCTCGATGTCTCATCAGCTCTCACTAAAAACTTGGTATTTCGCCTGGATGGGCGTGGTGACCGTCTCAGCCTGTGCTCGACGGCACAGTGTTTTTTTTTAATCAACTGGTTATTTGACCTCATCTCATCTGTCTGCATGGGAAGTGATGGGCTGCTTCGTAAGACAAGTTGGGTGGTCATGTGAGAAGTTATCTGCTGGGAAGCCTTTAGGAAGTTATGATATGGTAGAATAGTGGACAAGTAGTGCTGGACGTATGGATCTCACATATGTTCTCCATGCAGCTGGAGTCTGTGTCCTATTTGGATTTTTACTTTAAGCCTTGCTGAGTTTATTGTTTTGAGGCATTTAAAATATTATCTTTAGTTTTCAGTTGCAGTTTGGTTAGTTTTAAGCAACAGAACTAGTGAGAGAGATCATGGTTGCGAGTCAAATCATAATGAATCTTAAAGCTTTTGGGTTCACAAGGAACACGATCAGCGATTGATCACAACAAATTCAAAATCTTCCCTTTGACAGGTGACAACACACCCACTCTGATCAGGCACTGTCTCAGGTGAAATACAAGGTTTTTAGGGAGTGCCACGTCACATCATCCCACCACCTGACATTAGTCTTTACTGAAGCCCGCCTCACTGTCCTTCGATGACTCCTGAACATCTTCTGCATTAATGGTGGGCAGCTCGTTTGCCATCCCATTGGTTGTTTGGGTTTCTTCAGCCGTGCCATTGGTTGTCGAGCTCTCCAGATCCATGTCAGCCGTTGTTACCATCTCACTAGCGGCTGTACCTGCTGTCTGAGGCTCAGAAGGTGGGGAGGCTGTTGTTGTTGTTGTTGTTAGACCATCTGCACCGTTGGATCTGCTGAGTGCTGACATCTGATCAGTTGGGTTACCGTCCAAGTTTGATGTACAGATATGATGGTCGCCTGCTGAACAGCTGGTGGTGGCCTGGCCGATTGTGAAGAGGGTGTTGTTATTGTTATTTGTCTGATTAGGTGGCTGCGTGTTTACAGAGGAATCTGCTGGATTTACGGTCCACGAGTCCTGGTTGAATTCTGGAAGTTGGTGGACGATTACGGGAAGCGGGGTGACATGATTCAACCCGACGGGCTCGTTGGCTACATGGTCGCTTGTTGATGGCTCATTAACTGCCGACTGCCAGTTGTTGGAGCAGAGGACTGCCGGAATGCTGCA
The DNA here is from genome assembly GCF_904848185.1 of Acanthopagrus latus. Taxonomy (NCBI): domain Eukaryota; kingdom Metazoa; phylum Chordata; class Actinopteri; order Spariformes; family Sparidae; genus Acanthopagrus; species Acanthopagrus latus. Next base: position 6,869,213 of record NC_051054.1, on the reverse strand, counting down.
AAGAAAAAAAACTAATTCATATCCAACCAAAAATGTATTTTTGCTTTAAAACTCAATGTGAATTCTCAATAGGCTTGTGTTCTTTGTGAGCCCAGATGTCCTGGCTCATAGAAATGGTAAAAAGTGGGCATCTTCTTTGCCAAATGGGTTATAGCTCTGACTGCATGAAGAAAATGGATCCCATGTTGTACTACATTTGTGTTTCAGTCTTGTCAGTGTCCAATAAAAGACCCATGACTCTGCTCCGAATTTTAGCTCGGTATTGCTTTGTTGAAAAACTCTGAGAAAACTTCATTCATAATTCATTTAAAATACCTGAGGCTTAACTAAGAAAAAAAAACAATATTGGCATTTCCTAGGCAACATGGGACTTCCTTGCATTAGTTTAGCCCTACAATGATTGAGTCTTCATGTTGTATCCATACCTGGCCAGCTGTTTCTGAAGGTCCTTAGCATGTTGGTGGCACTGATCGAAATAACAGGCCTGAGCCTCCACAAAGTCAGTCAGCGTCCGCATGTGGTTGATCTGGAAAGAATAAGATGACAACAATAGCATTTTTGCTGGGCACTGGATATTTGAACATTCACATTACAAATGTTGTCACATGCATTTATATACATACGTGAATGTTGCTGATTCCTTCCGCAACTTGTCTTGTAATTTGCGACTGACGATCGAACAGACTCTGACAGATCCTCTGCTCCATCTCAGCCTAACACACACACACACACACACACACACACTTTAAGGCATTTATGGTCTTTCCAATTATGCTCAGCTATTTTTCTGAAAATTTCCCATTAGCAAAACTCCTATCCTCGAAGGGCTTATCTCTGAACTAAAACAAAAGAAAATTATTATTGCAGCTAACAGGGAAATAGTCAATTCCACAGTATAACTGCTGGAAGAGTCAAAGTTGTCTCACTCCGTTACAGCAGAAACAATGTGCAAGCAAAGGTAAACTCACCTGAGAGATTTCCTGAGCCCATATCTGATTGGATGAGAGAGATGGAGAAGGTAAAAATGACTTCATCAATGACCAAACAGAAAGCTCGAATGTGCCCGTGGATGTTCATGTTACTTTAGCGTCACTGACCTTTAGCCATTTAACACGCAGGAAGCTGAACATGTACGAGACGTGAGCGATGTAGTCGTCATCCAGCGGGTTCGCATTTAGATTCTGACAGAGACATGGGGGAAAAAAGGTGGAATGAGAAGATACTGTACGTACTGCATGATTAAAAACAAAAGATTTTTAGTTTTGGAACTCACTCTGGCCTCTCGGTCCGCTTCGTGGGCTTTCCTCACTCTGGCAATAGCGATGTCTAAGTCCAAACGCTTATTTACCAACATCCTGCGCTCATCCTATGAAAAACACAACACAACACACCCTTTTTAATAATCCATGTATACAAACAATTTCTAAACAACAGACTTGGCCTGTACAAAAGAACACAGATTAGAAAAGCAGTTGTTGAGCGCGGTGCGTGTGGTGGAGTATGAGTCCAGATGTGTGTCACCTGTATAGCTTTGTACTCCCCCTCAGAGAACCTCCTCAGAGGGTTGAGAAAGTGGATGTTGGTGCTTTGGACGAACTTCTTCTCTGCCTCGCCGAGCTGCTTCTGAGCCTCTCCACATCTGAGCAGAGCCATTCCTGAACACAGAACACGCCGTCGCTATTAAAGAAAAACAGCGGAATCAACATTATCCGTATTATCGTATACTCACCATAAGGTGTATTGGTCCCAAATTCCATCCCAGCCTGGATCATCTGGTCTCCCAGAGCCTCATTTGCACGAGGCCGGGGTGGGACGGCCCAGTCCAGGGACCCATACAGCCGGTCCTCTAGCCGCGCTCCTGTTCGTCAGAGATCAGAGAGCTACATTCAGGTTCAGGGGTTATCCTGTTACCCTACAAAAGATGGATGTCTGAAACAGATGTCAGAATATCGCGTGCTGCTAAAGCACCACTAAACGGGCTACTTATCTCCCCGTATATAATTAATAATTCAATCCACAAGGACAAGTAATAAAAACCAACATTAAGGTGAAAAAACTGTTTGCAGATGCTTCTCAGAAACCCATGTGTGCCTAAAGAAAACAAAAACGACTCCTCCAAGAGATTCCAGACATGATCTGCAAACACATCCTCGATAAAACTGACGTATGAGATTATTACTTCTGGCAGCTGAACACTCCCCCTCATTTGATAGATTGCAGACCGCGTCCACTCCACGACTCCATTAGCTGATGTAATTGGATTCAAACAGGCAAAAGAATGACCGTCTCCATTCATCTGAACAGGCCAATCGCAGTCAAAGCAAAACAGAGGAGCGCATATTGTAAGAGCTGAAATAGAGATCATCATTCATGCAACAGATAAATTAAAAGGTGGTCTATGTAGTTCTGGCAATAGACTCTTTGCTTTCATGACTTAATAAACTGAATGAACAAACTGACCTTAAAAGCAAGAACACAATTTCACACCGTTTCACTTTGTTTATATGTGGCGGACCCTGCCACCTTTCTAGCTTCTAGGGTCCATATTTACCTTGGACCTTTTTTATTCACATATGGAAAAAATATGATTAGATCCTCATTAATACTGTAAATATTAAATCTCTGGGTTTGAATTTCTTCTCCAAATCCACAGATTGCCCCTTTAATATTTAATAAGTGAAGCACTGCAGACAACTTCAGTGATTAAACACGCACAGATAAATACTGTGCTCTCTCTCACCGGGGTTGGGCTGCAGTAAAACCTCAGTCCCGGAGATTATCTTGTCCGTCCAGGTCTTGGTGGCGTCTGCCCGGGCCAGCAGCTCCTCCAGCCCGGGGTCCAACTCCGTCTTATCCGCCTGGCCAAGACTCTCTCCGGTGTACTGGAGCGGGATTACAGACCGAGATTAACAACCATGCAAACAAAACCAAAAAAACCGACACTTCTGCAGACACTCGACGTGAATTGAACACAACAGAGCATATTTTATGTTTTCACCTGAACAGCGCGGTTGATGAACTGACCCGCATCCACAGCCAGCCGCGTCAGGTCCATGTCTGCGTCTGCAAGGTCGCGCCGCGTCCTCCTCCCCGGTGGTCCAGCAGGACGGAGCTCGGCGTCGGCTATAAAAAGCCCGCTAACCCACGACAACAGCCAGTCGACCTCGTCATGGCCTCTCAGCCTCCCTCCCTACGAACCTTTCAGCCAGATTACAGCCCCGCTAACGCCGACAGACGACGGCGACGCAAGTGGAAGCACCTGCGTGTCCTGCTGTTTATCCTCCGGCCATGCTGGAGGCTCCACACACCGGCGTGTCACACGGCAAAATACCCCTCAACCTATGGACTGTGATGGCTGTCCTAAACTGCATTAAAACACTGACAAAAACACGAGAAAAATTATATATCTCGATGATAAATAAAGCAGAGCATCCCACACTTCCGGTAGAGGCCTTCAAAATAAAAGCACGCCCTGCAGTACACAATGACTAAACATAAAAATAACAAGATAATCAGAAGCAAGAAAAACGCAGCTAACATTCAGTAGCTGTCCCTGTTGACAGCTGTTCTGATAAAAAAAGGCTTCTTTGTCAGTCAAAGCCACAGCATCCTACAGCTCACAGGTCACTGCACAGTCTGTTGTTATCCCAGAGAAAAGCTCCAGCATGCTCAAAAAGAAAAAAGAAAAAAAAAGAGGCGAGTGATCCAGCTCTGGTTTGAGAGGCTTCTATCCAAAAGCAACCTGCAAAAGCAACCAGGCATTCACAAGAATGAGGAAAGCCATGATAAAGAACACAGCTACTTTTTGTGTGTCGGTAGCCATGACTGGACACTGTAAAGATATTCCACGCCACTAACTTCACCTAGTCTTCAGCCTCATAAGGCTCCTGATAAGCAACACTTAGCTCCCATTGGTGCTCCTCTGAAAAAGGTGAGCTGATTGGACCGTTAGGTATGTGCAAGAGGAGAGACACACACACACACACACATTTGCCTGAGAGGAGATTTAAACCGACTGCTTAAGAGAATCTAAGCAGGGTTAAGAGATTAGACGACAGTCCAACAGACACATTTACTGGCAAAATCAAATCTGCAAAACATTCTTTATTACGAGAAGAATGAACAGAAATGCAACAAGTGACCTTCGTTTCCAGAAAACAGGAAACTGAACAGGGATGAAAGTGCTCTAACAAAAACTTCGACAAACATTCATGGGTGAAGAAAAGTTGTTGGGCTGGTATTACTTTCTTTCTTTTATATAACAGAAAAGCACCATGAATTACTTTCCTGCCCCTTTCTTTGTTTTTTTTACTTCAGTGTATGTTTTACAGGTAGGGTCCCCAGCCCAGGTACATCTGACAGAGCAGCTTGTCATCCGTGGCTTCCTGTATGAGGTAGTGGACGTGTCCCTCTATCGACAGCGGTAGACCCAGCACTTTATTCCTGCTCTTTATCACTCCCTGCAGACGCTGCTCGATGTCACACACATGGGTTTTAGCCTGGCAGAGAAGAAGGAGAGAGATAAGACCATATATGTACAACTTGCACCAAAAAAAAGACATGCATGCTGCTCTAAATCTATCTAAAGTCAAATAAATACACACACCTTTTCATTTACTATCTCTCCGGTCTCGTTGGCCTGAGCTTTAGAAAGTCCTTTGGCTTGTTTGCTCCACTCCACCAGCGGGTCATGAAGGAAGGTCTTCAGCACACTTGGAGGGACAAATTAAAAAACAGAGAGTTACTCGTTAAGTTTGAGTGACATCATCATATATACAATCATGTTTTAAGAGTCAAGTAACTTAAAGATCCACTTGTTGGTCAAGTACGGTTTATGTAAGTAACTCATTGTAAAACTATACACAGATCATAAACCAGGTTTTAAGGAATATTTGATGACCATGACTTATCTGTGTATGTACCTCATGAGTGGTTCTCTCTGATCCCTCATCAGTCTCAGGGTGACCTCGCAGGCCTGTCTGAAGAGACCCTCAGTGCCCATGGGCCCCATGGCGTGGACCATATTCTGGGTCAGACGGAAAGGAACCACCTCTGGCACATCAAATGTCTCCCCCTAGTGGACAGGGAGAGAAGGAGCATTAGAGAAACGTGGGAAAAGGAAAACAAACTAAATAGAAGTACTTTGAAACAATATATAAAACAATTTCCCTTATATCTGTTTAAGATTTATGACATAAATTCCTCATAATTGATCTAGACTTTAAGACAACTGGAGATAAACACATACCTTGTTGAAGAGGCAGTTGAAATCGACATGAACACACTCCCCGGTGAAAGAGTCAAAGAGGATGTTTTCTCCGTGGCGGTCTCCCAGACCCAGGATGTAACCGACCATGGACATCACAGCAGTGGAGCGACAGTACGCAGAGCGACTGCTGTACCTGTAAACACACACAATGAGTGGCATACCGGTACATAAATACAGTACATTTTATCCCTGAGTTCAACCCTGATCCTCAACGCAACTTCAAAACATCAAATTTACATCCGCCTAAAAACTTAAAATACAGAGTTGAAACTGCATCTCTTATATTTTTAATACCGACTTTGCCAGTGAAACAGTGGACATCAAACATGTAAAGTAACTGTAAGAAAGAATTGTTGGGTGGGTCGTACCATGACGTGGGGTCAGGGAAAGTCCGGAGGAACCACTCGTGGAAGACGGGGATGTGTCGGGCACACAGCACCTCCTTGTGGATTCGTAGCTTCTCCTCGAAGGGAGCTGTTTTTGGTAGAATAAGCTTCCTGAGCTCTTTGCCTGACAGGTAGATACCTTGAACACACATATAAATATAATTCAACACAACGGTTAAAGCTTGTTAATGTTCTCTTCTATTTATTGGCATTATGAAGGGAAGTACCTCTCTCCTTGTAAAGCTTGGTGAGAATGTGTCGAAGTCCGGCGGTGTTGTTGACCCATTCGATGATGCCGCACTCCTCATTGAGGGGAATCACAGCGTAGGTTCGGATGTGTAGCTCCCTCCGCCTGGACTCAGCGTCTTTACGTAGGCACTACACACACATTGCACATGTAAAATACAAATATTGATTCATTAACGCGTTAATGGATGAGTGACCAAGTATACTTGTAAACCTATAAATCAGAGTATATTATTCTGATTAAAATATCCCTCACCTTGTTGATGAGGCAGTTGAACTCCATGAGTCTGCAGTCCTTCCTCAGGTCATCTTTAGGTTTACACATCATGGTGTAGCTCCGCCCATCTGAACCCTTCAGACTGATCTTCTTAGGCTTCTGTAAGGAAGCCAAGATCTCCACCTACACAAACACACACACACACACAGGTTAGGGGTTAATGAGACTTGATCCACCTCAAGATGATTTTTGTGATCTTAAATCAGATTTTCTGAGATCATGTCATCTTTGTAACCATGGTTGGTGACACATAATCATCAAGTATTTCTAAGGCACCTTCCAAGCAAACAACATCTTTTCCCCTTTTTTCTTACAATGTCTTCAAAGCCGTCCAGGTATGCCCAGTGTCCAGGAAAGGCATCGTGCTGTGTGTTTGCCCCGCTGGTGGAGGGCAGCGTGGGGATGAGCACTGACTGCAGCGGGATCAGGATCTGGCTGAAGGTGGGCTCCTCCACCAGACGTTTCAGCTGCTTGAAGTGGACGCTCATGCTGAGGGTGGTGCTGTTACCATCCACCTGAAAGACACATTCACGCAAACATTAAGCTGATGCTCCCTTTCTTTTGTTTTATCTGTCTGCAAACACTCCTGTTCCTGAAGAGGATCAATAAATGTTTATTTGATCTATGATAATCTAATCTTGGCTTGCTTTATTATCCAAATGTAGTCGTCTGACTTGAAACCAAATCATGAGATGCATAGAGATTGCCACCTTTAATCAACAACTATTCATGCTCCACTGATTTTGAAATTTTGTGTGTGTGTGTGTGTGTGTGTGTGTACCGGCTTGTTGCAGAGCTCCAGCAGCTTGTCTGTCAGCCTGTTGGCATCTCCGATGAACTTCTCCAGAGAATGTTTGAGACTGATGGCTTTCTTGAGGATCTGATTACAGCGATTCATGCGCATCGGGTAGGAAGACTGAACAACACACAACAAAACACAGTCAGGAGTGCATACAAGGTGTTATGGAGGAGACAGAAACACACACACAGACACACACACATGCACTTACCTTCGAGACAGCGGTCATTAGCCACATGGCCTGTTGGGGGTACGCCAGGAAGACTTTGGCCACGATGGTCATGAGGACGGTGAAGACCTCATCGCTGGAGTGACACACTCTGGAGATGAGCTGGGAGAAGGCGGTCAGGAACTGGTACGGTGCCAAGTTGGCGCAGTTCTCGCTCACCGCCGCGTTGATTTTCACCAGCTCCTGTCGCATCTGTCTGTCAGCTCGCCCGGCTGTAGTAGAGGAACACATAGACAACATTTGAATGTGTTTACATATATTTCTGTCTCAGCTGTTACGATTCTTATTATTCACCACCCACCTTTCTCACACTCACACACTTTGGCCCCAAAATCCAGCCAGAGAGACAGCATGCGAGGCATGGCCTGGTAGATGTACTGGTTCCCGAACTGCAACGCTCTGGATGGGAAACAACCCGAAGTAAATGGTTAGGGATGGAACTAATGAGTCAAACAATTAAAGGGCCATCAGCAGCCATAACATGAACTTACTTTCCAAAGTATGTGACAATGTATCGGATGAGGTTGCCCTGTTTCTCCAGCTTGTTATCCGTCACCATTGGCATCACTTTGTCGTAGTACTTGGCCAAGTAGAAGTTTCCGTCTTCCCACTCAGGCAGGAGGTTGGTCACATCCTAAAACACACAGCAGACTTTTAAAATAGAGCTGAAATTCTTCTTGCACAGCAGCTCCATCCCTCTACAGAAATCATAGCTTTTACCTTGTAGGCCTTCATGATGGCGTTGGACTCGAAGTTGGCCGTCTCCTCCATGAAGCGTCCCACCAGCAGCATGGCCTTGCCTTTAGTCTGCAGGCTGCGAGGGTCCGTCAGTGACTGATCGTCAGGGAAACACTGAGCCACGCCTTTCTGCAGCACGATCAGGGCCTGGTGCACGTCGCCCTGAAGTCAGATTGACACAATGGTGTTGTTTTTGTGTGACTGTATGGTTGAAAATCATATTTCAGTTGAATTAGAAATGAAGACACAAAACAGTATACAGTCTGGCCTAATCTACAGGTTGGTTTTACCTTGGACCAAAGCCACTTGGCCTTCTCTGTGACCAGCTCGGCCAGGTGTGTGTTCTCTGCGTTCAGCAGTGCATTGAAGGCAGTCTGGTGATGTCCTGCCTTTCTGGCCACCCGGGCGCTTTGCAGCCAGCACTCTCCGACCAGCTCTGTGCTCATCGGCCTGCAGAGCAAACACAAGGCCTGATTTGTGATGTGGCCTATATGACACTGGGTTTTGTTCAAATGTATATCTTCATTAGGGCTTTTATTCCACAGCACACTAGAAAGACACAGTTTCTTGAAATAATACAGTTATTTATGATTAGCCAAGCTAATACCCATATTGTTAATATATCCATAAAAAGGTGCCACAACATATCACATGAATAATGTGTGCCTGTTTTGGCTGTAGCTGTTTTCTACATCCTTACTGTGGTCCCAGGCTGAACAGGGAACGACGGAGGGCCAGGATTGGCTCCTTGGCCCGGAATGAATTCTGGGTCATCTCCAGCCGGTCAGACCAATGAGGAGGCAGCTGGCTGAGACTGGGCGCGGAGCGTTCCCTCTGTTTCTGGAGCTCAGTGAAAGTGTGCTCCAACTCGCTGAGCATGTGGAGCCTAATCACACACACACACACACACACACACACACACACAGATATTGGATTCACAAGTTAATGCCTTAGACAAACACAGGAAACATAACTGATGCCATGACTACACAGACAGACCTGACAATGTACTCATATCCTCTCTGGTAGGTCCCACACTCATAACTGGCAGCAGACAGAGGGACGACCTGTTCCTTCCTCACCAGCTTCAGCTTCTCGTAGAAAGTCTCTGCATCCTGCTTCTTAGCCGACAGGAGTAACTGGCCGAGCCGCACACCCCAGGTACTGGACTGTCGGTCTGCTGACACAACAGCAATACAAAAAAAAAAAAAGTAATTAACTTGTTTTTTTTCCTAGTAGATATCTACTGCTGCCACCGACAGCTGAAGATGTTGCAGCCTTTAACGACATCTGTGTATCTTATTACCCGAGCTCAAATAATCTTCCAGCAGGTCCCACTGCCCAAGCTTCCAAGCTGCCTCCACTCTGTAGGTGTTCAGCTCTGACTTCCACTGCTGCCTAAATGTGTACAAAAACAGCTAAAGTCAGTGGGCTGTAACTGACTTAGTCTTTAGGTATAAAAAAGCCCATTAAGAAACAATCAAGAAGTGAAGAACAATGTATTCCATCTACAAATTAAAAAGTACTTTTAGTGAGAGTGAGATGGATGAGATGGTGTTTGTGTGTGCCTCACTTGTTGGCCAGCACTCCATTGACCTGAGTGATGACTGTTGACAGCTGTCCCAGGCCGAGCATAGAGGTCATCACCCCGTGATAGTGACCAATCTATCCACAGGAGGCGAAATGGCAATGAGACAGAGATTCAACAGCTAACAGCACACAGTTATCTTCCTACACAGAGCTTTTAATTAGTGCTGGCATGCCTCACAGGTAAAGCAATAATGATTCTTGATCACAAAGCTCTGATTCCTGAAGTGAGGAATAGGTGTGTTTTCAAAAAACAAAAAAATGTGTGTGTGTGTGTACCTGGTCTGACTCCAGCTGTATGGCTCGGTCGTAGCAGGCAGTTGCGTCTCGGAGCAGCCCGATGCTCTCGTGCTCCAGTATCTGTTCCCGTAGCGACGGCTCCTCCCTCCTCAGGGCGTTGACCCCCCTTACTCCATCAGGCTCATGCATCGCAGCATACAGGGTCTGCAAAAAGTTTTATACATACATGAAATATTAGATTAGTACGGTACATATTTCGATGCTTTGAACATCTGATTCGTTTTTATATGATCCTGCTTTTATTTGTCATATTGTAGATCATAATCACAAAGTATACGTATATGTAATTTTCTGATTTGATTTCAAAATCGTTCAATCTAGAGGGAAAAGAAATGCACTCACTCAAAAGAAAAAGATCTAAATGACCATCAGTTTGTTGTCTGACCTGCAGGAAGGTGAGATGGTCCTGGATGTTCTCCTTGTTTTCCAAGATGTAGGCTTCAAAGTGCATGAGGGCACGAGTGTACGCTTTGGAGCGCAGCGAGGCCTTCGCCAGAACGTCCTGTGGGATACCCTTTAGGAAGGCCACCACTCGCTGATAATCCCCACTCTCTGCAAAAAAAAAAAACATTTTGTTTTTTACTTCATGACTTTATTAAATCATGTATGTACTCATGCAAGTGTAAATCTTTCCCTTATTTTTATCCAAATAATTGTCTGTTCTGTTGTTGCTGATTTATGCAACACAGGTGATTCAACTGTGAAATATACAACTTCAGAACTGTATTCAGATCTCTTTGAATAATACTCAAGATATGAACCAAAATAGAAAAGAGTATGTTTTTGTCTTGGTCTCTAACCGTTGTTTTTGGGTTTGGAGTACAGGATGTGGCGACTCCACTGCATCAGGTGAGACAACATGCTGAACACCGTTTGAATGCTGAGCTGTGATAGGCTGGAGGTCGTATCCTGACACCGCCCCCTTCCTCTTCCATCACCGTCCTTCAGCACGGCCAGCATCTCCTCCGTTACCTGGTAGCAGGCGTGTTATTGTTAAAAAAACACTCAACCAAATCTGCACGAACTTCTTGATGCAGATGTTTCCTCACCTCCCGTTGCTCTGCAGGTGTGCAGCCCAGCAGCATGTAGAGCAGAATATGAGGCAGCAGGTAGATTGTGACCTTGTAATCGTGTTTGATGATGAAACTACAGCAGGTGAAGACTCTGCTGGCCAGCTCGTGTCTCACCTTAAAAACAAAACCACGTCCAAAAACCTCTCACTTTAAAGACATTTTTATACCATCATAGAGATAAAAGATGCTACACGATCCAGTTGATGTACATCCGTTTGGATAGGATAAGGATAAATCATCTGACCTTGCTGATGAGGTATCCAGCCCAGGTGGCCGACCAATCAGAGAACTTGCTGCCTCCCTTACTCAAGTACACTGGCTTCTTCAGTTTGGACCAGTTAACCTCCCTCTGGCTGCTCTTATATCTAAAGACAAATAGGCAAAAGAGTAGAAAAGATCATTTGTATTTGATTTGCTGAATTATGTGTGACAGGATCAGAGTGTGCATGTAAACTCTAGTACCTGCTGTTGAGGTGTGGCTCCAGTATTTCTTGAATCTGCTCTGGGAATCTCCGCCACAGACGGCGCCCTGGTGAGTCGGTTCGACCCTCACGACACTCAAAGATGGACAGCAGCTCCTGCGGTGCACCAACACATTACATCAGCACAGAAAAGGCACCGAACGGCACACACAGTGTCAAGCATGAGTGTAGAATGTGTGTGTGTGTTTACCTGTATTGCATAAGCAGCAGAGTCCTGCGCTCTCACATTGTCAGCGTAAGCCAGAAATGTTCTGGTCAGTTCAGTCAGAATCTCGTAGGCGAAGTTGGGATCATCCACCCCACTCTGTGTGAAGAAAAACAGACTTTTATCCTCAATCAAACAAATACATGTTTGCCCTATTTGCATGTACAGCTTTGGTCTTGTCTAGCTTACCACAAAGGTGTTGCGGTCACCATGGGTGTGTGTGTGCGACAGGTCCAGACGTCCGGGGTCCACGGCCCCCAGCTCCCCGAGACACTCCCCACAGAGGAGCCGGGCCTCCGGGGAAGAGTCCTGGCAGCCCTTCAGCAGCACTGACACCAGGTTGGAGATGACCGGCTCCACCGCCTCACTCGCACACACCTGTCGCAGCAGCCACTCCTGCACGCACAAAAAGTAAAATTTATGATATTGGATCAGACATTGCAAACAAGAATCTCTGGTCCTTTCTGAGGTGACTGTATTGAAAAGTGTGCATGTCTGTGTACCTGCTGGCTGTGCATCATGTCTCTGAGGCTGGTCAGCGCATGAATCCTGACGTCAACGTTTTCATGCTGCACGGCCCTCATGGACAGCTGCAGCGCTGCAGCCAGGTCACTGCTGCTGGCTGTCAGCTGCAGGGAATCAGACATCGCATCTTTAACATCACTGATGACGTCACCATCAGCATCCTTCATTTACTTGATCGTGATCGCCCTCTTGTCCATACTGACCTTCTTGTAGTTCTGCAGAACAGTGTGGATGTCTTTCAGCTCAGGGTGGTCTGGCAGGAAGTAAATCTCATGGAGGTAGTCGCTCACTTCTTCCCTGTGGGAAAAATCGACTGAATTATTTTGGTTCTGAACTTTACAAGTTTTGATGCTGTAACTTTCTGTGTAACAGGCTCTGTTCGTAAATTTTTACCATATTTATTTTAATTTAATTTGGGATGCATGATAATATCGGCAATTCATCATATTGGTGAATAAAGTTTTTAAAATGTGAATTTGTAAATTTTGAAATTGATATTCTTTGCAGTGAGGTGGAAAAAATATGTGAATATATCGTCAACAGCCAAATTACAAAAATCAAATTACTTTTTAACATCTCTATATTTTACTTTTTGTGTGTGTTACCTGTTGTCCAGTATAAGGAAGCGGATAATAGCAGCGGTTTCTTTGGGCTGCAGTGGGATCAGGGGCAGGAGTGCAACGATAACGTGACTCAGGAGAGGGCCCAAGTGTGTCGGCTCCACGCTCCTCACAAAACACTCCCATGTCCTGTTCAAACAGGAAGACAGATTTGACAAGTTAGGAATTGTCTGTCTTGTCAGTCTTTGGTTTTCAATAAACTGAAAAAGGTCACGTGTAAGGTTTAACAAGTGTGTGTTTACTGACTGGCAGCAGAGCAGAGGGAAGTCCTCTCTGTATCGGAGGCCCGTGCGGAGCGTCGTCATCATCTTCACCCTGACAGAGCTGATGTGTTTGGAGCCCATCAGTCTCATCAGAGCCATCACACTGGTCAATGCCTGCACACAAAACAGGTGGACACTTTTACACAAGCTAAGCAGGTTTTTGCAGTTTCACTTGCTGTGAATAGTACTTAGATTTCAAACAGGAGCTCCATGAATTCTCTCACTGACACGGTACAAGTTATTTAATTCGCTGTCAGCTGTGGATCACGCACCAGCTTCTTGCGATCCTTCTCTCCTGCGCTGGAGCTGAGCAGCTGCATGTTGAAGAAGGCGAGGATCCCCAGCAGCTTCGGCTGAAGGTAGTCCGCCTGTCATCCAAGGAAAAATACAGATTCATGATAAAACGTCAGCCTGTCTTAGAAAGGATGGACACTATTTAGAGCTTTCTTCTCTCGTGACATTCCCTAAATACCCCAGTACGTGTGGACGAGGCCTTAATCAAAGCAGAAGCTGAAGCTGTAACTCCGTCTCTAACTCACACATACCATGCGCTCTGGTGTAGTGATGTCTCTGGGACCCTGATACGGGTCGTCATTGGACGCGAAGGAAGCCAGGATCGCCAGTCCGTTAAACACCTATAATGGCAAAGCACATTAAGTGAATTCACTACTGAGACTCACTCAAGTGCATCAGGAGAAGGGCTGAGATTTGCAGTTGAACTTTCTGACCTGTTGATAGTGTTCCCCCAGGCGCAGCAGCAGCTCATTGTGAAGACCCTGGAAGTCTTGCCTCAGCAGAGAGCCCAGTTCAATCTCCGTCTCACTCTGGGATATCATTAGGAAAACAAACATAAATCAGTCTGCTAAACTTATTCATTACTGTGGAGCAGAGCCATTCCAGCACCAATGAGTTATTTATCAGCCTTGTCACACAGCTGGGACTCTCTGCACTGCCAGAGTGTCCTCATATCTGATTAATGCTCTTGAGTTTTTGGCCGACCTTAATATCAATTTCTTCCAAAGGTTGCTCTGCCCCTTGTGCTTTAAATCACATGAACAGTTTAATTAACTTGGGTGACAGTGACTTCTAATAATGAAGGTTGTCCTTCCTTTATATGATCTCTTTCATATGTAGGTTATTTTTAAGGGAGGAGAGTTGAGAAATGAAGATTCTGTTGACGATGTCTTTGCTGTATCATCAACGTTCAGACAATGACAGATTTTTACCTGTAGGTAGTGGAAAGCCCTCTCCAGCTCCTCCTTTGTGCAGGAACAGACCAGATGGCTGAAGATGTACTTGAAGTTGTTGATCAGGATCTCTCTCCTGTTTGCCTTCAGCTCATTGGCCAGGGTACGGATGAGGGCGGAGCCAGTGGAGCTCGCCTTGGCCGCCAGGTAGGGCAGAAGCACCTGCAGGGTCCTCTATAAGCACGAGTAGGCACAGAGACTGTCAACTCATGTACACACGTGCACATACACATAATACAGTATTATTGCACTCAATTGTATTTTGTATACATCAGTGTCTGACATACAGTGAGGAAGCGGTGGAGGTCTGGGAAATCAAAAGCATGTGCGATCTGAGCCAGGATGTCCAGGGCCAGCTCTCTCTGATTGGCTGATTCACTGCCCTGATCGGGAGTGCTCCGCAAGGCTGACGCATGACGTGAATGGAGCGACTCCACCAGGAACTAAACACATCGAAGAAAAGAACAAATTAAAACAAGTATCTTTATATAACAAATAAACTAAACACAAGTTTATTGAAGCAGCATTAAAGATTTTATACCTGGCAAATCGGGTTTTTGTACTGGCTGAAGAGGGTCTGGAGCTTGAGACCCTTGGCGGCGGCGAGCGATCTGATCTGAGCGTACGCAGCTACAGACACCGGAGACGACTTGGACAGCAGACAGTGGAGCAGTCGCAGCAGAGAGAACGACACCAAGCTGCCCTGAGACGCTCTAACAGAAGAGGAGAGAGATGAATTCAACCAGAATGATATCGTTTAGATTTCAGCATCGTCTAAAATTTCACTGAGTTTTGCTCTTGTGTGTAGACAAAAGGTGACCCGTACCTGCCAATCTCTCCAGTAGTGAGGATGAGAGTGTTACGCAGCTCATCGTCTCTGCTGAGTTTAGCGTTGTTGAATGCCTCTTTCAGACGAGCAACCAGGAGCTTGAACAGATAGACAAAACACACATACACACCAAAAAGTTTTTTTACAAGAAAAAATCCAAAAATTATGGGGTCATGTCCACTTAAGAGAATATAGGATACTTTGAAGTATAACTGCAGGGGAACTGTTGATTTTTTTATTCAGATATGTATTTCTACCGTAATGCAGAAGCTATGTAACTTGTAATTTTGTGTCAGTTCACTGGCATTTCTCACCTCGCTCAGAGAGCCCTGCTCGGAGTTCCTGGTGGTCTCTGTTAGCAGGAAACGCACCGATTGGCTGAAGCGTGTCCTGACCACTGGATCCGAGTCCTCCATTAGGCCAATCAGAGCACAGAGAACTGCCCGGGAGTCGCTGTCTTCACCAACCAGGTTCACATGGCGGCAGAGGTGAGGCAGAGCTTCCAGGAAAGCTGAGAAAGCGAAGTATGAGTGAGTATTTTTTAAGGCTTTCTGCAAGATTATAATGGAAGAAAACGGCAAACACACAACAAACAAAAAAGTACCTTGTTTAACACTACTTGGAGCTTGCTTTCTGAGCAGTGGCAGGAAGGGTTTGACAATATTCGCCTTGAGGGATGGAGAGGTGTTCCCAGCATGCTCTGCTGCTAGGCTGATTTGGTGGCAGAGGATCTCAGGAGGACGACTGAACTCTGCGCGGGTGTCACTGAGCTGGGAGAGCCCTGACTGGATACAACTCAGCTGACCGACGATCCTGGCCAGCTCTGTCTTCACCTTCTCCGAACTGTCCTCCAGCCTGGAACTGCAAAACGCACACAATGATCATGACGACAAAAGTCTGCGATTGCGCTCATGATGTTATAACTTTACATGTGCTCACAGCAGAGTAGTCCCGATGAGGTTGTGGTGTTTCTTTCCCAGGTGGTGAAGAAGAAGAGGAAATGCCCCGACTGCTGCCGCTCTCACCACTGCATCTGCGCTCTGCAACGTCTTGGAAAAGACACACACGCGCCACGTGACACACACACCAGGACGCAGGAGGGCCAGGAGCGACACACAGTCTGCCTGGATCTCAGGTGCTAGAAAGAAACACACCATTTGACGTTATTTTGGAGTTCTTACAAACAGAAATGGCCTGTTGAAAAAAAATACAGGTGACCAGTGAAGTCAAATACTCACAATAGCAGAAGCTGAGTCTTTGAGCAATGTCCGGCAGCCAGGAGGGGAATCCTGAACTCTTATAGGCTGACAGAGACTTGTTCTCACACACCCAGGGAAGAGAGAGTAGAGCACACACTCGCGACTGGATCCTGTCCTCATTGTGGCTGCTCACTAGACATATACACAAAGTCACACATGATGACGCAAGACGGTGATCAATGAACTCTACTTGAAAAGGTGAATCTTGAGGCTGATTCCTGCCATAGAATTCAGACTAAAGCTTGATTTTACACTCAATCGTGGTAACATAACTGACAATATGTTTTTGTCATGACATATACTAAACAAATGGTTTATAAATAACAAAGCAAGCAAATAAAACATATAGGAAGACATTTTTACAAGTATACATCCTTACTCGTCAGGTAGAGGATGGAGTCCAAGATCCAAACAGTGGTCTGGACGGCAGACTGGAAGAAGTCCTGGTCTGAGATGGGTTGAGTGCCTCCTTCTAACACTGACTGACAGCTCTTCAAGGCCCTGCCCAGAGTCTCGGGGGGCACCCAGAGAAGAGGAGAAGGGCTGTCAAGAAAAAAAAAAAAAGAAAGAAATCTAAGCTCAGTGAAAGAATGTCACAAAACTGCAGTCTGCAAAGGGATTAATTCCTGAAAACAATATTGCTGAAAGTTTGAATCTTGTTGTGTAAGAGAGGAAAAGGCAATGTTAAAGAAAAAGAACAGGACTAAATGTCTGTGTATTACCTGGTGGGAGAGGAGCAGAGAGCTGCCAGGTGGAAGATGAGGGCCACACCCTGCAGGGCAGACAGAGGCTGAGTGGTTTCCTGTTCCTCAGAGTCGGAGTTCAGTACGGTCAGCAGCTCCTCCAGCCGACTGTTCACCACAGTCCAAACCTCACTGTCAACACGCATGTCCACCTCACTAAAGACAGGGACAAGTAAACATTTAAATAAAGATTTCATGGGAAATTTTATTGATTAGTAACACAGCTTTACAATAAAGAAAAAAAAAAAGAACGATTTTTATTTGCTGCAAACCACAATTTGACTAAGTGAAAGTTACACATTATTAGACACCTGAAAACCACGTTTTTCAAGTAATAATAATCTCTTTCATATCGGTGCATATATGCAACATATATATGCTGGTCCTGACATATCAGTGATAGGATATTATTGATGCAAATGTTTATAAGCTCACTCTGATATTGATCTGGATGTTCTGCTGTCTGAATTGGTGGCAGACTTGCAGGATTTCTTCGCAGGAGCTTCTCCGTCTCCTGACTTCTGCATCACAGCTGCTGTCTCGGCCTTCAGCGCAGCTTTGAGGAAACCCTCCGCACACTGACAAACACAAATATTGAGAGAAAATATGTGAAAAATATTGTTAACAGAAGAAGCAAGAGATTTTACAAGGAAAATACGAAGAAGCGAATCGTACTTCGGCTTGATTTTCTGTTCCGACGGTGCTTGCCAGCACTCTGCAGACCTCGGTGACTCGCTGCCTTCTTAACAACACGGCACTTTCATAAACTGCTCCAACAGATAGCAAGAAGCTGAAGAGCCAGCAGAGCGATTCTTTAACCTCTGTCCCCAATTTGACGCCTGATCCGCCAAGAGTACAAACGCACTCGAACACCTGGGAGAGATAGGTGGGCTCGAAGTGTGAGACACCGGACGACTGAAACACACAGCGAGTCAGGTGTAGCAGCTCTCCTTCGTAGAGATCTTTCTCGTCCGAGTCTGTGTTCGCTGTGCATGTGTGGGAGTGTGTTTCCAGCAAGTGAAGGTAGGCCGTGAAGAACTCGTGGCACTGTATCTGAGGAAACCCTCCCAGCTCCACCAGGTTCCTCAGCATCACCATGGAGGTCTTCCTCAGCCTGGTGTTGCCGCTGGCCAGGAAGGCACAAGCCGTCTCCCAGGCCACACTGACATCACGACGGGAGACAACCCCCCTCAGGGCGTCAGTTACGACTCCGATTGTCACGACAGAGAGCGATTCCAGGGCAGCAGGTGAGGAGAGCGCAAGTGTAGAGGGGGTGAGGTAGGTGGACGCACAAACAGAGGAGATCCTGAAGCACTCAAGTGATATGGGCCACTGTTTCTGTGTGTGAGCGTGTCCCTTTCCTGCCAGCGTGGCAACATGTGTGTACAGGGTGTCGCTGAGTTCCTGGCACAAAAATATTAGGTCCCGAGTGAGGCCGCTGCAGATGAACGGCGCCCGAGTTCTCAGGGTGTGAAGTAAGGAGCACAGCACAGTGGAGACCCGCCCGTGGATCACGTCACAGTCTGGAGCTGCTGCCACACGAAGCAAACGCACCGCCACCCACTTACTGAAGTCTGAATCAAAGAAGGAATGAGGAGACATCAGAGGTGGAGAAAGAAAACACATACGATTCTTACATATATAGCAATTTTGCACATTATTAAATCAGATTTTTGGAGAGCAACTCGTACCGGTGCAGCTCTGCGTGGTGTCTGGGTACTCGGCAGGCTGGCAGGAAGGGTTGGCAAACATCAGTGACGAGGATTTAATTATATGCTGCAAAAAGTCCAGCAACATCACACAGGCTGGCTCGGAACTGGACTTCTTGTTCAGCCCGAGGGCAACTGGAGGACACATAAACAATAGAATAAATTATACAACTTTTTAACAGACTCGGGATTAGAAACTTCTCAAGTCACAAAATGATCAAATGTGACTAGAAAAGAAAGAGATTTTTTTTTTTGCTTTAATATTTCATGCAATTTGCAGAAAGTGGGCTGAAAAAGACATTGATTTGTTTTGAGGAGCCACAAGCAGTTGGGGTACAAGAACAGATCATAAATACAAACTACATTAAATGCAAGGGAACCTATTAACTAGTACATCAGATCCAAACAGGAACAGAGGTCCTAGTGAGCTACTGGTACGACCTCGAGCAGTGCTAGAATAATCTGAGGAGTTTTAAACTTCATCATTGTTTCTCATCTCATCTTTGACTTCCTGGTACGGAAGCCTAAGAGGAAGTTCAGGGAGAACCCTGCCAAAATAAAATAACAATAATAGTAGTAGTAATAATAATAATAATAATAATGATAATAATAAAAACTAAAAACAAACTAAAACGACAAGATAGGTCTGGCAGGCAGGGGATAGGAATACAAACTTAACAGCATACAACCAAGCTAGGGACTAAATTTGACAAAAAATCCTTAAGATAAATGCAGTAGTTTATGATACAAGGACAAGGGGAAACTCTTAAGATTGATGGGTACATTAAAAAGTACATTATACAAAGGGAACAGTGACTTCAGTGACCTATTCATTAGAATAATTCCAAGTTAAATAGACAAACTCTAGAAGTTTTCCAAGCTGTGTTCTACTGTCAGGTGTTTCTGATATTGTTGAGGTTGTCCACCTCATCCTGACTTACCGACGTCCACATCCGTCAGTATCCTGTCAATGAACTGACAGAGGATCTGTCGAGGTTTCTGCACCGCCTGGTCGTACTCAGCCGCGCTGGCGCTGCAAACACCAACAAAGTCTAAAGTTATTTATGGAAACATGATATCGGGAAGGTATTAATCAACTTAACTGAGGGTTATACATAAAGAAAGACGGCTAACTTCAACTTAGAGCAGCTTCAGAGTCTGATGCTAACAGGTTAGCTTAGCTAACTTTACTCACCTGGCTAGCTCCTGAAGAGCCGGAATCATCGCAGACATCTCCAGTCCCTCCATAATTACAGCGGCTCCGTGTCGCTATTTGAACGACGTCTTTAAAATATAATATCACGGATTTGTCAGGTTTATTTTAAGCAGCGTACGCCTCCATGTCTCGTTCATCATGTCAGGTCTTTCGAAAACTTTCGCTCCAAAATGACGTTGTGTGTTTTGATACGGCAGCCAGCGAGGGCCATCTGAATAAAAACGCGAACTACACTGCGCCCCCTGGCGGAGGATTGATAATGACTTATTGTCATACTGCAATAGAAATATACGGAAGCCCTAAACGGCCATGCATTCATATATTTTTTCTCATCCATTTTCCCGTGATAACGAGTTAATTTCATTTATTTTCCGAGATAACGATACAATTAAGAGTGTGTGTGTGTGCATATGACTCAGTCAGTTAGTGTGATGACTGTAATTACCTTTAATGTGATAATTGTTTCTAAGAACATCTTGTTTTCATTTAGTTTACTGATATTCTTAGAAGACAGGTTATTATTTCATTAATTATATTAGACGCTAAATGCAGGACTTTTATTTTGAAAGCATCTGACTGACTCACACACACACACACTTAATTATATCGTCATCTCAGGAAAGCAAAATTTCGTTATCTCGAGATCTCGAGATAATTATCCCGTTATCTCAGGAAAACAAAGTTTCGTTATCTCGAGATCTCGAGATAATTATCCCGTTATCTCGGGAAAACAAATTTTTGCTATCTCGAGATAATTATCCCGTTATCTCTGAAAAACAAAATTTCGTTATCTCGAGATAATTCTCCTGTTATCTCGGGAAAACAAAATTTGGCTATCTCGTTATCTCGAGATAATTTTCCTGTTATCTCTGAAAAACAAAATTTGGCTATCTCAAAATCTCGAGAGAATTATCCCGTTGTCTCTGAAAAACAAAATTTCGTTATCTCGAGATAATTATCCCGTTATCTCGGGAAGACAAAGCTTCGTTATCTCGAGATCTCGAGATAATTATCCCGTTATCTTGGGAAAACACACTTTTGCTATCTCGAGATAATTATCCCGTTATCTCTGAAAAACAAAATTTTGCTATCTCGAGATAATTATCCCGTTATCTCGGGAAAACAAAGCTTCGTTATCTCGAGATCTCGAGATAATTATCCCGTTATCTTGGGAAAACACATTTTTGCTATCTCGAGATAATTATCCCGTTATCTCTGAAAAACAAAATTTTGTTATCTCGGGATAATTATCCCGTTATCTCGGGAAAACAAAGCTTCGTTATCTCGAGATCTCGAGATAATTATCCCGTTATCTCTGAAAAACAAAATTTTGCTATCTCGAGATAATTATCCCGTTATCTCGGGAAAACAAAGCTTCGTTATCTCGAGATCTCGAGATAATTATCCCGTTATCTTGGGAAAACACATTTTTGCTATCTCGAGATAATTATCCCGTTATCTCTGAAAAACAAAATTTTGTTATCTCGGGATAATTATCCCGTTATCTCGGGAAAACAAAGCTTCGTTATCTCGAGATCTCGAGATAATTATCCCGTTATCTCTGAAAAACAAAATTTCGTTATCTCGAGATAATTATCCCGTTATCTCGGGGAAAAAAAGGAAATAAAATATCTGAATGTATGGCCGTTTAGGGCTTCCGTAGGGTAATGTTCTGATGTTAATGCTACTTTTTTAAAATTACAGTCTTTACTCTAACTGACTGACTCAGACACACACACTCAAGAAAATTATCATGTTATCTCAGGAAAACAGAGGAAATTAACTTGTTATCTTGGGAAAAGTTAAGGATTAGTTCAATTAAGGATTAAGTTAGTTAAGGATTTTCCTTCAAAATATAGTGGTTTGGTAGTAAAAAGGAGATGGAGATGGATGTACTGAAATTCAGAGTAAGTAATCCACAACTCCACAGGGAGTAAAGGTACTCCTGGTTGAGAGTAATTGTCTTATAATGTGTTTTTCTTAAGATAAAACTTCAACCAGACTGTTAAAACATATAGTGTAAAATTTTCTTCAAAGGTCAACTGGTAACATCCACCACAAGGTGGCACAGCCTGCACACCACACTCAAACTGTGCTGACAACATCACAAAAGCCTTCTTGGTAATATTTTATGTTGTTAATCTGAATCTGCAGACCTTCAGAATAAAGTTAGTGGAGTAAAGAAGCACTGCGTTCCCCTCAGAAAAACACTGGAGTAAAAGGGTAAAGTGGCAGAAAATGGAATTACTCAAATAAATTACTTGTAAGTGAAAATGTACCTTTTATATATTCTAATTTTTTTGTCAAAAAAAATGTTTTCATACAGCCCAGTATCACAAACAATATGTTTCTTTTATGTCCCCTTTTTCTCAATTCAAATGTGCACAAAGGCTTATAATAAATAAGTTATTAGTAACCTTTGTATTAGTAACCTTGTTATATTAAGGTGAAAGTTGAATTTTACATTTGCTTAAATTGTGTATTTTAAAATCACTTCACGGTACGCTTTAGAATAAAAGAGAATACATCAAATTATATTCGACTCTTCCTTAAAATGTAACTCAGTATCTTTAAATCAACATGTGAGTATACTGTTTATCAAACCAGGCAAAAGTCCCATTAAATTCTGATTGTTGATGCAATATGAAAAGTTAAATTAATGCTAAAAGAAAGTGTGGCCTTACGCCTGTGCAACTACTATTATATAACAGGGTAATCCATTAATTGCCTCTCATTTCAAGGTTGCTGTCTCTGTGGAGCTCTCGGGGACACTGTGTCTGATTTATATTGATTCATCATTACACAAATAACACATGGCTTCAGTCATATTTGTCATGTACTTATGGACTAACAGATGTTATGATCTACCTGGTTTAAGAGAGTTCTGAAATAATTTATATCCTGAGACAACACACAAGAAAAATTAAGAGATTCTCTTTAATAATTAAATAGTAATATTCAATGCACAACATTTACAGAAACAAAGCACGGGTGTGTGATTCCACTTTTCCTTCTGCCGTATCTTGTTCTCTGGTCAAATAACAGAAGAAGTAAAAGGATGTAATGTCCTATTAAATACAATCACTGATAGACAAATGCGATGGCTTTGCTGATGAGAGATTATTTTGAACTTCAGGCAGGCTAATTGTTTGACAGAGAGGATGAGAGGCTGTCTCGCTCTCGCGGGCGATCATGCAAAAGTTAAATAAAGGTCAAAAAAAAAAAAAAGGAAAATTACAATGATGACGAAAAGATGAAAAGCGCACAGGGGTGAAAATTGACGGTCGGTGGTCGGTTCCGTTTGGTTTGTTCGTGTCGGTTTCAGTGGTTGACCTTTTTCAAACCGTGACCCATGAGGCAGGCGAACAGCGTCAGCACCATCTTGGGATTCACCTCCACCAAATCGTCCGGCAGCGCGTAGACACGAGCGCCGATCTTGCGGGCCAATGAGATTGCGTACCTAGGAGGTTAAAAGGAAGAGGGAGGGGTTAGGAGATGAAGACCTTGTTGCAAAGATGCTGAACAAGGAAAAACATTTATTTTACTTGGCATTGTTGAGTTTATCGTCCTCGTCCATCACTCTTTTCTCTAGTCTCTTCACCATGTCCCACTTGACGGTACCAGGAGCGATGACGTCGATCAGATCGATTACTGGCAGACTGGTGCTGATCAGTTTGTCCTGCAGAAAACAGAGAGGCGGCGTGAAACACAAATGCAGCCTCGTGTTTACTCAAATACAGCAAGCTCTCTCAGATACATGCACACACCTTGAAGCTGCTGATCTGCGAGTCCTTGCGTTTCTGGCTCAAGGTGGTGTTGACCCAGTTGAGGATGATCAGATCTCCAATCTTCTCTCCATCACCCAGATCCGACAGAACCCGCACTGTGTACCTGAGGGATGGCAAGCAAAATAAATGACCGAAACCACCAAACACTGGTTCAAAATCAACGTCCCCAAAGCTTCAGACTGTTCACGTACCTCCTCATCAGCTGCCAGACAAGCGCCAAAGTGTGCATCTTACTCCCCTGGTTCAAGTTTTCTCCTCCGATGCCGACCAGAGAGAACTGAGCGAGATGCCTGCCCAGGTCCACGGCGTAGTTACAGTTCTCCAGCTAAGACACATGAAGAAAAGCAATGTCACTGTCCTTTTACTTCCCCATCACCAGCTTTCTGTTTTCTTAATATGTGTGCATAGCATGCACACCTTCTTCATGTTGCCCCCCAGGAAGGGATAAGGCGGGTTGTTGACTTTCCTCCAGTTCACAGGTATATTTATCTTCTCAAAGAGCTGCAGGATCACCAAACCGTCACACAGGTCACTGTAGAGGACAGAGAAAGTGAGGTAGACGTCTCTCAGGAGCTCTACGGATTTAGATTTGATTACATGACATATATTTTAAAGCTCCAAGTACCACTGCAGCAATTGTTTTGTAGTAACAGTAGTAGTAATTTTTAGTGACAGGCGCTCATTCAAAACATGTTCAAACAGTGCAAAAAAGGTCAGATAATACCGTGAATATACTCATAAGAGCATGTGAACTATGTAACATACTGTTTGTTTGCTCTCTATGGCCCTTGGTTATAACTTGGTGACTGCTGGAATGTCAAGGATCCAACCCTGCCTTCTTGATAAGGCTAACCACATTGGCATGTAACTGATGACTTACCTGTAGAGGTGGTTCACATATGGAGCGACGCCCAGGGAGTTCATCCAGTTTCTGAATGTTTTCTCTTCTCTGGTCTCAGCTGGTGAGACATGAGGACAAGATAAAGGAGCCTCACAGTTACTGTCAGCTGATCAGAATGTTTAAGTTTAAATGGATGGATTTATGGCTGCCATAACTTGCCACACCTTGAAACATTTATCTCTTAGGCTTTTTACTAGGCTGCGACCCATTGTGTGTTCACATCATTTTCCTGCTTTTTCACATTAAGATTCACATTCACCCCGCGACCCTGCAGAGGATTAAGCGGCGTACATAGAATATGTACAGATGATGGATGGATGGATGGATTCACATTCAGTGCAGCGTGACAGAGTGCTGCATGTGCGTCTCACCCTCGAAGTGTGCGCCATCCAGGCCGTTGATCTGAGCCCTCTGCAGAGAAGGATGCATGTTGAACAGGTTGGCTACGAAGGCCAGGTTGAGCTTGCTGTTTCCAGATGTGACGTCTTGAGGAGAGACAAACTGTCTGCAGTCCAGCCGGGCCGCCTGTCGCAGCATCAGTTCGGCCCGGTGCTCCAAGTTGCGCTCCTTCACGTACACATGAAACACGTTACAGACATTATATAATCCTGCCAGAATCAGTCACTCAGAGAAACCCTTGAAAAAACCCTTTTACGAAATTGTTATACAAACAAACTGACTCACGTTGAGGCCGCTCATGTCAATTTTGACCCTCATTTTGAAGTCACTCTCTTCATGTTGAGCAATCTGGTCCAACAGATAGAAGTAGGCTTGCGAGTCCTGTAGCAGTACAGTGCAAGAAGGGGTTAAAATCATTAATACACATGGTATTTGTGTAATTGTATGTGTATGTGTGTCTGTGTATTCTGAAGTGCACCTTGATATCCTCGCTAAAGTTGCTGATGGTGTTTGTTCCTGCGTTCTGTAGGTGATAGTTGACCCAGCGGAGCAGCATCTCCTCAGGGGAGAGGGACAGCAGACGCTCCAGCTGCTCCCCATCTGTCAGAAGGCCGATCAGACCTAGAAAACCCATGTGAAAATGTTAAATGTTGCTGAAAAGGTGGATTGTTTATCTAAGCTGTTTTGATATTCTGAATTCAAGCACTTATACAGCTTGTGTAGGAAGGGAATATAAACCACTGATCATTATACACCAAAATTCACCTTTTGTTTGTATTTAAATTCTTCTCATACAAAATGTTAAGTGATCATGTTCACTTTAATTTTGCTATATTTACATTTATTTCATAGGCAATTATGTCTATAGTGGCAATGCTTATTGTTACAGCTGCAAAGGAGGAAGTCATGTACTGATGCTTCGGGAATGTCGGCTGACTTCAGTCCCAAAGTGCCAGTATTTGACAAGTCGGGAAAAAGACACAAAAATCTACTTTTTTACAAATTGGACCTTTAAGGGAGGAAATAATCACTACGATTTCAGCCTTATAAATTTGCGAGTGGCTTTATTTTCTGGTGTAATTGAAGGTAACAAACTTTTATCTACTTGACCTCATTTAAATCATATGACATTCAGAACGTGAACTCTTGGGTTAATGTGTGTTTGTGTGTATGTGTGCGCACTGACCTTCGTGCTTGCTGATCTCTATATCAGCAAAGAGGCCAACCTTGATAATCTGCCAGAGCAAACCCAGGACCAGATGGGGTTTCCCAGCCATCAGATCATGGGCGTCGATGCTCACCACCATACAGCCGATCGCTGAGGCCGAGTTCAGAGCCAGGACCAGATTCTCCTACAGATACAAATGAATCATTGGTTCATTATTTGGTTCAGTGATTCACTAGCCGAATAACAGCCGAGCAAAAACAGACCTGTGGCCCAAATCCAGTAATAAATAATGAATTAAAAATAAAACTCAGTACTATATTCTAGGAAACGGATGGATAGATGGATGGGTGGATAAATATGATCCAGGGAGAAATAAAAGACCCAATATGTTCAAAATATGATTTTCTTTTCTTTACTTCTTTTCAGATGTGGCAACACGAGCATCACAAGAGATATAAAACTGGAAAAGAAAAAAAAGGAAGTGCGCAGTAAAAAGTTAATATATAACAATCTATTTCTGCACAGTCCACACATTCTGTCTCACAGATCCACACTTATAAGTGTTACTGTCTTAGCTGATATCCATATATAAGTATGTGTGTGTGTGTGTGTGTATATATATATATATATATATATATACATAGGGTTAGTCAACAGTGTATTGGTTGAATCAATATTTTCTGTCTCTGACTGAGTTTCCAGTTCTTTATCACACAGCCAGTTAGCCTAGCTTAGCATAAAGACTGGGAGCATTGGGAATCAGTTAGCCTAGCTCGGTCCAAAGGTCAAAACTATTCCTTTTGTTGATGAGACTATAGCAAAGCTGGTGCTTCTGGATCTTCTGTATTTGCAGTGTGCTGGTGTTATGGTGTTTTGCTAAAATTATATAAAAGGCAGCGACTCACTGTCATTTTGAAGTGGGTCAGTTTCTTGGTGTTGATGACTCTTTCGTCAATCGTGTCGGGCTGAGACTGGTTGATCATTTTGCTGAAAGAGAACATGGAGCACGAAATGAGTCTCAGCAAATTGCCCAACGTCGTTTCAGATGCCTGTTATCTCAGATCCCTCGCTGCACCAGTCTCTGTGTGCTCCGTCCGTCACGTGTCAGTGAAGGAATGAAAGCGAATAAGGAGGAGGCATGAACTGCAGTAACAACTGCAATAAAATAATATCACACCACTCGGGCTTTAACCTTTGATGTCACGTGAAAAATAAACTCTTCTGTCATTCCAAGATAAAAGAAACTATTCTACATTTGCAGGTACGATAGGTTGGGTTAGAATTACAGGATCTATAAAGCAGAATAGACACGATACTAGAGGTAACAGTAACATGAAGGTACGCTGTCATAAATTACCTTGATAGTGTAACACAGTGTGTGTGTGTGTGTGTGTGTGTGTGTGTTTTACCATAACAGGATGCCATCACGGACTGAGGTAAAGAGGCTTTCATCATCGGGGTTCATGGGCAGCAGATGTCGGCAGTCTTCATCTTTGGCCAAGGCTTTGTTGATCCAGTTGACAAACGCCACCTTCTCCTCATCTATGCACAACACACACACACACACACACACACACACACACACACACACACACACACACACACACACACACACACACACACACACACACACACGTTATAAAGACAACTGAAATGATATATATCAATCTCTGTTTTGCTCATTCATTTTCCAGTTTTTTGCAGATTACAGCGGCTCCACAGTAACATCTGTGAATTGTGGATTATTAAGGCATGATGACAAGCTCTAGGAAATTGTGGTGCACATATCTCACTCATTTCTGTCCTTGAAGACACAACAATTAATCTTTCACTGAGAAAATAAACAGCAGATTAACTGAGGATGAAAACAATTGTTAGTTGTAGATCATACTTTCCATTCAGTCCCCCAAAACATTTAACAAATGGTTTATAACTCACTGTAATGTTGTTGTAAGCAGCCATGACGACATTTTTAATAGATGGCTAGAAAGTGTTGCCACAGAATGGAGATGCTTTTATAACATTGTATTATATGAAACTATTATTAGGACATACACACACCAACACACAATGCATATTCTCCCTCACCAGAGTAGGAGTGCTGCGTTCCCTCGCTGGAGATCCGTGACATTCCTCCGAAGGAGCGGATCCCATCTCTCCTCGAGATGGTTTTCCTAAACGTCTCGCTGAGCTGCTTACTCTTCAGCTCCTGGTAGATCTGAACGTGGACAGGCTGTGTTACTCCACGCGTGGTCAGGCGAGTGAGAGTCACACATTTGCTCAACACAGTCTTTGTATCAGAAACTCACAGACACAAACTCCTCGAAGCTGATCTTGTCGTCCTTGTTGGTGTCCCCGCTTGTGAAGGTCTCGATGATCTCCCGCACCTTGTACCCCGGCAGGGAGAGGCTCGCCTCTCTGAACAGCTCCTGCAGCTCGAAGTCGCTCACAAAGCC
The DNA here is from genome assembly GCF_904848185.1 of Acanthopagrus latus. Classification (NCBI taxonomy): domain Eukaryota; kingdom Metazoa; phylum Chordata; class Actinopteri; order Spariformes; family Sparidae; genus Acanthopagrus; species Acanthopagrus latus. Next base: position 6,840,499 of record NC_051054.1, on the reverse strand, counting down.
GCTGTTATCAATGTCTGAGCACACAGAGAAGCACACACACACACACACGCACACAGATCCAGTGAGTCAATTTGCTTGACAAATATCAATCTAAAGCTGATGGGCTCAGTATTTATGGGTGCACACAGATGATAAAGCACAAACAAAAGCCTGGTAATGCTTCAGTAAGAGGTCTGTGATTTCCTAATGATTTCCCAGCCATATAATTTGGTGCTGATAACAGAGAGAACGAAGAATAATATTTAAGTTTCATTAGTTGTGTTAAGTTTATGAACACTTATTGCTTTATGAATAGTAACTGCTCGCTCCATTGAAACCCTGGACTGAACACTATGTGATGAATTGTAAATGTCACATTTTTGAACTAACCAGATTAGTTAACCAAACAGCGAATTCTTTTTTACCTTCTTGACTTCTTTACCCACTTAGTTATTATATCAATATTGCTGATATTTATCAGAATTCTCAAATTTTGTAAAAGTATTGATAGCCATCCTCCAATAATCAGTTTTGAGGTATTTGGTCAAAAAATATGGTGAGATTTGATTTTCTTGCCCAGTCCCAGTATTTATGGAGATTTTAAAACATCAATATAAATATCTTGTATCAGGATATTATTACCTAAATATTATGTATAATTATGACCATACAGAGCAGCTCTACTTATGAGTAATTACTTGTAAAACTAATGACATTCTCTTGTGCTGTAATTTGGTATGCTTACATGCAAATCTAGTATAGTACATATACATATATATATGTATATATACATATTTACATTTTGTGTTGTATTATTTAAAAACAACTAAATAGTGTTTCTCTAGCTCGTTCTTAGTATCTTAACTCACTCAACACCTTACTGTATATGAGATCATAAAATCTCACTCGTTGACCTTTCTGCTCACACCATCATCAGTGAAACTTACAGATTAATGCTCATGAGATGATTATTATACCCACCCTCCAGATATTAAAGCAACATTATGTAGAAATTTGCATTTTGTGTGATTTTATGTACAAGTAGTACCAAATGACATAGTCTTAAATGTGCCTTTTTACTTTTACTTTGCTATTATCAGCTGTTTATCTCAGCCATTTCACCTGTTTATCTTTTGCATATCATACTGTAACACAAAGGTTGTCTGCCTTTATGGCACACTATCATCAGCATATTTCCGTAATTACGCACTTATGATTAACCGGACAAAATCTGGCAACATCTCATTATTACCTTCAAAAATACCTCACACACAAAGCGTATACACTCAACAGCCCGAGCCATAAAAATCTCTTACATAAGACTCATGCTTTATGGTGGGTCGTAAAACTCTTAGGTCAGATATTCTCTGTCGATACAGTTTTGCAGGGTGTGTGTGTGTTTGTGTGAAACTGACCAATTTTATTAAAGGCCTCTCTGAGGTCGTCCAGGTGGTCGCGGGAAATCTGTGTGACGTGACTCTCCATTGTTGCCCTCTGCGTTGGAATACCTGAAACATGCACACAGATGATGAACACACATGTTTTTGGATTCAATTGAGCACAAGGACGAAGCTGATTTAGAAAGATTAGGCAACATGTTAGAAGTTACTGAGTACATCGACTCAAATGCTGCACCTTACTTACCTTTACTTTCTACTTTATGCTCCTTTATATCTCTTTTATGCTCCACTTCAGAGGAAAATATTGTACTTGTTGCTCTGCTAAATTTGCTGACCCGCTGGAGGGTCTCTGATCCTGAGGTTGGGACCAACTCCTGCAGCTATAACCACAAAATGATACTTTGATTCATCAGTATTTACTGTCTAAATTGTTTTATTTAATATATCATCAGTCACATGGGATTTTTTATTTCACAATGCATGTTCTTACTTTTGATCTTTCAGTATATTTACAGCTAGTTTTTACCCAAGCAAGATTTTGAGTCCAGGACTTTTACTGGCACAGATTTCTACGTTGTTGTAATGGTTCTTTAACTAAAAACGAGACTAGAGGACATTTATAATCCTGCAAACACTTGATGTAGAGATTTTAATATCATTCGACCTCTGAACATACATAACACAAGCTGAGGGATGGCCCAAAGGTAGAAGAAACATTACCAAGTGTCAGGTAATAAACTAGAATTTGTCTCATTGTCATCAGAGCGCTGACATTTCTTTACTCCGCACTGATTATTCACACACGTACAGGCACATTCACACACCTGACGTCTCCCATAAAACCCCCGAGGTCTTTGCATTTCTCAATACATCACTTTGCCGAGGAGACGAGGAAGGAAAAAGACAACATGAGATTGAGACAGAGTTGATACCTTCATAAGAATCTGTGTGTTTTTCTTGTGTTGTAAGCCTCTCAGTGCAGATCCCTCCGGGCTGGCTACAGGAGTCGAGTCGTCCACAGCTCCAGGGACAGAGCGGAAGTTGGATCCCGGAGAGTCTCGAGAGCTGGTTATCTCTCCTAGGAGGAGTCACTCAGGAGAGGCACAGAGACGACCTTTGGCCTGCCTGGACCCTGAGACAGGCGTCGTCTGACGGTTAACATTTAACACCTCAGCAGTGTCATCATGTTGTTGTCCACAGAGAGAGAGAGAGAGAGAGAGAGCTTTATCTGTTTGTCTCTTCTGGACAGCTGATCTGCAGCCAAAGTAAATGTCTGTCTTACAGTGCGTCTCAGGAAGAATAGAACTTTTAAACCCTAAAATGAAAGATCAAAATAAAAAGTAAAGAACTAGTTCAATTCAATGGAAAACACTTACAAGGACATTTTAGTACACTGTGTGTGTGAGACACATTTACACGCTCTTGGCAGTGTGCTGCTGTGGGCTCATGTTTGCCCTGAATTGAACCATCATATCTCTGAGGCTGTTAACAGATGTGCTTTTTTTATCGGACGGATTTTATCTTAAGCCTTAAATGTTGCCCAAGACGCATCCATACATAATTCAAAGGGTTATTTTCCCTGCCAAGAGTTAGACTGAAAGACTGACTCTCACATCATGTCTAAATATGAATATGAGAAGATGGTTAACTTAGCTTAGCATAAAGACTAGAAATGGAAGGAACAGCCTAAAATCCACAAAACTAATATTTGCTTTTTATTACCATGGAACTGACTGCCCAGCTTTTTCCTTTTATTCTGTCAAAATGGAAACAGACAGCTTTACCCACCCTGCGGTGTGGATCACTTTTTGTTTTCCTCGGAGTAACCACTACCAACAACACAGAACAAAACACGAGACCACTCATTAATTTAGTCCATAATGGAGACATGAAAGCAGAGCGGAGTGTTGCCAGGCTGCCTGGTGGCAGAAAACGTTTTTTGTAGTAAAAGTGAAGTTTACTCTGACATTTTACTCTAACATCATTCTACTATGTCATCACTCTGACAACATAGTTCTATGACATCATTCTAACATCACTGTACTATGACATCACTCATTTGTCAGTATGACATCATTCTGACATCAGTGTGACATCACTATGACATTGTTATGAAATAACTTCTGAAATAATAAACAAAAAAACCCAACAAATATAATTTATAAAATTGGTCCAAATGGTCAAAAAAGTTTTTATTATAGATAATATTCTCATAAAGAATTACTCATTGATAAACGGTACTTTAAAATACAACATGGGATAAAATAGAGTTTGTTAAGAGTTTGTGCCTTTAAGGCACAGCTCAGGGCACTGACAGACTTTTCAAGCAGTCGATGCAGTTTGTTGATTTTTTAAAAATGAATAAATGAATAACAGTAACTGAACCGACACTGTGTCTCTCCTCTTGTTGCAAAATAGTACTGAGGATGAAGTTATTGTTTCTAGTGTCATGGCGGCACACATTTTCTTATTTCTGTGGAACATGTTTAAAACATGAGGCCTGTGTTTGTCTGCACCATTTGCCTCACAGCCAAACAATGCCGTGTAACCTGAGGCACCGAGCCAACTGCATCACTTAGATTAAACTGCCACACTTCACAGCAACAGTGACACTTTACCTCAGTGTTCACTCTTTACTCCAACACACAGAGAAGTTTGAATTTGCTGCAGATAATGCTTTTTTTTTTTTTTTTTTTTAAATTGTCTTTGTGCATTATTTAGTCCTGAATCAGTGTCATCTGACCCTCGAACGTCCAGGCAACGCTTGGCTGTGGAGCGGAGTTTGTCCACTTGACACTATGCAGAAAGGTCTTTAAAAAATAAACTATAATATAGGAAATAATAGAAGTAAGAAGCTTACATTCAGTTGCAGGCAGGCTGAAGGGCTTACAATCCGGAGCAGGGCCAGTCCAAAGTAGTAAATCAGCTTGTTGCATACTCAGAATCGGTTTTGGGGCCTTTTCTTCTTTATTCTCCTTCTCAAGCCCCTCTCTCCTCCCCTTCTAAAAAGACACAAACAGTCCCATATTCAAGACTAGAATCAAGACACAAGACTGTGTAAAATGTCCCTCTCGCATCATTTTCATACCTGTTCGCAGCAGAAGTAACACAGAACTAAATTTTGAGCCTGCACACCTCCATCATGTCTTTCTTCCTCACCTGAGACACCTGATCAGCCCAGTTTCACTCTGTGACTCTGAGGTGCTCTCCGGTTACCTCTCTCCTCCTTCATCGCTGCTCTCAGGTAAGCGCTCCACCTCCGGCCGTTGATGCAGCGGGGTGCGGGACCCTGAGCCAGGATCAGTTGCTGCTGGTATAGTTGCGCCGGTCAACCAGAGACTTTCTCATAAGCCTCCTGCATTATTCACTGGCATCCTGGAGCACATGCGCAGGGAGGTGGAAAACAAAAACTGTTTGAATGCTTTGGGTCTTGCTACTGTGTTGACTATCAAAGAGGCTGAATAGTTTGAATTCATACACATAGTTTGAGCCTAAAAATGTTTTTTGCATAGAATTGTTTAATTCCTACTGAACAGGTGTATGAAATTCCCCCTTTCTGTAAAAAAGCACCTACTCTTATCATTCTAAAAGAGGGAATGTGTTTGGTCAGAGGTGCACACAAGAGTGAAAGCACAAAGAGGGCAGAGTTAGTCATTAACATACTGTTCAACAGTGCTGTTACACCAGTTAACGATTGCATGCATGGATAAGGGTGTTAAATGCTGTGACAGCAGCAGAAAGGAAGGATTGCATCTGACATCTTTTCCTCTGTGACTCATCTCAGACTGCTGATGAGGAGGATGAGTTTGCACCGAGAGTTACCGAAGAAGAAGAGCTGCACCACAACCACACCAAGTGCAAAAAAAAAAAAAAAAAGAAAAGTATTTTCTCATTCATACTGGAAGTAGTGATAGCTGTAAGTGAGATCAATGCACGTCAAAGTTTGACGTTTCATCCGGCTGTAATGCAAAGTCACGACCACACAGGGGCGGTGCTGACTCAGACTGATGGAGTAACAGGATCTTCCTGTTTTCTCAGAAAAGTTAATCGCACCAGAGGTCGTCCTGCTGCTGGGCTGCTGCAGACGACATAAACATCTTAAACTCAAGCAAACAGGACACTTCTTTTAATTAATCACATTACAGGAAGTAAAATAACACAAAGTAAAAGGGAGTTTTGTGGCTTCCTGTTTTTCACTGATGTCAGAGGTGTCATAAGTATATTTCCTCTTAATCAATGTGAAGCTTGAAGGACTGTTTCCTTGTGTATACAACATATAATAGCTATTAAAATAATATAATCAATATAGCCAACAGCCTCGAGGCATTTGTACTTTACTTAACTGTTTCAATGTGGTGCTAAACCACAACATTTAATCTGACATTTCTGGTCCTATTTTTAAATATCAAGTCAGATTTAGATCATTAATGGGGAATATAATAAACAAATACAAGGTTATTTATATGTTAAACTAACCAGCTGCATGTCAGCAGCTGCAACATGACAGTGATGCTCACACATGAACTCTTGGAAGAACAGAATAGTACTTTCAATGACAGTTTATCTATATTTATATATATTTAAGTCTATTGTGATGCTACTAATGTGCTAAGTATGCATTTTGCAGACTTTTAAACACATTACTTTTAATTGTAACAGAGCATCATTACACTGTGGGACTGCTTCTGTCTACCTGTTTGGTTTCAATGTCATTCCTGCAGAATATAAACCTGTCAGTGTGTCCTAATGTCCTCTACTTTCCCATCACACATGATGAAGTGATTGAGATAAACTGGAAACAGAGAGAGAGAGAGAGAGAGAGAGAGAGAGAGAGAGAGAGAGAGAGAGAGAGAGAGGATGGGGGGCGTGTCAGCTGTCAGTGGTCACATGACCCGGAAAATGTGGGGCTTAATTCCTGTGTTGGACTGCTCCCAGCTGCTGAAGCTCTGCCCTTCGCAGTGCAAACCCTACATCTGCCCCATCACGACCCCCGCGACCCGGCTGAGCTCTCCTCACGGCACCATGGCAGGTAAGGCTCCCCGGCGGCTCCGACGACACTCACAGCCTCCGCACTGGTACCGGAACACGGCCGCTCCGGACCGGACCGGGGCTGCGCGCACTGCTCTCATCTTCCCGAAACATCGCGATTTTATCCGCAGGCTGCAAGAGAACAGCTGCTGGTAGAGTCACTGCTGCTGTAATGAGGACACGTTTATAGTGTTAGTTACTGATGTGAGCGTGTTTAGAGGTTCTGGTTCTTGGTGTGATGGGCTGCTGCAGTGGTTTGGACCACAGTGAAGCGGGCGAGCAACAGGGCGAGCACTTCCGGCTATAATTTTCAAAGTTAAAGCGTTAATTATGCAACTGGTGTGGACCAACTTCAAATGTAAAAAAAAAAAAAAAAATGAGGAGAATTTAAGCTCTTTAGAGATTTGTTTGATTCTTGATGAAGATCCTTCAAATATGCTTATATGATGTAGAGTAGAGGTAAAGCTATTGTTTAAAATATTGCTAGAAAGTCACCCATATGGATAGTATTTTAGAAAAAGTCTTAAAGTATCTGATATCAAATGTGCATAAGTGTCGGAAGTATTGATGCAAGTAAAGCATACATATATTTATGTATGTATGTATGTATGTATGTATGTACAGTATAAACAGTAAGCTATGGGTGAACTGATTATTTGATCTGAAATTAAGGATTTTGATTATCAGGGTCAGTGTGTTTTTTGTTTTGTTTTTTACTCAAGAAATTAAAAAAACAAAACAATAATACCCAGTTAATGTGGCTGTAGTAAATAAAGTTATCAAATAAATGTAGTGAGTAAAAAGCACAAACACAAAGTTTTCCTCCATAAATTAGTGGAATAGAAATAGTAATGTAGCAGTAAAGAGCGACTTGTAAACTTGTAAATCTGTCTATGCTTAAGTAAATGTAGTTAGATATTCGGTCAGTTTTTGGTCAAAGATTTCTTTGCAGCATATGAGCATGTATTTCATGAGGAAAATCTGGATCCAGCTTTAATGTCGAGGTCCGGGTCGGATGTGCAGCCTCAGTGGAGTCAGAGTGGAAGTGATTGTGACACTGCACGTCTCGGTGTCACAAAGTGGGCGAGTTGAAATTACCAACATTGATGATTTCTTCATGCAACACACGCTGCGTAAACTGAAGTAGTGTAATAATCTTAGACTTAGATTTTTTAAAAAAGGTAGCTAGTATTTATTTTTTTTTAGCATAAATGGATTATCTTGTACTTTCAAAATAAAATTCTCGGTGTCGTGCTGGTGTTTTTTGCACACCGACTGCAAAAAAAGCACAACTTCTGTACTGCAGAATCTGAAGTTGCTCCAAATACTTGAGTCTTACCTCTTTCCTTAAAACTGTCCTCCATAAGGCATGTGCGCTTTTATTTTTTAAAGACAACCCTGTCCACTTCCGGGGTTAATGTGGGGTCTTTGATTACCTTGACTGGATGTTCTCAGTGCCTACGTGCGCCACAGTGTGCGGCCTTTTTTAATACTATATAAGGCTATATAGTGTCACACTTTCTGTTGTGTATTATTATTAATGTAGCCCCTTAAATTACTATAAAATTACTGTATAATAAACCGTATTGCAAAGACTTTTACATGTTTGCATCATATTAACATGTAATTCCATAAAGGTGTATTTGTTCATAAACACTACAAGCTTCTCTTTTACATTTTATCTGCACACAATCATACATTTGACATTAGAATATGAATAAATGTATATGTATCAGATTATTACATAATGATCTTGTACAATCCCTGCAGCATTATCACCATTCAGTAATATTTTATTAGAATCTGTTCATTCATAAATATCTCTAGGCATTATTTGAGGCATGTCAGACCCTGAGGTGCTGGTGTGTGCGTGTGTGTGTGTGTGTGTGTGTGTGTGTGTGTGTGTGTGTGTGTGTGTCTGTGTGTGGGGCATGCTCAATGTGGGAAAACGACACATGCTTCCTGTGTGGCCTTGTACTCCAGACACGTCTCACACTCTCGCATTAGTCACTTCATAGTTCCTTGAAAGAGCAACTCAGTGACCGAACAACGCCGCCTCTCCAATCAGGTTTCCCAGAAACCCCTCTTACATTCACACATGTTCAGCTTGATGTATACTATCTGCTTGGCTCTGGGCCTGCTTTGTGTACTGTAGCAGCAGCAACACAGTGTGCCCCCTGCTGTCGCTAATGTTTGCATGGAGCGAGTCATCAGAGTTCACTCTGTGGGCCTGCAGATGAAGTGGAAGCTGTGAAGACAGCAGGAGTGAAGGTGGACGAACGTGTGTTGAGTAAATGCAGTTTACTGTCAAATAAAGGGACAGAGAGGTTGATTTTATGATGTAAAGTAAACAAAATGTTTCTTTCTTCTGGTTCATATTTGTGTAATATTTGCTCACTTTAATAGAAAGTACACAATTGCTCAGTAAAAAGCTGTACAGTATCTTTTGAGGTATTTTTTTACATAACCGGGGCCGATTTGTCTATCTTCGTCATCAGCCTGGTTAATGGGTCATCCATTACTTCAACACTTCAGCATACAGGATATATGCTGGACAACAGAAGCGGAGTCAGCGAGAGTCGGGGAAGCAGTTCGGCCCACTTTTTAACATGATCCAACTCGCTGTCGGTCAGCGCATCAATAACCCTGGTGGCTTGTGAGCAAAATGAATAGTGATGCTCGGTTGTGACCCAACAACACAAAGTCTGCCTGCGTCCCACTGTCCTTAAAGGGGCAAGAGGCTGTAACGAGTGTACTGTGTATTTGTTATAATGCTTACAAGTAGTTTAATTTGACATTTAACAGTTTCGTTGTATGATATTATTGTGACATCCACTATTATATCCACTTTATAGTTCATGAGACTGGCTTGTAGGGGTGTGTCTTCCAAAAAAACATGGGAACCACTGATTTATTAGTTAGTTGCTGTCAGTTTCACCAAAAAGGTCATTGTTTCACCAAAATTGTTATTTTGCAACTATAAACACTCTAAGAATTCTAATAGAATGCATTTTGCAACAGACCTTTTCTTAACAAAGTCAAATAATTCTGAATTTTCAAACATTTGCTGTTTTTTTCTGATAAAGACAATGTAAAATCATCCATTTTTAAGGTAATAGGAGATTTTGATAGGCAGATAAATGATGGGTTAGTTGTTGGTGTTGCACTGACAGACAGAAGACACATGATTGACACAGATATCATAACATCCTGGTCATGTGGCTGATCACAGTGTGTCTGTGTGTGTTTGTGTGTTTCTTCCAAACAGACGAGGCTTTTGTGACGCTGGCGACCAACGACAGCTACGCCAAGGGAGCGATGGTTCTTGGCCAGTCGTTACGAAACCACAACACTACCAGGAAACTGGTCGCTCTGGTTGGACCTCACGTTGCAGAACCGTGCAGGTAACACACAAAGCCCATTGAGGCTTTGGATGACAAAAAAATAAATAAATAAATAAAAGTCAAACGATATCCGACACACCCGCTGACATCATAAATCACACTGTCTGTGTCGCAGAGATGCTCTCCGCTCCATATTTGACGAGGTGCGCGTGGTGGACGTTATGGACTCGGGCGATTCGGCTCACCTGTCCCTCATGAAGCGTCCGGATCTGGGAGTGACGTTCACCAAACTGCACTGCTGGACTCTCACACACTACAGCAAGTGTGTGTTCATGGACGCAGACACACTGGTGAGAAACAGACCTGTCGACAGCAGAAACCGTTCACAACTTAGAGTCAGATACACTCTTTAAGCTACCTGACACAAAACATTAAGTTGAAACACCAGAATTGCTTTTATCTTTACATCTTTGCATTAGACTTTTTCACATCACTTTTGTGGAAACAGGAAAGATGAAACAAGATGTGTCTGAGTAAGTAACATTTCTTTTGGTGTATCCAGGTTCTGTCAAATATAGATGAACTCTTTGAGAGGGAGGAACTATCAGCAGCGCCAGATCCAGGTTGGCCGGACTGTTTCAACTCAGGTGTGTTCGTCTTCAGACCGTCCAACGAGACGCACGAGAAGCTGCTCCAGTTCTGCAGTGAAAACGGCAGCTTTGACGGTGAGACCCGAGCATTTTAAAAAAAAAAAAAAATCTCCCAATGCTCATTAAAAAGCAAGAAAGTGATCCGAAGAGATGAGAGGAAATGACAGGGAGACAGATGCTGGTATCTGCTATCTGGCTGTTAATCATGGCGAGGAAGCTGGGATCTTGACTGATAACGGGTTCTTCCGGTAGCTTGTCTACACCAGATAACGTCTTCGACCACAACCACAGATTTCTGGAGGGAATTTGAGAGGAATGCAGATTTGGTTTACTCATCAGATTCAGTTTGGAAGCAGGAAAAACGCCATATCTGAGGAATTTGCTCCTGAATCACTTCTCACAACCATAGAACAGCCATCCTGACTGAGGACTGAAGCTTTATGTTACCTATAAAGGCAGCTGCACTGAGAGAAATACACCTGTGCAAGCCTTAATATCAAAGCAGAAAGGTTAACAAAAGTTAACAATGCAAACTTGGAATCCTCTTGTTCAGTCTGCAGCCATGAGAGCAACTCTGTGAGGCTGCACTGGCTAAATGCTAACATGAGCTCATTCAGTACGTCCTCGTCTTGACCCTGACCTGGTCTACCCTCGTCCTCACGCCACCAGCTCACCCCTGACCTTTGCCTGCGTCAACAGTGCCACGTACATCTGTCGCGTTGGTTGCGTCTGCATGCTGTAATTCCCTGTGTGCATCATCCTCTCCCGGCGTTGTCAACGCGTCTCAGTTTTCTATTTATACTGGTGAGAAAGGACACGGTTCTGTGGGAATGTACAGTATGTGTGTGGCGTTGACCAGTCAGGTATGTGCTGCAGTGTGTCAGCCCGGATTTCGGAACGAGAGCAGAGAGGCCAGATGAGGTAAATGTTACGAGGATCATAAAAAAATAGTCCACGACAACAGTTTAATTTCATTCATTATCTTGTTTTTGTGTCTTCGAATCCCCCGTCATGGCTCACAGCGAGAACACAGAATGGTTTTCACATGACTGTTAATATCTCGAATTGAGGGTTGTTCTTTGTATTTAAATGCCAAACCAGAGCTCCCCAAGCTACTTCTCACTATGTCATGTATAAAAATATTGTGTGTGTGTGTGTTTGTCTGCGTCTGCAGGTGGAGATCAGGGGGTCCTCAACAGCTTCTTTAACACCTGGGCGACGGCAGATATTTCCAAACACCTTCCCTTCATCTACAACCTCAGCAGTATCGCCATTTACTCCTACCTACCAGCTTTCAAACAGTCAGTACACACACACACGCTAACACACATTCACGATCAGTTCATCCAGGGTTTCTTCATGTGTTCATGTGCAGCCGCCTCATTGCCCTGATTCTGTAGCTTTCCTCGTGAGACTTCTGGGTGTTTTCATGTGTGAGGAGGTATAAAACTGATCCAAGGTCAGTTCAAAGGTGTGTGTGTATTTCTGTGTGTGTGGTCGGGTGTTGGATTACAAGAGGCCGCCGGAGCAACACACACCCTGCCTCAAGAAAAGATGAGCGATTGCTGCTGCACTTGTGTACTTTCTGTTTGATTTAGATCTGTAATGTATGAGTCCTTCTGATGACGGGTTTAATGATCATTCACGCTGCGAGGACTAGTCGACCTTGGGGGGGGGGGTGTTGCAGTTTACCAGTATGGAAGATAACTACAATATTTATTGATATCGTGTTAATGATACACCCCAAATTACTTGTGTGCTTGCTGCAAATTCGGTGCAGCAGCTCCTCCACTCTCTCCTCCCTCCTGACGCCCTCTTTGCCTTCCGCAGGTACGGCCGTGACGCCAAAGTCGTGCACTTCCTGGGCAAGGTGAAGCCGTGGAGTCACTCCTACGACGCTCAGAGCGGCGAGGTCAGAGGTCACTCGCTGTCCCCCGACCAGTGGCAGCTGCACCCCGACTACCTGCTCATGTGGTGGCAGCTGTACGCCAAGTCGGTGCTGCCTCTGCTGCAGCGGGCCTACGGGGACACTCCCTTCAGCAGCGGCTGCGTGGAGGCGAGCGAGGACGTAAGTCAGCGTGTCGCGCATGTGTTGAGACACGGCTGTGACTGTACGTTTAGTGTGTTGCATCACCATCGTGCCCCGGCTGTGTCGAAACCACTGATTACAGGGTTATCTCTCCCTTTCTCTGAGGTGTATTTAAAATATTTAAATCCATCCCGCAGTGCAATTACCAAGTGGTGAAACAAAGCCCTTTTTTTTTTTACTCCCTTTTAAGCTCCAGATAAAAAAAGGTGGCTAGTTTTTCAAGTTGTCTCAGTAACAAAAAAAAGTCAATTGGTTCCACATTCCTTGGCACCAATCCGTTGCCTGAAGTTGTCCTGGTTTCTGCTGGTTATTCCAGTCCTCTCAGTCGTGTCGGGACTGCATGAGCAGCTTTCTGTTGTCAGTGATACATGAGGAGGAGGGGGGGAGGCCAGACCTCAAACAAACACTTCACTAAGTAGCAGGAAGTTTCCAAGTGGCCTGTTGCGACAGTACAGCAGTGAAATAATCAAAAAAGTCTGCCAGAACCTGAAGCTTTGCCCAATTGCATCAAGTTGTGCCATCTCGTGTCACTCTGACAAGTTTATACAGGCAAACACTCCGGGCCTCAGCGGAGGAAAGTCCTGCACTCGCTCAGGCTTCAGTTCCAAGTGAATCTTGAAATCTGGGTGACTTTTGTTCAGCAGCAAGACTGTCAGTTACTGGATGATGGCACAATAAATTAATATAACTTGTCAAAAGTCAGTTAGTTTTATATTTAGTTCAAAGACGTCATTACTAAGCAACCAAAACAGTGAACAAAAAGATGCTCCGTCCAACGCCACAGTTCAGGGACGGCAACTTGTAGAAGGTTTTTATTCTTTCGTGTTTCAAAACTTACATTACACTCAACATATTTAGCTGCTTGTTACTTTACTTAAACATTTGATCGTCACTGTGCGAACAGATGTTTGTACAGACAGCTTGATGCTAAAGGAAGGAACGATTGACTACGCTCACCCGAAATCTGAGTTGAAGACTTGCAGCTACATGAGTTTTTTGACATCACGGTGGTACAGTTGTGCAACTTAGATGAGTGTGATGTGGAAATTTAAAGTCTCTGGTGCACATGTAATGAGAATGGACTTGTCGGAGCTGCATGAGACATCTTATGTCCGGTTAAACTTTGCACTTTTCTGGAAAGAAAAACGCATCAGAAATAGATTATCACTCAAACCAGAGTATTCGTATGTCTAAAAATCAGAATCTCAGGCAGAGATAGTGACTTATTGAGTGTACACCTACTATAGGAAGCCAAACCTTTCTTTTTCCTCATGTTAGAAACTCTTATCTGCCGCAAGTGTGTTGCAAAATCTCTTAGTCGTACTTTGACTCCTCTGACGAAACACCTGCTCAGGCTGATTGTGTCTTGAGGGTAAAACAATGTTCAGCCGAGCAAGGCTGAACCTGGAGAAACCAGTCCTTATAAAGTATTCCTCCTGTCCCGTGTAATGATTCATTCATTCTCTCCCTGTCTGTCACACAGAGTAAGCTTGAAGAGGATGTGAAGGGGCAGCCGACACATTTCTCCCCGCCTCCCCAGAAGTTTTCATCAGAGGAGAGGAAGCAGCGCTGGGAAGCGGGCCAGATCGACTACTTGGGCGACGACTCCTTCGCCAACATTGAGCGAAAGCTCGACTCCTTCTTAAAGTAGCGGGCGAGGAAGCGTGATGGACAGAGAGAGCACCAGCGGAAGCTGCGTGTGGGTGGAGATTTAACCACTGCTCAGCCAATCACGGGGGGCTCGATTAGCCTCTGTGCAGCGTTCAGCCTCACTCTCTGCAACCTGTCAGTGTGTTTTTGATTGACAGAGAGTCTAACACTGTTCCCACACACTCTAATCATTCATTTTTCTTCAACATTTTGGGAAAGTACAGTCATTTGCTTTCTTGCTGAGAGTTAGGAAAAGAAGATTGATACAATTAATTCGTATATATGGTCTTTACCAGGGCAGATATTTTATTATTCCAGAGAGACAGTAGACATTTGTGACAAACACTGTTGCATGCCTCTGCAACAGTGACAGCAGTGGCCAGAGGTGTAATGTTTTCGAACTGTCCGTCCATCAGTATGTCCGTCCATACGCTTGTCCGTCCGATATCTGTGAATGTGCAATATGAGAACGCCTTGAGGTCATTTCTTCAGATTTGGCACAAATGTCTACTTGGACTCAAGGATGAACTGATGGTCACTGTGACCTCACAATTCATATGATAATTATCACAAAACTGCACAGATGGCTAATAAGATAAAAGGATGTCCCAAAGTTCAAAGGTGATAAAGGTAATATTAGCTAGGAGCAGCTGTTAACTGGCTAGCTTGTGGCCGCTTCTGCCACATAAAATCATGATATGGCAGCAGCCCTTATTCAGAAAGAGCCGACCCAGCTCAGCCATTTTACCCATCTCGCCTCAGTGTCAGGCTGTAGCTTCACCATGTGGACACGAGAGGTGTGATCTTTTCATCCGACTCACTGGAAGAAAGTGAAACGTTACTTTCCAAAAATGCCAGACTATTCCTTAAACGCACAGTATGTAATTTCTGCCGCTTTGGGGGGCGTCTCTCAGTCACAACAATCACTAAAGATGTAGTTCGATGACGGGGCGAAGCCTCATGGGATCATAGCGAGATAGTTAGCTGACCTCCTTCCTCACTGTCTGACGTATCATGTAGTGTTTCCAGTGTTTCCCTTGAAGATGGAGAAACCACAGAGGGCGACATGCGACTGAATGAAACACATCGTCACCTTGATAACAATTTCGGATTTTTGGAACCATTTGGAATAATGTTCAGTCCACAACTCAGTCAAACAGTTGTTTCATTCACTATATCTACTCATTTTAATGTGGAAATGTTACATATTATGCCTTTTAAGTGTTCTTTTTGCATCCGATGGAGATGGATTTGGTCTTCCTAACCCGTGGAAACTTTCAACGGCAAACACAAACTGAGGAAAAGGCCCGTGGGCAAAGGGGAAATCAATAGATTTAAAAGTTGTGTCCTGCAATAAACCACTTTCGAGCAGATATGCAGTAACTGGCTCACTTCCAGCGTACAGTCCCACGCTCCGGCCCGCTTTAATCAGACAGTGTTCACCTCACCTGAGTACATAGATAAACATCCCCCTATCTGTGCCTCTGACACTCATCACCAGCTCCCTGTGACTTCAGCTTTGTAATGTCTGGTACTTTGTTGTGTCGTATTTGCATGGCACAGACTTCATACATGGGTCCGAAAAGTCCGACCACATCCTAAAGTGATGTCGATAAGTCAGTTTGTACGTGATCGTGTGCTCCCCAGACATTCTATCTGTACGCCTGCCCCGCATGTTGCGTCCCCGCCAGACCCCACGTCAGTATATCTTTGTGCCATGATCAGTTTCATCACTTCCTGTCTGTAGTGTTACCAGCTGCCTTATTGCCGTTTACTGTTTACAACAACCTCACTTACTGTAACTGCTGCTAGTAGCACAGTAAAATTTGCTCGGTCCTCCTCCTCCTTGTTACTAATACCTCCTCTGCTTCACTCCAGCTGTGTGCCCTTAAACTGAACTGTAATCTTTAGCTCCCAGCAGTAAAATAATATTAGCTCACCTCACTCCATTCAGCACACTCCTGCAAGAGCCTGGCAAAGTTGAGTTTCTTAATCTTGTCAGCCCGCAAAATCCTGAATATGCATAAGTGTGGAGGTGGAATTTAATTGTAGTGACAACGGGTAATTCAGGTCCGACCTGTTACCCAGCTGTTAACTGTTCATCCCTGTTGAAGTGCTAATAAAGAACAGGTGAAAAAAAAACACCTTTTATCCATCCCGTCTGTCATGAGTTCTGTTTTATTTACACTCCCATTGTACTGTGACCTTTTTAAAGTGTGTGGTTTCTTTTTTGGTCCTTCATTTAAATGATTATAATAATTGACAAATAAATAATTCCAGCTCTCTCTGGAGGAGTCGGTCGCACAGCCAGACCTTCTTGAGGAAAAAACACACAGTTGTATCTGATTCTGCCGAAATCCAACGGCGTTAACCAACAGGAGGAGAGCTCAGAGATTACCTTTTAACTATTATTGTTGGTTTATCGTCACTCAGGTTTATCAACCTGACTGCAGCAGCGATTTGGAGGAGATGACCTCCTTTGTCAGGTGTTTGTTCACTGTAATGTTGTCTGTCTCATGGAGCAAGAGGGAAGGGACTTAACTACAAAAATGACAGTACAGAGAGGAGGTAAAGAAGTTGACCTGAGTCCAAAGAGATGCACAACCTTAGTGCATGCCGTTACTCACCAGCCTATGGCTAATGTACAGTTAAGTAATCTGACTGTTTGGGGTGAATAAACACCTGTACAAGTATCGTTAATGTGTGTAAACTTCACCAACTTCTCTATCCTGGAAGTAGCAATACGCGACCAAATGAATCAATCTGAGTAAACTTGTGGATTTCTCTGGTTTTGAACATTGTTGGAAACATGAGATAAAGCACACAACTCTCCAGAGTATATAACAAAGGTCTTGTCGTTTTCCGACATCTTTATGCAGAATTTGACAAATGTAAATCGAGACAAACAGGCCTGTCACAACTCAACAAAATCAAAAAGATTGCCTAGTGGTGCATCCTGTGAATGACTTACTATCAAAATGTTAATAAAACAGGTAGAATTAAAATAGAACAATAATTATAAACTATGACAGAAAAATAATAACATCAAAATATGAACCAAACATAAACAACGTGTGCCAAAACTCCAGATATGAACTGACAAAACAAAAGACAACACAGACAGCTGTTGTGATGGTTCAAGGTGACAAGTTTGTCTTGTTGCAGCTCAGGCCCATTGTCAGACATCTACAGCTCCATAAGAGCCTTGATGTCATCGATACGAGATGTTTTTCTGTCAGAGTTTGTGGAGCCAAAAGCCTTCTCCACCAGGTCCTGCTTCCCCCTCTGGATCTCCACCATCTTCTCCTCTACCGAGTCTTTTACAATGAACTGTAGCAACAGAAACATACATATATAGATACAAGGAAAAATGTTCCAGTAAGTGATGTCTCTCACACTTGCTAAGGAAAAATGCACATAGCTTAACAACAGTACAAACACAAACGGTGTTCTAGTTTTCTGACCTTGGTCACAACGACTTTTCTCTTCTGTCCCAAACGGTGGCAGCGGTCAATACACTGCTCCTCAGTAGCAGGATTCCATGCCTTAAACACACAGTTCATCACAAGTTACACTTTGTGATTTAGCATCTCTTTCTGTGTGATGTCATTTTTTTATGATCAAGTTTATGTAGATAACGGCCTTAACATCGGGAGGGTGATCTTTGCTTAATGGCTGTCCACACAAGAAAGATTGCTATGAGTTATATTTATATTAATGAGATGTTACAGCTGTGTGTTACACAGAAAAAAAAGTCCCAGAAGTGTATAATTGTAGGAAATTCTTCAAAGATGAGCAGTGTTAGAGGAAGTGTATGAATTACGTTCGTCTGGGTCTGGTTTCAGGCCTGAGTTAGAACTTACAGGGTCCATGAGGAAAACATGTGACGCGGCCGTCAAGTTAAGCCCCACCCCTCCTGCTTTGAGTGACAGAAGCATGATGGCAGGACTGTCCGCTGCAGTGCTCTGAAACTCCTGGATGACCTGAGTCCTCTTCTTTTGGCTCATGGTGCCATCCAAACGCACGAATGTGAAACCATGCTCTCTGGTGAAGAGGAGGACAATTCCTGCGCTGTTATCAGACCTCTAGACCTCTAAAAAAATCCTGAACCTCAACTTTGAATGTGTGTATTACCTCAGTGGAGTTTCCAGAATGGTGAGGAAGCGTGTAAACTGAGAGACTACCAAACATTTGATGCTGCTATCTTTACATCGCAGCCTGAGCAGGTTTCCCAGCAGCGCCTGCACCTGCAGAGACAAAAAACAAACACGACTATCAGGCAGTAGCAAACAATACCCGTTTTCCACTGCTGTCACACTGCTGAGTTTCTGAATGATTCTGAGACAAGAATTAAAGAGTCACAAAAAATACCAGTGTCAGAAGAGCTACTAAATGGGTAACAAGTTCTGACTCTTAAAGTCATTCCAATTTGTCTCGTTTGAAGTTGAGCCTCAGTTGGTGCAAATAATTATGGAATGATGGCATTCGAGGCGATTTTGTATTTGTGCATTGTATTTTTCATTGAGAACTTGTGCATTAATAATATCAATGTAAGAGAGGGCGATGAAGTCCATGTCAAGCACATTTTTCTTAGAAGTCTGCAGTGTTTTTACTATTGATTTGTCGGTTCTGCAGCCTCAGCACAGTATATGCAGTGTACCTTTGAGCTTGTCCTCCACTTCTCAGAGTTTGGAGTGTTTTCTTCCTCCACTTCCTCCTGTGGAAACTCCACCAGCTCACTGGTCTTGATCTCACTTCGACAGAGAGGACAGCGTGCTGTGTCCTATGCACAGAAACACAAAAGGAAAAGATGGATCTATTAATGATAAGCAGCCTCGGGAAACTGAGGTAAAGATTTAGATTTACACCTGAGGCATTTCTAGGAAATGGGCCTACACCGATGATTAAAACAACAGTTTGGGTCCTAATCAATATCAATAATTTATGCTGTTATTTATTTGCTTTTTTTGCCTGGAGAGGAACATTAAGATAACTGCCAGATGAGAATTATCCACTGCGACACATGTACCTGCTCGGTGCTGATAACCTGGGCAATGCAGGGCCGGCAGTAAACATGGGCGCAGTGTGTGATGACGGGCAGCTGTACTGAGTCCAGACACACAGAGCACTCCTCATCAGAGCCGCTGGCCAACACCAACCGCAGCTTCTCAATCAGACGCTCCCGCAGTTCTGCAGGCGTCGCTCCAGCACCTGTAGACAAAAGATGAATACATTTAAACAGGAAAATGATACCAGAGGAAAAAAAACCTCACTAAAACACATATAGAGGATTCAGAGGCTATACTATACCCAGATCTGAGAGTGTTTTTGCCAGCAGGTCTGGGTGGCAGCAGTGCTGTCGAAGCCTCATCAGGATGGCCAACACATCAGCATAATTCCTCAAGACTGTCCCTTCAGCTACGTATCTATACACACACAAAACGTTAAGACAACTATGTCAAAATGGCCTCTTCAACTAACTACTTTTGTAACTGATGATCATTTCTATCATGTCATCAGTTCATTCAGTGCATATGTTTGTACACAATGACACATACCTGCGGATGGTGTTTCTTCCCTCATTGCGTGCCAGCTCGTACTCTTCTCTTTCTGTCCGGCTCAGCTCGACCTGCTCCACACAGACTGTCTTCTCAGGAAGCAACACCAGGGGGCGCCCATTCACCTCGCTAGTCTTGGTCCGCCGCAGGGTGATGCACTTCACCAGGGTCTGAAGGTTCCTGCGCACAGTATCAATTGTAATATGACAAATGCTTGCATGTTGACCAGGATTACCAATTTTCATGCAAAACTCACACAGGACGAGTGTTTCTTAGCATCTCCAAATACCCTAAATAAAGTCTTAATCATAGGAACACTTTCTTTAGAAGTAATGGTACAACTTAGATCCCTGATACGTTATTCAAAAGTATCTAGCTACAACGTGAAGTGTTAAGATAGACTACTCTGCCATCTGAAAAGAAAAACAGCGTAGACAGCACAGTCAGCACATTGGAAACCCCCTTCCTCTTTCCGGTTGCTCTCAAGTAGCCTCCAAGATGCCGACCAGGGGGCCAAGACCATGGAAGTTACAGAAAGCATCCTGGAGGATGTGGTTATGCTGATGTTATGCATAACCACACAATAAATCTGGAGTACTTTGGTAAGGTGCATGAGATATCTGTGGGCACTCACTGCACGCCGGCCCTGTCGCCCTGAGTAACAGGTCTCTGGATCACTCTGTTCCACCACTCTCTCACATCGAAGGGCTTCAGACGCAGGAAGGCCAGCAGCATCCACAGGTCCTTCACACTGTTCTGGATTGGCGTACCTGGAGGGAAGGACAGTCAGTCACAATGAGCGTTTATGGTGGATTATTATCATCGAGCCCAAGAATGTTTCTGTACCTATATTTTGGACTATCTATGTGTGTGTTAAAGTTCAGTAATACCTGACAAAATCCAGCGGCGCTGAGCTTTTAAGTCGAGCACAGCTTTACTTGTCTGTGCATTGGGATTTCTTATAATGTGTCCTTCATCCAGTACAATTCTCAGCCAATCAATCCCATGGAGCGGACTCTTACTCTGAAAGGGAAATGAATGAAACAAACAGTTCATTAAATGACTTGGTTGAGCAGCACAGTCTGTACCACATTTGCATCATCTCCCATGTGAGCACATCGGCTCACCTTGCAGCTGAAGTCTGCACTGAGAACATTGTAGGTGGTAATCACGACATCCTGAGAGGACAGAAACTTCTTGCTCCTGTTGCGAGCCGAGCCGTAATACAGATACACATTTAGCTTCACGTCAGGGCGCACATGCTGCTCAAACTGGTCCTGTGCACACATACAAAAGGACAGAGGAGAAAAGCATGACACACGCTGAATCCTTTATCTACCCATATCATCAAGCTAATTAGGAGGACAGTGCATAAAATAAGTTCAGTAACATGATGAGCGTCTTTTTCTGTGTGTTGTGCTGTGTTAGTTGTATTCCTACCAGCCAGTTGCTGAGCACAGACAGTGGGGCGATGATGAGAGTCGTTCTTGCTGATAAGTCCTCTGCACTTTCAATGATAGAGGATTCCGCACCTGCACATTCATAAAAAGACATTAACATCTCTAGTATCTCAACATCATTAATGAATACAGTGAGTGAAAACAGCAGGTATAAATATACTCAAACTCACTGATTGTGGGAGTGGCCTTCTTGGTAGTTTTCTTCTTCTTTGCGCCTGTATCTGTCGCAGAGCCACCCAACGCTGCAGCAAAGTCCAGATCCTCCAGAAATACTGAGGCCTCTACACAGGAAGAATAATGATTCAAACAAAATGTAAAAACAAACAATAGTGTCTTCAAGATGTATATATTACAGTGCACAAATACAAGATTACTGGACTTGCACCTTTACTGGGCTTTCGCTTGGTGGCTTTCATTTTTCCTTTGCTTGTACCTGTAAGTGGAGAAGTCAGGTCAAATGTAAACCACAGCCTCCGTGGAGCAAGACAATAAATGCAAATAGCAGATAGCGGTATGTAAAAGTTAAATGGTGGGATGACACATCTGATGTCCTTTATTCTACCTTTTTAAGTAGAAAATACTGGTGTTTTTAGTAAGTATTTCTCTAACTAAACTTGTACATCTGGTGCTTGTGGATGGATGTATATTGCAGTGCCAATGTCACTGTTGCGCTCAAGTCAAATAAACAAATTAAACAAAAACACTGAGATGAGAATCGATTCTTACTTTTATCTGGCTTGTCCACAATCTCCACTAATTCTGAGGAATCACCAGAAATCATCTCCACCTGTGGACTGACCCACAGAAGACAATGTCAGCACATGTATGAAGACACTTGACTGACTCCAGTGAAGAAATTAAGTCAAGACAAAATACAAGAAGCGATGAAGGCAGCTAATTAATAATAACACTCAATGGACTCAATCATTGGTACATTTACATATCAGGTGTGCACATGTATAGAAAGACTGATGGGAAAATTAATGGGCATAAGTTTAATTTTGCATTTTTACCTTTACACATGATCACATTTGGAATTAAAACAAAAACCAAAGCACTTACAATGTAATCTGACCATGCCTAATTTAATCAATGAAATCACACTTACATGTCTGAGTGCAGAGAACCAGATGCTGCTATATCACTCGCTCCTGCTCCTGCACTGGTGCTTCCTGAGGCAAAGATGCAATATCACACACACAGGCACAAAGAGAGATAAAGGAAGACTGAGGCATGAGGCAGGAAAAACAAAAAAAAACAAACAGCAGTTAATGTATTGAAAGTTGTGAGTACCTTCAACTTTGGAGGCCATGTGTGGTTTTGTTTTGGTCTTCATGGGCGAGGACTGCTCCTGCACACACATGAACAAACACTTTACAATGGTTGAACACAAGTCACTCAGACATGGTTTGAGCAGAAAATTCAAGCACTTCAAGGTAGCTTAACCAAAGATGTATAGACTCTCAAAGCCCAATCATCACATCTAAAACTGCAAGAAAAGGCAAACAGCTACACTCACACATTTCTGGACAGGAAGAGGTTTTCCTTGGTGAAAGTTGGTGAGGATCAGAGAAATGGTCGTTAATGTTTTTCCCTGAAAAACAAGAACAGGGGCTTTAGTGTTGAATTAGGTCGGCTTAAATCTCAGCAGTGTGAATACGGTTATTGTAGTAAATGTCTTTTCATCTTTTCTTTGTTTTAATTGGAGATAATCTGACCAAATCACATCATGGGCTAGTGTATAAATCAACTTGTAATTCATCACTTAACCTCTTTTCAACTATAATGATATTACATCACATAAAAGTTGAAAGTAACACATTTAGAAAGTGGGTGTGTGTGTGTTACTCACCAGTCCCATGTCATCTGCCAGGATCCCCCCACGAACTCTCTCCGGTATTTCTTTGGCAGAGAAACATGTGAGGCTGTTATAGTACAGCTCGCCTCTCTTCTCCCAGAAGGGTGGCAGCCCAGATTTGTTTTCTCGAGCACACATCCAGGATAGCGCCTGCTTCTGGTGAGGCAGGAGAGGAGTACCAACGGCCTGCAGAGAAAAAGGACATTAAAACTCCGCTTTGATAGAAATATACAACAACTAGTACTTTTCAGACTAAAAGTAGAGGTGAGAAGCAGTTTCTCCAAAAACTGAGCAAGAAAAAGAAGGGAGGAATGTGCATAGTTTGTTTCAATTATGTCACAGACATTTAGCTGATGCTTTTATCGACATTCACCATCAGTGTGCCAAATTTTAGATTAAGTTTGAGCAGCATTACAAACAACCAGCAGCAAAGAATGAAGGGCGTCATTAAGTGGGCATACCAAAGAATCTGGGGTTAAAAACAGTAAGAATCATCATACAATCATTAGTTAATGACACAAATGCTGCTGACTACAAACAGATACACAAATTGCAGATGGTTCAAATACAAACCTTGGCTGCTTCTTTTTCTCCATCTTTACTCTCCATTAAGCCTTCGAAAAGGTTGTCAAATGAATTTCTCAGCTGAAAAGAGAGGATGATGTGTAAATCTATAGTCATCCTACATGATTTCAGCATAAAAACAACAATAAAATTCTTTATGCACTAAAAAGTCAGACAAAAAGAGGCTCTTGAAAGCCAATAACATGTTTTTAATAATACATTTAGCTGACTGAAAATATTTCACCTTTGGCTGGCAGTGCCGTTACCCAATTTTACCATCCATTAAAGTGACATCCAGTTTACTGTCTACCGTTTGCCTAAATCATAAGTATATTACCTCCTGTGCAGTCAGTGGGATTGTCAGACCTTTTTTCGATAGCAATGCAAGGGCTCCTTGATTCATACTACTATAGGGTTTCTGATTTGCACCTGAAAAAACACATACACACAAACAGCGACTGTGAGTGAAAGCTGGGCTGTTTTTAATGCAACAACATGGGCTACACTGATATATATGAGAGCTTTAACATCAGGAGGAAAGTGAGATTCTGGCGGTTCAGTGCGTTTGTACCTGTTGCTCCTCCGCTTCCACCTGTGTTCAGTTTAAATCCTCGACGTGCCATGAATTCATTCACAGTCGCTTTGTGCTCTTCTTTGCCCCAGAATGACAACATCACTGGCATGGTGAACGAGTTGTTCGTCCCAGAGGGCACCACCCTGAAAAATAGTTGCACAAAATCACACACTGTTTTCGTCACACTGTAATCGTGAGGGACTTGCGCTTAGATATCATCTTAAAACCACTGTATGAGAAAAATATAAAGAAAAAAAATGACGCGTCGAGAACAATCTACTCACCCCTCTACTTTAGCCAAATTGTTGTCCATGACGTAGGCCATAGCTGCTGCCAGCTCCCGCTTGATGTGACCTACTTGGTTGCCATAAATGTTGGCGACCATCACTGCATTCCTGTCATACTGATTCTGGGGCTGTCGCACTAAACCGACCATTTCCCCTCGATTTACCTATCCAGAGTCAAACACAGATGTGTTAGAGGTTTTGTCAATCTGCACTAGGTGGTAAATACATTTTTATCGGCGACTGATTGATCCTCACCACCCCTGTGTAATATCTAAGGCCGACCACAGTGCCTCTTAAGTGGCCAAAGAGCACGCTGCCATCGGCTTCTGGCTCCGGAGATACTGCAGCTCTGAGGAGCTGTAAGAGAGTCTCCGTAGTGTTTTCATGGGGGTCTGTGAAGAGGTCCACCTCACTGGACCTGTCCGAACCAAACCTCCACCTGCCGGAAAACATGGCACCTGGAGAGCACACAGAAACACATCCACAATCAAGCAGGCAGAAGGCCGTAGATACAGGTCTTAGGTGTGTAGAAATAAACATTTCATAGATGCATAGTGCAGAAACAAGTGATGTGGCTGAGACAGAGACACCATTCACCCTATTCCAAGACACTGCACCACCAACATGATTTTGAAGCTGTCACTTTAAGGTCAGAAAGTTGAATAATGATGCTTTGAGATAGAGCAGAATCCACGGATGACACCATGTCAAGCCATGAACACCTAACTTCTGGGTGGCTGGACTATAGGAAAAGTTGAAGCTGGTGCATATTTCTTCACATTAGACACATAACATGAGGTTTACACGCCGAAACTAGCGTAAATATATCCCTACACTGGAGCAAAACGTTGTTGAACAGCAAAGCAAGCTGGCCAAATGCCGTACATGTGTTTGCCTACAGACTTATGAGCTATTTAGTCACAGCTGTGGCACATAACTACTCAGATAAGGTCGGCTAACGTTAGCTAGTTAATATTAACTAACTACATCAACATTAACGGTTCTTGGAAGCTAGCTAACCTAACGCTTGTGTTGAAAGTGTTTGAGGCTGTTAGCTTCTCCTGGGCTATCTTTACTATAAATGTACATAGAAATGATTACAGTGTTTCATGTATCCCTGATAAACAACCTCTTACCTCCTTCTCCTCGGTGGCTGTCGACTTTTCAAAGAGAACTGTAATTTTTGTGCTTCAGATCCGTTTCTGTAGCTAATGTTTTTAAATCTCGAAGCGTCAAGTGACGGTTACTGTACAACTTCCGGTGGTAGCCTTCAAAATAAAAGTAAACACGTCACGTTAAAGTTGTGCCCGAGTAAAAGTCTGAAAACATCAGACATTACGAGTAAAAGTAAATGATGCATGTATTGTATGCATTTGTATTGTATATGTAATCTCATAGTCATTTTACGGCTTAGTATTTGGTTTGGTTTTAGAGGAATGTTGTAATATTTCATACTTTTATATAAATAAAAACTGACCAAATGGAAATAGCTGCTGTAACCTTACAGCAACAGATTGACTGGGGTGCTGAAACTGGTTAAAATGACATTAAATCAGAAGACACACTTTTATCTTCTACAGTAATATCACATGTCAATATTGCAGCTGATGAATATCTGTGGATTTTGAATAATAAGCCATCGGATTATGTCAGCCTGGGCTTAATTTTCAGGGGGAAATATTCCATTGGTCCATCGAGGAAAAAAAAAATCAATAATGCATAATCATTTGTTGAAGCCTAATATAACATTATTATAGGAATGCTCTGCAGACTCCATATGTTTACATCTGAAATCAAATTCATTTCCTGTGTTGTGTGCGTGTGGCTTCACAGCTCAAAACGTCGCACGCAGCCTTTTTCTCTCCGCTTGCATTATGCGCGCTGTGCGTTTCGCCCAATGAGCGCTACGGAAGCCGTGAAGTTCCGATTCCTCTACGACGTTCCGCTTCCTCTCTCCGCCAGCCAGCTCCTCCCCGGGCCGAGCAAGGAGAGCCAGGCTGAGAGTACATTGTAGGGGGGGAAAGTGAAGAGGAATGAAGAGTGTAAGATAACAAAACGATACCTTTTTTTTTTTCCATCTCCCCGGGGAGGTTTGAGAAATCTCGGCGCTGAATCTGGGCTTTAAGCGGAGAGGACACCAGCCGAGACGGGGCGGAGTTTCGGGACTTTCTCCGGAGTGAGGTTGATACTTTTGCGGTTGACAGCAACCGGTGAGTTTTTAAAAGATTTACTCATTCAACACAGCAAGTTGATTATTTGGAAACAGTCGACTTAACTTTTGTTTGGCACTCAGACTGAGCGACATCTCCCTGCGTAATTGTTGTGGAGACTCTTCTTCTAGTCTCTTTAGGGGATAAAAATAAAAGTACACCAGGCCAGAGATCCACATCCTAGTGTTAGTGGGATTTATGGTTTGCCCTTCTTTCTAATTTACACCAAAGTAATGACAGCCTACAGGGACACTATAGTATTGTAATAACATGTGATGTTAATACCAAACATCTGCAACAGCAGCCAGTGGAGGGGCCTATAAATATCTGAGTAGCACTTTGATAATAAAATGAATTTTTAAAAGTTACAGTGTTTTCTGTACAACATGAATACATTGTAATGTATGTGTAGCTACAGTACACACCTGTTTATGTTCTAGTGGTGGTAATATATTGATATTATACATCATCCTGATGTGAGACTATATATCACTTTAGATTTTGTGTTTTAAAGGCTGTAATCCAGTAAAATGATCCCTTCTACTTGTCTTTACCCATTTCAGTCACTACATACACACAACTGATGAATATTTATCAGAATTATTAGTGTTTATATGTTGTAAAAGTGCCAATAATCTTCTTTATAATATCGCCGCAATATGGATATGGGGGTATTTGGTATCCCTGTCCCTATCTATCGCCATGTAGTGTAAAAGTCCAGAGTTTAAACATAATGTACAACTTTTTATCTCATAATTTTCTTTGATTAAGAGAAGCAGCGAGCAGAAGCATTAAAAAGTGGTCAGAAATGTATCGTTTATCTCCAAAAATGTACCTAAATTGCTTTTGGAGGGAATAATGTGGGTTATTTCAGGAGGAGTTTGGAGTTATGGCCTCTGGATTTCTAAAATCTCAACAATCGCTAAGCATGCAAATGCATCATTAGGTACGTCTGTGACAGTCCAGCCTATAATCCTGCAGGTACACTGAACCAGTCATTCATACACTACTAGGCCTCTGAAGCTAACAGACGTCAACTGTTAGAGCTGAGGCCAGTTTTGTACCTGGTCCAAGCTGCAGAGTCGAGTTTTGACAGCAGCCTGGGCCCTCAGGTTGCCAGGTTGGTGATTTGATTCGTCCAAATGTTGACACAGGGGTGAGGCAGCTGTATGAATAACAGGATAAGGTGTTCAGTGTGGCTGTGCAGCTGGGCAGTGTGTTTATGCCTCATTCACTAGCAGACCTATAATCAGTGACTGTAGAAGGTAGTGAGTGAAGTGTGTGTGTGTGTGTGTGTGTGTGTGTGTGTGTGTGTGTGTGTGTGTGTGTGTGAGCGCGCACACATATAGTACCAATGTGTGTGTTGTTATATCTGTATGTTTCTGTGGAGGTGAATGAAAGGGGGTAGAGTGTGCGTGTGTGTGTGTGATTGTGTGCGACGGCTTCATCACTCCTTCCAGGAAGTCCTGCGCAGAATTTCCTTTTATAGAAGCCGAACACAAAAGGCTTGCTGTCCACTTCCTGTAAACAGCTCGGCGGCTGTGTTTGCTGCGCGCTGGTTGGCCGGTTCGGTCCTCTGACCCTCTGCTGCTTGGGGAGTTCCAGGATGAGGAAGTGGGCTTCCCCTGATGGCGTCCAGCCACAGGGAATAGAAAGTGTTCTGATGCAGCGAGAGAGAGGCAGAATGAGGAATCGAGAGAATATAAATGGCAGAGGGATGTGACAGGCTCGGAGGCACAGCGATGGGGATAAAAGAGAGGTCTGTGGATTGAGAACAGATGGGAGATCTATGTGGACGCCGTCTGGGTGTAAAATAGTGTGTGTGGTAACCAAGCACGCAGGGTTGGAGGGGATAAATTAAGCGTGGAGACAAGAATCTGAAGGGAAAATGCAGCGTGCAGTTGCAAAGGGAACATAATCACATTAGAACAGCTGATTACTCATTACATTGATATGTGGATTAACATTAAGATAAAAGACAATAATTTAAGGAATTGTTAAATTATTTCAGTGACTTTTTAAGCGAAACATGCTGTGGTTTCACTTTCTTAAAGGCGCTTATTTATGTGTTTGTTGTGGCTGGCTTCCTCATACTTTTTTATCCGTCTCTGTTCAAGCAGCACTCACAGATCCCTCCGTCAGCCTTGAGTTTGAAAGACAGCCTAGAGGACAAGTTATTTGAAGGGTAAATGTTGTTAATGTCTTCCGTGTCACCACACCACATTTACAATTAGGGCATTTAGCAGACGCTTAGGTCCTCGGCAGTGGCTGCCATGCAAGGTGCCAACCAGCACATCAGGAGCAGTTTTGGGGTTCAGTATCTTGCCCAGGGACACTTTGACATGCAGACCAGGAGAATAGAACCAGCAACCCTCTGATAACGACGCTAGCTCTACCCCTGAGCCATAGCCACACTAGCCTTGTCAGTATATCGAGCTTCCTGATCAGTACTGCACATGTGCAACTCTCAGATGAGAAAGAGGCGGGATGTCTCGCTCCTTGGCAGCTTCCATCATCAGCCGGTAATAACAATGGCTGTCAATTAAGACTTTTAAAAACAAGGTTTAACATCTCCTGGATGTGGTCTGATGAAGTGTATGATCTGCTGTGTCCTACGGTCTCGTTTTTCTGCCGTTTTTGTGACAACAAATGTCACACACTGGAAAAAAATACAACAGAAAGACAAACCTGTTTACTGGCAATGTGAAAGGAGACAATCAACTACTTTTAGCAGCTATAAACATGTAAAATGTATGACATTTACACATTAATTAAGCTATAAAATGGTATAAGTCTATGGGAAAAGTGTGTTTGGGCCAGTATGTATACTTTTGGATTGTTTTAAAAGCGTAAAACTATCCAAAAAAGTCTGAAAAAAAGTCTATGCAAAAGGAATTTATCTTTGACTTTCTTTTCCTCTTGTGACCTCTCAGACATATCTTGTGACCTCGTTGGGGGTCCCCGCCCCCAGGTTGGGATCCATTGCAGTCCTCTAGTTTACATCATTATAGTCAAATGACATGAATTGAGAACAACAGCGAGGAACTGTTGATGTTTCTGTTGCTGAAATTTCAGTAACAAGCAAATCTTTGAGGTTTCTTCTTGCTTAATGACTGTTTTAGGGTGAGCACTGTCTGTTGATTTGGTAAAACCACCGCAGCAGTAACAGGGAGTGTTCATTTATACTAAACACTGGAGAGCGTGGCCTGCAGGGCTGATGTGCACCTGCCTGCTCCCCTCAAAACGTTTTTTTCTCTGCTGCGCTCAGCAAACTTGGCTCGGAGCTACACAAAAGATGTTCAAGAGCTCACAATGGAGCCCCTGTTGGCAAGGGGAGTGTGTGTTTTAGAGCGCGGAATGTGTGTGTGTGTGAGAGAGAGAGATGGGGCCTGTGAGGGAAGGAGCCATGTGTGCTTATGTGTGGTGTGTGTGTGTGTGTGTGTGTGTGTGTGTGTGTGTGTGTGTGTGTGTGTGTGTTTGAGTGTGTGTGTGTGTGTGTGTGTGTGTGAGACAGAGATGAACAGGAGAACACACCCAACCCGTGAAGCCCTGCAGCTATGGAATTCCTACTGAGAGACAACTTGTCTCTGCCTGGCCAGCCAGCACCCAACATTCAGTCCAACACACACACACACACACACACACACACACACACACACACACACACACACACACACTGACTTTGAAAATGCACATTAAGGCTGGACTACTGGGGCTAAATTTATCCTGTCGGGGCAAGAATACACATGTCCCATCCAAGATCGCTGAGGAATGAGGCAGCCTGCTAAGACCTGCCCCGAAGAGCCTGAAAAGAGGGAAAGAAGAGTAAGGAAACAGTGAGACAGATGAGCGCCAGAGAAAGAGCTGCATACACTTACTGGGAGTACAACAGCTTTTCATTGTTTACCTGGTCTTCTGTAAGACGCAGAAGAGTTACAAACAGGTGAGTGCTTGGCAGCTTCTGTGAAGTAGGCGAGGAGAGTGAAAAGTCGTCTGGGGGCGTGAAGAGAGTTAGAGGAGTGTCTCATTCGATGTAGGTGGACTAGCTTGTGTGGTTGTATTTTTGTAATGGGGCTTAAGTGTTTGTCAGTAGCAGTGATTGCTGGGATCGCTTCAGAAAAATATGCAGGGAGAAGAAAATAAAGCCTTGAGTCAAGTTAGTGCTGCTGTGACATTAACTTGTGGCCTGAAGTTGTAACATGTTAACACATCAGCTTGTGTGAAATGGCGTTTTTTTTTTTCTCGATAAACCCAAAGGCGCAGTGTTGTGTGTGTCGTTTGAAGCATTACGGAAATGATTTCATTGATTTTGTGGAGTTGTGTGTCGGGGCTGAGTCAGACCGGCTGCACTCTTGCAGACGCAGGCTTTCTGTGTGAAAAGCAGGTCACACAGACATACCTACCTGAGCCACGTCTGTTAATCCCAGTTTGATACGAGCTGTGTCATCAGCGGTCAGACACAGGAAGTGAGGAAACCTTTGTTTGCTTCCTGTTTCCTGTCTGTGATGTCACCAGAAAAAGCAGGCTGCAGCTCGAGAGTGGATCGAACTGCTTGCTCTGCAAGCCTGAAAGAGGTGCTTTTGTGGTTGAGTGTGTCTGTAAGTGTGTCTGTGTGTGCCTACAATGGCAGTTTTCACCATATTAGGTTATTAGTGGAGGAAGAAGTAGTCAAATCAAGAAACCATACATACATGTGAAAATACTACATTTAAAAGTTAAACTGAAAGCACTGAAAGTACTATCCTATGACTGATATGTTGTGTGACATTATTGGGTTAATAATACTGATTCATCAATATCTAAGGCCCTGTTCAGACCTGGTGTAAAAAAACATCTGTCCTGAGTGATCTGATCACATTGGAGGCCCTCCTCTGCTCAACTGAAGTTCTGCCGAAGCATCAATAAGGAGAAGCCACAATAACAGTGTGTAATGTGGTTCAGTGTAATGTTAGAAGTTTGGGCTCACTTAACCTGCCAGTGTCAGCACTGAACTAATAACTGCGATCTTCCCAGACTCCCTGAATCACTCGTGTGATTTTGAGAGTCATTGCATTTAACGAAAAACAGTAACTAACACAGGATACTTCTTTGTCGCCTGTGAAGAGAGAAAGATCTGTCAGATCTGTGCTTTTTGTCAAATATTGTGTATGGCCTTGAACTGTTATTTAAGTCCAGAGAGTTAAAGTTTTCTCTTTAAAATGTCTAACAACCCTAAAGACAAGGGGACAGTAGATGCTGCTGGACAGAAGCTTAGAGGAGAGGAAAGAAACCATTGTTTAATGTAAAACAATCATTGTATTTTATAAGCTTCTCCTGCATTGACTGAGTACAACACCTTACTGTTGTCTCCACCATGTTTCTGAGGTTTCAGCTTCTATTACCCCATTACTTCTTCACTCCTCTCCCTTTAACTGAGGTTACAATAGCATTCTCAGTCTCTCTCGCACTCTGTGTGTCTCTCTCTCTCTCTCTCTCTGCCTCCTTTCCTTCCTCATTAATTGGTAACACTGAACGAGACCCAACACGTCACTTTGCCTGTTCAGCGTTGCTTCCTGTTCACACTCTCTCTTCCCCCTCGCTCCAAAACTCAGCGCCGATCCACAGATTGCGGCATGGGCGGACTAGTTGATTCTGCGTGAGTTATTTCTTGACTTGTTGTTCAGTTGTTTCTGTCTTTTCACGAGGTAGGCTTGATGTTAACCCTTTTCTCAGGAGCATTTTTGTCTTAAAGCTTATGCTAGCGTTGTGAGATCTGAAAAAAAAAAAAAAAAAACAGGAAGAAGGGAACGAGTGATCGAGCATGCAGCGGACTTACTGCGTTTCTCGTGTGCATTGTCATCCCTTCTCGTCTGTGCAGGTGTACGTGTGTGTAGATGTGTGACAGCGGAGTGTGTGAGGACAAGCCCCCCGCCCCCCCTGTCAGGATGAGCAGCCAAGGAGGAGGACCCAAGGACTCACAGTCAGCCAATCACAGCTCTCGGCCACTGCCGTCTGTACCTGAGGAGAGGAAGTCCAGAAACAAGATCATCTCAATGTTTGCCTCAGAGAAAGGTGAGAGAGATGAAGTGTGACACAAAAGACGTACATTGCAGTGGCTGATCAGCACATTGACCCCCCTGACTTTTACCTGCAGGAGGCAGGAAGAAGGACCGGGACAAGGACAGGCCTGAGATCTCCTCCCCGTCTGACTTTGAACACACCATCCATGTGGGCTTTGACGCGGTCACTGGAGAGTTCACTGTGAGTGTCTGACCTTAAAACTGTGCAATGTGCTGC
This sequence comes from Acanthopagrus latus, assembly GCF_904848185.1. Classification (NCBI taxonomy): domain Eukaryota; kingdom Metazoa; phylum Chordata; class Actinopteri; order Spariformes; family Sparidae; genus Acanthopagrus; species Acanthopagrus latus. The sequence goes on along the minus strand of NC_051054.1, from coordinate 6,807,572 downwards.
AGAATACAGACATATAAGGAATCATCTCAAACTAGTGATTCACCAAATTGCTTTGCACCATTTGAAAACACATGGATGGCGTCTTATAAAGTGCTAAAATGGGCCAAATATACTTTGATGGCCATCAATGTACGAGCCACCATTCACTTAGCTTAGCATAGAGACCAGAAACAAAGGGAAACAGCTAGCCTGGCTGTTTCCAAAGTTTCACTCATTTACCATACAGAAATGAAAATCATATCATAATACTCATCTAACTACAGCAAGCAAGCATCGTGTATTTCCCAAAGGGGCCTCCAAATTGTTCTTATTTTTTGAAACCTGACATAACGTGTAAAATGCTGCTTGGAAACATCTAGAACTCGGTCTAATCAAAAGAACAAACTGTGCAGACAGAAAGTCAGTGTAGCATCACAAGCTGTGATATAGATCCACGAAAGAACCAGATCACCAGGCAAAATAATGTGTCAAACTAAACTGTCAGTCATCATAAATCATGACTTTGTTTAATAGATATTAATTGCATATAGTACATGGAGAAACATCTGTGTTTGAGAGTAAGAATTAATTATACAGTTTGGTGTAATAATGCTTGATGATCAATAGCTGACTCGCTTTGATCATCAAGTCTAACGTGTTTTGCCTGAATCATTCCTCCTTCCTTCTTTACTCAACTTAATAAGCACTTGTGGCTTTAACTTAAGTTTGAACTTAGGCAAAGCTGTTGCAACAGACTTCAGATAACCTTTGAGTAACTAACAGCTAGAATATTTGTTTGGACTGGGGGTTGCAGCTCTAGTTGTGCCAAGAGATTATTACAGTTGTGTTAATGAATCCAGAGAGGGCAACATGAGCATACACAAGTGATTCAGAAGATATTCACACATGCAGCTTTAACTTTTTATGTCATTTTTTTCACTACTGTCATGTACTTTTTCAACAAGACAACAACAACAAAAAAGACAAGAGATAAGGGTTTACAATAAAACACAGAGCTACAAGATAGAATTCAGATTGTTGGTTGTCTGGATCCAAGAGTAAACCCTCTTGCGCCCAAACACATCAATAAAGGATCTCTGATCAAGAAAACAAACCCAAACAGTGCAGCTAACACTTGAGACTTGGCTACAGGAGCTTCATGTCTGCCATTTTGGTGCATGACCTGTATTCACAGTCTTCTTTTTGTTTCATGGGTAGTTTTGTGTATGTTTTTCACCGTGTATGTGTGTGTGTTTGTTTGTTCCAGGGCATGCCGGAGCAGTGGGCCCGTCTCCTTCAGACCTCCAACATCAGCAAATCAGAGCAGAAACAGAATCCTCAGGCCGTCCTCGACATCCTCAAGTTCTACGACTCCACCAGTGGGAAACAGAAATACCTCAGTCTTTCCGCGTCAGGTCTGTTTTCTTTTGCTCAGCAGATAATGAAAAATGTAATGTTGCAACTGCACACACTCACTCCCCTGTCGTTATACTTTATCTCTTACAGATAAAGACTCACAGTCGGTGAGTACTTCCATTCATCACTTCTGCTTTCATGGTGCAACATTGGACACATTTGTCGATTTCTGACCGGGATTCTGTTTAATCTGCGTGTGTTTGCTGTTGCAGTCAGGCAAGCAGGGCACAGCGACCTCACCGACGGGCGGGAAGGGTGGAGACGACGACGATGACGACGATACACCACCTCCAATTGTGGCACCGCGGCCAGAACACACAAAATCAGTGAGTCAATGTCACGCGGTCGTGTATTTTAGTACATGAAAATGCAGGATTTATAAATGTTGGGCAACATTTACAGAATTAAAAACATAGAATTAGTTGTACCTGCTGACACCTAGTCGACCATTTGATTGAAGACATTAGTCGTCATTTTTAACCTCTGTTAGTGTTAATTTTAGTCTTTAGAGGAAAGTAAGAGAATAAATTGCCAAATATAACAAGCTGCCAAAAGCAATAAGTGCACGATCACCCAAAGTCAGTATTGCTACATTTTTCTTTCCTGTTTTGTGTCAGGTGTACACGAGGTCGGTGATAGATCCGATCCCAGCTCCAGAGGGTGATGCCGCCTCCAAGGCAGCCGACAGACAGAAGAAGAATCGAGGAAAGATGACCGATGAGGAGATCATGGACAAACTCAGTATGTCTAAACAACGGAAATTACACATCGCAGGCAGAGCCACAGCTATTTTAGGCTCCAGTTGAGCTGACTTAACACATTTTCTGTCTGTGTCTCCTAGGAACCATTGTCAGTATTGGAGATCCTAAGAAGAAATACACTCGCTACGAGAAGATTGGCCAGGGGTGAGTCAGAGTTCAGGATAACAGGAGTTTAGCTGCTTCCTGTTCCAATAGTTTATATAGTCGGGAAAAGAAATATGGAATATCTGTGTATTTCACCTCCACCATTTTTGTTTCTAACTTTCAGGGCCTCAGGCACAGTTTACACAGCCATAGATGTTTCCACGGGTCAAGAGGTAAGGTCAATTCAGCAGTCATAACAGAGTCCCCTCAACATGATGTGAGAAAAAAAATCCCAAATATCCGTAGAAGGGCTGAAGAAGTCCCTGTGATTTAAACACTTTTACCTCCTGTCAATGGAAGAATCTTTTAATTGGCACAAATTGTGTTTTTTAAACAAAACATATTAGAAAACCAGATTTATTTATGATTGTTCTTGGCAATGTAAATCTAGCAATAACCGAGACAGACTGTGTGTGTTGGTGGCACTTCATTTACAGGATGTTGTGTTTTCTGCAGGTGGCCATCAAACAGATCAACTTGCAGAAGCAGCCAAAGAAAGAGCTGATCATCAACGAGATCCTGGTCATGAAGGAGCTGAAGAACCCCAACATTGTCAACTTTGTAGATAGGTAACGCCGTCATCACACTGACAAACGCACAGTATACGTGCATAGCACCACCTGTGATTTGACTGTGTGTCTGTTCGCTTTCAGTTTCCTCGTAGGAGACGAGCTTTTCGTGGTGATGGAGTACCTGGCTGGTGGCTCCCTAACCGATGTCGTGACGGAGACGTGCATGGACGAGGCTCAGATCGCAGCCGTCTGCAGGGAGGTAGGAATTTTTTCAGCTGACAAAACCTGTCAAAGCACCCGTGTCACGCAATCCACGTCACATATATCAAATGAACGGCTCAAAAGTTCCTTTGTGATTTTATAGAACAATGAAACCTACCGTATTTGTGCTGCAGTATGACACATAAACCACTTGCTTATCATTTCATGAAGAGTGCCAGAGTAAGAAATCACACTTTACAGGCCCAACACATCTTCCAGTCTTCTACTTTGTGTCACAGAAGTAAAATCACTTGGTAATCACTTGAGATGTCCATTTATGAAATGTTATTGAAAGATACCGTTTTATCGTGTCAACAGGAAGGAGGCAGCTTTGCAGAATTTTTGGTGGCTGTAAACATTTACAATATCTGCCAAACCAAAACAATCAGATAATGTGCAGGTTCACAAGCTGCGCTCATTCTGAGTTACTTATAACATATTGAAAACGTATTGCGTGTATCCTCGAGGTCTAACAAACACCTTGAATGCATCGACTACATTTTGAAGCCTGCATTGTTTCCATTCATTCATCAGTTTGCCTTCTTCTTTGTCTTTGCTGCCTTTGAGACAACGTTGTGTTAATTTGTGCTTTACTGCCATCTGTAGGTCATTAGACTAGTGTGAAACGATGTCAGGAATGTGTTTAATATAACATGAGTGGGTCTCCAATTTGCTCTCTGAATTGTTCCAATGTGCTTTAACTTTTGTGGATCCTCGTCTTTCTCCCTCTCTGCGTCCAGGTCCTCCAGGCTCTGGAGTTTCTTCATGCCAACCAGGTCATCCACAGAGACATCAAGAGTGACAACGTGCTGCTGGGGATGGACGGATCTGTCAAACTTAGTAAGACAAAGAGCACAGGCAAAGATGAACGCATGAACGTGGCCGTGAATGAATTGGTCTTAACAGACATTTTCTCTCTCTTCCTGCAGCTGACTTCGGCTTCTGCGCCCAGATCACACCAGAGCAGAGCAAACGCAGCACCATGGTGGGGACCCCGTACTGGATGGCTCCAGAGGTGGTGACCCGGAAAGCCTACGGACCCAAAGTGGACATTTGGTCTCTGGGGATCATGGCGATAGAGATGGTGGAGGGAGAGCCTCCGTATCTCAATGAGAACCCTCTCAGGGTGAGTGTGTGGATTCTGCCGTGCGTGACATTTCGTCTGCGTGGTGATGCGGAAAGAAAGCAGGATGAAATTAAAATGCTTCAAGGTTTTTTTTACACTGCTTTTTTCTCATCGTCGTAGGCATTGTATTTAATTGCCACCAATGGGACTCCTGAGCTGCAGAGTCCAGAGAAGCTGTCCCCGGTCTTCCGATCCTTCCTGTCCCGCTGTCTGGAGATGGACGTGGAGAAACGAGGATCAGGCAGAGAACTGCTCCAGGTAGACTGTTCAAATGTCCAAGAAGGGTCAGAAAATAGTCAAAACTGCCCTTTATCCAAATGTGGTATATTTTGATTATTTGTTGTGGGTGACCTTTTCTTGCACTGCATGTTGTATGTCCACATCGTCGGAGTTTATCCTGAAAATAGAGTTCACTCCTCAACTTATTATATTTAATGTTTTCCCACCTCTGTCACTCTGTCCGTCTGTCTGTAGCATCCATTCCTGAAGGTGGCCAAGCCTCTGTCCAGCCTCACTCCGCTCATCCTGGCAGCCAAGGACGCCATGAGGAGCAACCGCTAAATCCCAGTCTCTAAAGACTATAAATGTTAATGCCATCGACAGCCGGACCAGCCATCATCATCTAACGGGTCTACGTATGACGACCATCAGCGACCTTCTCAAAGAGTCACAAACTGCCTCTCCACTCTTTTCCAGTGTTTCTGTTCTGATGCCAGATGTTCCTCCTTTGTGCCTTGTTCTAAAGCTGCACACAGCCATGATGTGTTCTCCATTTCTTGCAGCCAGAGCACGTGTGTGTGTGTTGTTGATGATGCACACTGGTTGCTACAGTGTGCATCATCAGGAATGTCACCGCTGCAAAGGTTCACGACTCTTCGCACACCAAAGGCCATAAAAAACAAATGATCTTATCTCACATCTAGGAATGAATAAAAGGGGAACTCTTAACGATGCCATGGATTAAATAATATATAATATAAACTGAATTTCTGTCTCTGCAGTGATTGGTTGATTGGTCTAGACCAGGGGTTCCCAACCTTTTTGAGGTTCATGGACCAGACATGAGCTATGATTTTAATGATCCAGGAGGTGGGCGTGTGATACACTCCTATGAATCCATACGTGACATGAACAGCAAAATGTTCTCATTGTCGCACACTTTTACATGCATAAAATCTTTTTTTATAGGAACATTTTCTGTCAAAGCTAAATCATCTCCCTTGAGATATGAATGTAGTTTACCATCTCCAGGAAAATAAATAACACAAATTTTGTACATAAATGGCAATGACATCACATCTCTTAGTTCCTGCTGGGTTTTCGTGGCCCCCGTACGGAGCGACCCAAGACCCAGTGCTGGTCCATCAGCCAGAGGTTGGGAACCCCCTTGCTCGGAGCTAGTATCAGGTCTTAAAGCATGGACAGACACAGCTCAATTTTTAGTTTAGAAATAAGGGAACCTTGTTCATCTTGAGAGATGTCGATGGAGATGACTCTATAGCTTTGGTGTGTGGAGAGACAGTGACCTTTGCAACTGATGACTGGTCGTTGTTGCTATGGTTATACATGTGTCAGGGTCTAAAAGTTGTGAAACTGGCATGGAAAAACTAAAATGTGCCAATACTGTGCTGTACTGTGGCCCAGCATCGGACAGTATGATCTTTGTTCAGGGGAAAAAAGCCATACAAGTGTCCTTGTTTGACCCTGTATCTCACTGAAAATTAAACCATTCCAGTAAAAGGAATGGGACTCAAGTTTGTTTCTTGTCCATGAAAATGTCACCCCCCCCCCTTTTTTTTAATAATAGTACAGTCTCGTGTTTTTGTAAGTTGAGAGTTTCAGCCCCCTGCTGGCAGTTTTGGGTATAACCAGGCACCAAAACACACTATATCATTAAAGGTGCAATATGTAAAAAAAAATTGGCCTCCTGTTAAATTCATGCTTGGAAACAAAAAGGGCAGCTCCTAAATGCTGCTGACTGCATTCTGTTTAACTGTATTTACTGTTAGCTCAGTTAGCCACACAGCTACCACGTTGGTGTTAGCACCGTTAGCACAGGAGCATCCAGCTGAAGCATAACTTCAGATATGTCTGAAACACAATAAATAACATCATAACTCTTATTTTTTTAATTGATACTCAAGAAATGTGATTCTTGTAAACAAAAATTCTTACAAATTGCACCTTTAAAATGAGTCGTACTTCTGCTATCAAACTTTCTTCAGGCTAAACTGTAAGAACCCATCTGAACGCTGATGGGAAAAAATGCCTTGAACTCTCGAGCTTGTTGTCCCTAAAAGTCACATTTGAATTACTATGATGTTTTTCTTCTTCTGTTTGTCTTTAGCTGTGTGAGTACAGCACACATTACTGTTTGAAATTGTCTGTCTGTATGTGTTGAACTGGAGGAAGACTTTTTGTATATTGTGTATTGGTGATTGTCCGGTATTTTTTTTTTTAACGACTTTGAAAAAAGTATGTATATCATTGTTTTTATATTTGTAACTAACACAACAGAAGACAAATTTGTGTTTTCAACTTGTTATTGTGAACCAGTTCATCCTCTGTTCCATGAACTTTGCATTTATGAACTCAAACCATAAAAAATGTATTGATAAGCCTGAAAACACTCGAGCCAGACCTGAGTCAAGCAGTATTTGGGAACGATTGTTTGTTTGAACCTGCCTGGAGTACCACATGTGATTGGTTTACACCTATGTTTTTTTCTACAAGTTTAGACAATCACTGGAAAGCATTTTAAAAATGTGTATTAAATGTGCCTTTTTAGAACTACTCATATGGTACTCAACAGGTTGACACAAACACTGAGTACTGGCAAATACTATTAACAGGCTGGAAGACACAGTTATGTGGCTTTTTAACCAGAACACACATTCCAGTGTCACATGTGATAAGAATTATTGCAGACTTTAAAATGAATGTGTTGTGTTCATCATGAAACCGAAGACTTCTGGTGTTGCATAAAATTCATACAGTGTGTAAATTATTATTAAAGGTGGACCTAAATAGGCTCGTGTCTGGTTTATTGAAAGCGGTGAGGGGGCGAGGTCCTTGAAAAGTAAGAGGAAAAATCACAGATACATAAAAAGATTCACAACTAAGAGATGTCAGACAACTTCACAGAGACAGAGAATAGTCAGAGACCACAAAGCGAATTAAAGAAAAATTCAAAATGACTGTGAGAGTTGAAAAATAACCACAAGCAGAACAGAGAGAAACAAAATAACCAAAGCGATGCAAGACGACTTCCAAGAAAGTGACTACACACAGAGACAAAACGAACCTTCAATGAGATGCTAAGCAATTTCAGAGTGACTTCAAAGAGATATAAAAATAGTGACAGAGATACAAAATTGCTACAAAATGTTGCAGAATGGCCACGAAGAGATGGAAAACAAGCAGAAACGGACCACAATTAGACAAAATGACCCCCAAGAGATCCTAAACAACTGCAAAGAGATCAAAAACAAGGGGGATATAAAAAGACTTTGAAAATACAGTGATGTAAAATGACTGCACATTTAGGCATATAAACAACACAGATACAGAACAATTACAAAAAAATACATCTACTTCTTTGGGAATTTAAATGTCATGCGCCCACAGAGGCTCATCATCTCATTATCCATCCATGACGTGACATTTTCCTCTTTTGACACAAGAGAGCAGCATTCGTCTTTACGAAACGCAGTCAACTCTCACAGGAATAAGACATTAAAATTTGAATATCGGCTGTACTTCCTCCCACATCAGATGGTTTTAAAAGGCACCATCTCTTGTGCAGAGTACACCACAATTTTATTATTTTCTCAAACACAAACACACATCATCCATATTGAAGATGTCACTGGTTTTCCTGCTGATGCTGGCAGCCCACATTCAGGGTGAGATCCTGCTGTGATCGTTTATTGTGATAACTGCGCTGATCTTTCTATGACAGATGCAGAGTTGTAGCTGCATTTTTACTTTGGAAATGTAATTTATTTTCTGCAGGATCAACAGCGAATCCAACTGTGATTCAGTCTCCTTCAACAAAGTCTGTCAGTGTGGGACAGACAGTCTCTCTGAGCTGTACAGCCAGTACAGGAGTGGATGATGATCTCAGTTGGTACCTGCAGAAACCTGGACAGCCTCACAAACTGCTGTTTTACAAGATAAGCACCAGGTCGTTTCAGCAGCAGTGGATCTGAACCGGTGTTCACTCTAACAATCAGAGGATTTCAAGCAGACGATGCAGGAGATTACTACTGCATGGGAGCATATGTAGGCCTCCGCACACAGTGACAGAGAGTCGCACAAAAACCTCCCTCAGATTAGCTGCGGCTGTGACCCTTTGCAAGAGATTCTGATGCGCACCACTGCTCACCTTAACATTAGCACAGTCACCCAAAGCACAGCCACAACTTGTAGGAACTTATGGTTTCTCATCGTCACTCAAAGGAGAACTGAAACTTAGATTTTCATGTCCCTCACAGTTAGTTTGTTCCCTCTTTGCAGCTCCAGATGTTCAATCATGCACCCAGTCATGCATGCTAAGATAAAAATGGCAGCTCGGATGAATGCAGAAGATATTTATTTCTCTTTTAAAACAGAAACTAAAGTAATTTCTGTGAGAGAAAAGTGTGCTGTACATTTTTAAGCAGGTGGGAAATAACACAAAATGCGGAATGCATTTGTGTCCCGCGTTGCCTTCAGTGTTCAGCTGAGAGCAGAGAAATCATTTCCATAGAGAGGAGGCTTTGCATGGTCAGCTGATCCTCCAGTGAACTGAGAAGGTTTATAGTCCTGTGAGTTCAACACTGCAGGACTCACATCTGTCAGTCAACACAGCAGAAAGCACAACCACCATGACTCTCATCACCATCCTCATCTGGACGCTGGCCTGCTGCTGTTTTACAGGTTGGTTCACTCAGCAACATTTCACACATGATGTGCTGCCTTTTCTCTCATTGATTTCTGCTGATAAATCAATGATTTGTTTCTGTGTGCAGGATGCAGTGGTCAGGTGACTGTGACTCAGCCTCCAGTAGTGACATCTGCTCCAGGATCCACTGTCACTCTCACCTGTAGAACCAGCCAACGTGTTAATACTAATTGTGATAGCAGTAAATGTCTGCACTGGTATCAACAGAAATCTGGACAGCCTCCAAAGCTCATGATAAGATCTATAAGCACACTTGCATCAGGAACACCAGCTCGGTTTAGTGGCAGTGGATCAGGATCCGACTTCACTTTGACCATCAGTGGAGTTCAGGCTGAAGATGCAGCAGTTTATTACTGTATGAGTGTACACAGTGGCCCAGTGTTCACACAGTGATTTGCCGTCATACAAAAACCTCCCTCAGTCAGACTGCAGAGACTCTGAGCTGTTACAGCAGGAAGCGACTGCAGCTGCTGAAGAGGAAGAGACTCTGACACAGACCACTGAACACAGAGCTGACAGGAGCCTCAGCAAGTTCACAATATACTTTGTGAATCAAAAAATTTACATTAATATGATAACTGTCATGACACAATGTTTAATTTTCAGTCAAAGATATTAAAAATGTAGAACATATAAATCTTAAAACACAAGTTTAACATTTTCAGAAACTTTCTTGCAGACTGATATCACTGTGATATCAGTCCATGAACTAAATCTTATTAATTGCTGCATTATATCATTTTTGTTTATTTAAATCATAAACCACAGTAACCAATGAACTTGTGCCATGAAAAGACAGCAGAGAACGTCGACCCAACTACACTAGACATCTAGTAGAAAACGTCAAAATCCAACAAAAACTGAGAAAAAGGAAACATGAACAGAGAAGTTGACAACACCTAAACTGAAAATGGGACTTAAATGGAAAACAAGCTGATGGTGTAATGAGTTGCAGGTGGAGGGACGAGTGATGAAGCTCAGGTGAGGAGAATGAGGTGAAGAAACAGGAGAACAGGAGCGGAGCTGATTGGCTGGTGAAAACACTGGGAACAGGGCGGGGCTAACGAGGCTGAAGCAGGACAGGTGTGGAGGGAGAAGCAGGCCGGGGAGGAGCACAGGAACACAGGAGGGAAACAAAGTGCAGACAGACCACAAACATCCAGAAAACACAATAAAAGCAGACAGAAATGTCAGAACCACGACAGCTTTAGAGGAGTTGATGGTCACATTTACTTGTTTATAGAGACATGCCAGCTGTTTCCACATGTTATCAGTCTCAGCTAAACTAAAGCTCAATTAAGATAACCTTCCTCTTACACTATCAGTTTACTGACTGAGGACAGGACTCAGGCTTTCTCTTGTTTTATTTAGAGAATGATGATATTTTTCTGATGCATGTTGACCTGGAGATAAAATTCAGTCAGTTCACAGTGAGGTCAGTGTTGATGAAGTGATCCAGCAGGGGGTGATATAGACCTGTTAATGAGGACAAAGTCATGTGAGATCATAAAGATGCAGGATGTTTAAAATGAGGAGAAGAAATGTAAAACAGCTCAAAGTCTAAATTTTCCAGATGGACTTTAAAGTGTCACATGATCCTCAAGATGATGAGCTGTCACTCCACCTCACCTCCTCTGTGTCTGTTTCACATCAACAGGTGTGTGTTTGCCTTCTTCAGTATATTTTGCATGATTTGAATGCATCACTGCTCCTCAGAGTTTAAGTTCTTATGTCACAGAGAGTCTGAACTGTTTCCATGCACTCACACTGAAAACTGCATCAGGATGATGTCGCCAATAACTCTGATTGTCATGTTGGGTTTTCTGAGTCAGGGTGAGAGATTTTGAAAACATTTGGTGGAAATTCAGTTTTTTCCTTATACTTAATTTTTCCTTAACTTGCTTCATTTCTCATTTCAGAGTGTTCTGCAAACAATTTCCTGACTCAGGCTGACAAATCCAAGTCTGTTAGTCTTGGAGGGACTGTGACCATCAGAGCCACAGGGAGCTCAAATATTGGTAGCACTCTCAGTTGGTACCTTCAGAAACCTGGACAGGCTCCCAAACTCCTGATATATTATTCATCAAATCGCTTCTCTGGAACTCCGTCTCGATTCAGTGGCAGTAGATCTGGTTCTAGCTACACTCTGACCATCAGTGGAGTTCAGGCTGAAGATGCAGGAGATTACTACTGTCTGGGCTACCATGGCAGTGGAGTGTTCACACAGTGATTCAGAGCCGTACAAAAACCTCCCTCAGTCTGACTGAAGTGAAAACGGCCTGCTGCAGGTGCAGAGGGTTGGTGAAGAGACTGTGATGAGGAGAACTGGTCCAGTGAACACAAGAGTCATCAAGCAGAACCACAATGAACCTACATAAAACTGAAACAGACTCACAGACACTCTTCAGTACACAGTTTTAAACTCTAAGTTCTTGTAAATTCATCAGTGTCTTTATAAATAAGATGTGAAAGTTAAACTCTTGTTGGACTATAACCAGGTATGTCAAAAAATCATTCCTGATAGCAACACAGTGTGAAATAACAACAGTCCGTGTAGGAACACATTTTGTGTTTTATACTTTATACTCCTAATTTGATTAATCCAAATGAATTCATAGCCAAAATGTATCATTTTATTTTTAATTGCCAGAAAGAAATTAAAAAACTAATACTTTAATGGACCCTCAAGTATGTAATAATATCAGGTATCATACTAAGATGATCAACAAAGTATTTTTCATGATGAATATATAATAAAAGAAACACAAAGACACTGACTCTTTTATTATTCACTGTTTTATTAAATGATAGTTCATAGATGAAGTTTCTCTTGGAGTGAAACTGATCATATTCAGTTTGAAAGTAAAGAAGAAGAATATGCAGAAGATCAGTATTAGACAGCAACATGCAGACTGAAACACTGAGCAGAGAGCTGTGAAACCTGCAGAAACATGTGAACAGAGGAGATCTGGAGCTTCATCAGGATCTCTATGAAAGCAGCAGCATCATCTCCAGACAGGAAGTGTTGCTGAAGCTCTACTCTGAGCAGCGCTCAGGCTCCAGGCTTTGAGTGACGGGGCTCTGTCCATTCAGACTGGCCTCACAGCTGACTGAGCCCGCCTTCCTCCACTGGTCTGCAGAGAGGCTCAGGGTGCTGCTCCAGCTGTAGCGGCCGTCCGTCCCCAGGACCTCCGGGCTGTGTGACGCCCCTGAGGAGCTGCTGCTGCCCCCCACCTTCCAGCCCAGCCTCCAGGTGGAGGGGAAGCCCCCGCTGGACAGACACACCAGTGTGGCATCTCCCTGCTGCAGCTGCTCTCTGGAGGGGGGGAGGACGGTCAGGGTGGGCTGCACCACACCCACTGGAGGAGAGAGAGAGGGGGGAGGAGAGGGGGGAGAGAAGACACAGTCATGAGAGTGAAGGCTTGGTAATAAAGACACATGACAAACTGCTCGTTTCTTATATTTGATCCAGTCAAACAGAATAAGTTGTGCTGCTGCTGCTGCTGCTCTCATAAATCACTCAGTATCAGACCATCAGACACACCATTCAAGTGGAAAAGCAACTAAAAAGCTTCACTGATGAAGATTATTGACGACATCTTCACGTGTGTTTCATAATGTGTGACAGTGAATAACTCGTCCCTGTGATGATTTTCTTCTGTTCAAACTGACGGAGCTGAAACACTCATGTGAACACAGTTCAAACCTTTGTCATCTGTCTCTTTCACTTCCTTTTAACCACATGTGAAATGAACGAAGCGTGAACACAAAGATAAGCTGCATCAACTGATAAAATGCTATTTGTGTTCAACACGAATCACATTTTAAATCTAAAAACATTTTAAATGTTAAACATTAATGAATTTAAGTTAAACTGTTTTGAGCGTTTTTCGTTTTTCTTAACGAAACATTAATTTTGATTATTTTTAAGCAGAAAAAAATTCGAATATGTAACAAAGAAGAAAATGATAAAATATTTGAACACTTTGATGTTTCTCAAAATTTTTCTGAACACTGAATACATTTTGATTTCTGCAAACTTTTGTCTCAGACTGAGAGATCAGCCTCACTTCAGATAGAAATAAACATTTTCAGTAAGATACAAACATAAAACTTGATCAGAATCTTGTTCAACATTTGTTAAAAGTTATATTTGCTCCATGTCATATAAAATAAAAATCTCTGGTACTTACAGTCAACGACGAGTTTGGTTCCTCCACCAAAAGTGTACCACAGTGATACAAACTCATTAAGTGGCCGTACAAAAACCTCCTGCACTGTGAACAAGCATCTATCCACTGAAAACACTCTCTGATTTTTAAGATAACACAGAAATATTCATATCTGTTTAATCTACAAACACTGTTTAATGTTATGGATTGAAAATATTGAAGAAATAAGAATAATTTCATTCATTTTTCTTGACTTTTCTCCTCCTGACAGAGAAACGATCACAGTCTCCTTGAAACAGTCATTTCTTCACAGTTTATATCAGTTGATACATGGTTCAATCAACATGATTCTTTTTAAATAATCAAGATTCACTGATAACTCATATTAAACAGATATTAAATATATTATTTATCTCCAGTAAACCCTGTGAGTGAATGAAAGGCAGACAAACAGACATATCATACCAACCACAGTGGACACAAACTCATCTTTAAATCCTCGACTGCACTTCTAATATAAATATGTTCCTCTGTTCCATTAAGATCATAGTTGGTGTAAATCCAAGCAGTGTTTCTCCTGATGTTGTGTCCCACGTTGCCTTCAGTGTTCAGCTGAGAGCAGAGAAATCATTTCCATAGGGAGGAGGCTTTGCATGGTCAGCTGATCCTCCAGTGAGCTGAGAAGGTTTATAGTCCTGTGAGTTCAACACTGCAGGACTCACATCTGTCAGTCAACACAGCAGAAAGCACAACCACCATGACTCTCATCACCATCCTCATCTGGACGCTGGCCTGCTGCTGTTTTACAGGTTGGTTCACTCAGCAACATTTCACACATGATGTGCTGCCTTTTCTCTCATTGATTTCTGCTGATAAATCAATGATTTGTTTCTGTGTGCAGGATGCAGCGGTCAGGTGACTGTGACTCAGCCTCCAGTAATGACATCTGCTCCAGGATCCACTGTCACTCTCACCTGTAAAGTAAACCCACAGTTTTATGTTTGGTCAGATGGAGATAGTAGAGTACACTGGTACCAGCAGAAATCTGGAGAAGCCCCCAAATTGGTCATCAACTTGGGTAAAAATCCTACAAGTGAGTTTTCATCTCGATTCTCTGGCAGAGGAGACGGAGTGAATGCTGCACTGACCATCAGTGGAGTTCAAGCTGCAGATGCAGCAGTTTATTACTGTCAGAGTGTACACAATGGCCCAGTGTTCACACAGTGATTTACCGTCGTACAAAAACCTCCCTCAGTCAGACTGCAGAGACTCTGAGCTGTTACAGCAGGAAGCGACTGCAGCTGCTGAAGAGGAAGAGACTCTGACACAGACCACTGAACACAGAGCTGACAGGAGCCTCACCAAGCACACAATACTTATCAATACAAATACACTATGTTTTCTACTTTTTATACATCTTTATTTCATATAACAAATTCACACTTTTATGATCCTGCAATGTTCATTTTCAAAATGATGACATAATCAAAAGATATGGAAAGGGTATCACATATAAATTCTGATACACAAAACCCTGATACATAACTTTAAAATTACACATTTCAGATTATCATAAGTGTGCTTAATTGCTTTCTTGCTGACTGATATCACTCTTATATCAGTCCATTAGCAGTCAGATAGCTTAGCTTTACATGAAGGTTGAAAGTAGTAGGATACAGGTTGCTTGGCCCCAAATATTAGAAAATCTGAACGGACAGACAACAACACTAAGACTAAGCTGAAACCTAGACTTAAACACAAACAAAGCTGATAATGTAATGAGTTGCAGGTGGAGAAGCTCAGGTGAGGTGAATGAGGTGGAGAAACAGGAGAGCATGAAAGGAGCTGATTGGCTGGTGAAAACACTGGGAACAGGGCGGGGCTAACGAGGCTGAAGCAGGACAGGTGTGGAGGGAGAAGCAGGCTGGGGAGGAGCACAGGAACACAGGAGGGAAACAAAGTGCAGACAGACCACAAACATCCAGAAAACACAATAAAAGCAGACAGAAATGTCAGAACCACGACAGCTTTAGAGGAGTTGATGGTCACATTTACTTGTTAATAGAGACATGCCAGCTGTTTCCACATGTTATCAGTCTCAGCTAAACTAAAGCTCAATTAAGATAACCTTCCTCTTACACTATCAGTTTACTGACTGAGGACAGGACTCAGGCTTTCTCTTGTTTTATTTAGAGAATGATGATATTTTTCTGATGCATGTTGACCTGGAGATAAAATTCAGTCAGTTCACAGTGAGGTCAGTGTTGATGAAGTGATCCAGCAGGGGGTGATATAGACCTGTTAATGAGGACAAAGTCATGTGAGATCATAAAGATGTGAAATGCAGGATGTTTAAAATGAGGAGAAGAAATGTAAAACAGCTCAAAGTCTAAATTTTCCAGATGGACTTTAAAGTGTCACATGATCCTCAAGATGATGAGCTGTCACTCCACCTCACCTCCTCTGTTTCTGTTTCACATCAACAGGTGTGTGTTTGCCTTCTTAGATATATTTTGCATGATTTGAATGCATCACTGCTCCTCAGAGTTTAAGTTCTTATGTCACAGAGAGTCTGAACTGTTTCCATGCACTCACACTGAAAACTGCATCAGGATGATGTCGCCAATAACTCTGATTGTCATGCTGGGTTTTCTGAGTCAGGGTGAGAGATTTTGAAAACATCTGGTGGAAATTCAGTTTGTTCCTTACACTTAATTTTTCCTTAACTTGCTTCATTTCTCATTTCAGAATGTTCTGCAAACAATTTCCTGACTCAGGCTGACAAATCCAAGTCTGTTAGTCTTGGAGGGACTGTGACCATCAGAGCCACAGGGAGCTCAAATATTGGTAGCTATCTTAGTTGGTACCTTCAGAAACCTGGACAGGCTCCCAAACTCCTGATATATTATTCATCAAATCGCTTCTCTGGAACTCCGTCTCGATTCAGTGGCAGTAGATCTGGTTCTAGCTACACTCTGACCATCAGTGGGGTTCAGGCTGAAGATGCAGGAGATTACTACTGTCTGGGCTACCATGGCAGTGGAGTGTTCACACAGTGATTCAGAGCCGTACAAAAACCTCCTTCAGTCTGACTGAAGTGAAAACGGCCTGCTGCAGGTGCAGAGGGTTGGTGAAGAGACTGTGATGAGGAGAACTGGTCCAGTGAACACAAGAGTCATCAAGCAGAACCACAATGAACCTACATAAAACTGAAACAGACTCACAGACACTCTTCAGTACACAGTTTTAAACTCTAAGTTCTTGTAAATTCATCAGTGTCTTTATAAATAAGATGTGAAAGTTAAACTCTTGTTGGACTATAACCAGGTATGTCAAAAAATCATTCCTGATAGCAACACAGTGTGAAATAACAACAGTCCGTGTAGGAACACATTTTGTGTTTTATACTTTATACTCCTAATTTGATTAATCCAAATGAATTCATAGCCAAAATGTATCATTTTATTTTTAATTGCCAGAAAGAAATTAAAAAACTAATACTTTAATGGACCCTCAAGTATGTAATAATTTCACGTATCATACTGAGATGATCAATAAAGTTTTTTTCATGATGAATATATAATAAAAGAAACACAAAGACACTGACTCTTTTATTATTCACTGTTTTATTAAATGATAGTTCATAGATGAAGTTTCTCTTGGAGTGAAACTGATCATATTCAGTTTGAAAGTAAAGAAGAAGAATATGCAGAAGATCAGTATTAGACAGCAACATGCAGACTGAAACACTGAGCAGAGAGCTGTGAAACCTGCAGAAACATGTGAACAGAGGAGATCTGGAGCTTCATCAGGATCTCTATGAAAGCAGCAGCATCATCTCCAGACAGGAAGTGTTGCTGAAGCTCTACTCTGAGCAGCGCTCAGGCTCCAGGCTTTGAGTGACGGGGCTCTGTCCATTCAGACTGGCCTCACAGCTGACTGAGCCCGCCTTCCTCCACTGGTCTGCAGAGAGGCTCAGGGTGCTGCTCCAGCTGTAGCGGCCGTCCGTCCCCAGGACCTCCGGGCTGTGTGACGCCCCTGAGGAGCTGCTGCTGCCCCCCACCTTCCAGCCCAGCCTCCAGGTGGAGGGGAAGCCCCCGCTGGACAGACACACCAGTGTGGCATCTCCCTGCTGCAGCTGCTCTCTGGAGGGGGGGAGGACGGTCAGGGTGGGCTGCACCACACCCACTGGAGGAGAGAGAGAGAGGGGGGAGGAGAGGGGGGAGAGAAGACACAGTCATGAGAGTGAAGGCTTGGTAATAAAGACACATGACAAACTGCTCGTTTCTTATATTTGATCCAGTCAAACAGAATAAGTTGTGCTGCTGCTGCTGCTGCTGCTCTCATAAATCACTCAGTATCAGACCATCAGACACACCATTCAAGTGGAAAAGCAACTAAAAAGCTTCACTGATGAAGATTATTGACGACATCTTCACGTGTGTTTCATAATGTGTGACAGTGAATAACTCGTCCCTGTGATGATTTTCTTCTGTTCAAACTGACGGAGCTGAAACACTCATGTGAACACAGTTCAAACCTTTGTCATCTGTCTCTTTCACTTCCTTTTAACCACATGTGAAATGAACGAAGCATGAACACAAAGATAAGCTGCATTAACTGATAAAATGCTATTTGTGTTCAACACGAATCACATTTTAAATCTAAAAACATTTTAAATGTTAAACATTAATGAATTTAAGTTAAACTGTTTTGAGCGTTTTTCGTTTTTCTTAACGAAACATTAATTTTGATTATTTTTAAGCAGGAAAAAAATTCAAATTCATAACAAAGAAGAATATGATAAAATATTTGAGCACTTTGATGTTTCTCAAAATTTTTCTGAACATTGAATACATTCTGATTTCAGAAAACTTTTGTCTCAGACTGAGAGATCAGCCTCACTTCAGATAGAAATAAACATTTTCAGTAAGATACAAACATTAAACTCGATCAGAATCTTGTTCAACATTTGTTAAAAGTTATATTTGCTCCATGTTGTATAAAATAAAAATCTCTGGTACTTACAGTCAACGACGAGTTTGGTTCCTCCACCAAAAGTGACCCACAGTGATACAAACTCATTAAGTGGCCGTACAAAAACCTCCTGCACTGTGAACAAGCATCTGTCCACTGAAAACACTCTCTGTTTTTTACAATAACATCGAAATATTCATATTTATTCAATCTACAAAGATTGTTCAATGTTATGAATTGAAAATATTGAAGAAATAAGAATAATTTCATTCATTTTTCTTGACTTTTCTCCTCCTGACAGAGAAACGATCACAGTCTCCTTGAAACAAAGTCATTTCTTCACAGTTCATATCAGTTGATACATGGTTCAATTAACATGATGCATTTTAAATAATCATCATTCACTGATAACTCATATTAAACAGATATTAAATATATTATTTATCTCCAGTAAACCCTGTGAGTGAATGAAAGGCAGACAAACAGACATATCATACCAACCACAGTGGACACAAACTCATCTTTAAATCCTCGACTGCACTTCTAATGTAAATATGTTCCTCTGTTCCATTAAGATCATAGATGGTGTAAATCCAAGCAGTGTTTCTCCTGATGTTGTGTCCCACGTTGCCTTCAGTGTTCAGCTGAGAGCAGAGAAATCATTTCCATAGAGAGGAGGCTTTGCATGGTCAGCTGATCCTCCAGTGAACTGAGAAGGTTTATAGTCCTGTGAGTTCAACACTGCAGGACTCACATCTGTCAGTCAACACAGCAGAAAGCACAACCACCATGACTCTCATCACCATCCTCATCTGGACGCTGGCCTGCTGCTGTTTTACAGGTTGGTTCACTCAGCAACATTTCACACATGATGTGCTGCCTTTTCTCTCATTGATTTCTGCTGATAAATCAATGATTTGTTTCTGTGTGCAGGATGCAGTGGTCAGGTGACTGTGACTCAGCCTCCAGTGGTGACATCTGCTCCAGGATCCACTGTCACTCTCACCTGTAAAACAAGTCAACGTATTAATCTGAACTGTAATGGAATTCGGTGTCTACACTGGTATCAACAGAAATCTGGACAGCCTCCAAAGCTCATGATAAGATCTATAAGCACACTTGCATCAGGAACACCAGCTCGGTTTAGTGGTAGTGGATCAGAATCCGACTTCACTTTGACCATCAGTGGAGTTCAGGCTGAAGATGCAGCAGTTTATTACTGTCAGAGTCGCCACAAAATTAATGAAGCTGAGGTGTTCACACAGTGATTTTTCGTCATACAAAAACCTCCCTCAGTCAGACTGCAGAGACTCTGAGCTGTTACAGCAGGAAGCGACTGCAGCTGCTGAAGAGGAAGAGACTCTGACACAGACCACTGAACACAGAGCTGACAGGAGCCTCACCAAGCACACAATACTTATTAATATAGATACACTATATTTCATCCTTTTATTACATCTTTATTTCATATAAAAGAATAACACTGTTGTAATTATGAACATCCCACAATGGTCATTTTCACCTCACATTTTCAAGATATGAGGTAAGCAAAATATATGAAAAGTGTATCACATATAAAATCAAATATACAAAACCCTGTAACATAACTTTAAAATTATACATTCAACATTTAAAAATGTGTACTTATTTGCTTTCTTGTTGACTTATATCACTCTTATATCAACACATTAGGAGTTGGTTCCCTTAGCTTTGCATGAAGGCTGAAAGTAGGGGACACAGTTTGCTTGGCTCAATCCAAGTGTTAAAAAAATCTACATTTACATTGAAATGATCAAATATTAACAAACAAAACCCCGACACAGGAACAGGCAGGCAACTTCACAAACACTAAACTGAAATCTGGAATTGAATGGAAAGAAACTGATGATGTAGTAAGGTGCTGGTGGAGAGACAGGTGGAGAAGCTCAGGTGAGGTGAATGAGGTGCAGAAACAGGAGAGCAGGAGAGAAGCTGATTGGCTGGTGAAAACACTGGGAACAGGGCGGGGCTAACGAGGCTGAAGCAGGACAGGTGTGGAGGGAGAAGCAGGCCGGGGAGGAGCACAGGAACACAGGAGGGAAACAAAGTGCAGACAGACCACAAACATCCAGAAAACACAATAAAAGCAGACAGAAATGTCAGAACCACGACAGCTTTACAGGAGTTGATGGTCACATTTACTTGTTTATAGAGACATGCCAGCTGTTTCCACATGTTATCAGTCTCAGCTAAACTAAAGCTCAATTAAGATAACCTTCCTCTTACACTATCAGTTTACTGACTGAGGACAGGACTCAGGCTTTCTCTTGTTTTATTTAGAGAATGATGATATTTTTCTGATGCATGTTGACCTGGAGATAAAATTCAGTCAGTTCACAGTGAGGTCAGTGTTGATGAAGTGATCCAGCAGGGGGTGATATAGACCTGTTAATGAGGACAAAGTCATGAGAGATCATGAAGATGTGAAATGCAGGATGTTTAAAATGAGGAGAAGAAATGTAAAACAGCTCAAAGTCTAAATTTTCCAGATGGATATTAAAGTGTCACATGATCCTCAAGATGATGAGCTGTCACTCCACCTCACCTCCTCTGTGTCTGTTTCACATCAACAGGTGTGTGTTTGCCTTCTTCAGTATATTTTGCATGATTTGAATGCATCACTGCTCCTCAGAGTTTAAGTTCTTATGTCACAGAGAGTCTGAACTGTTTCCATGCACTCACACTGAAAACTGCATCAGGATGATGTCGCCAATAACTCTGATTGTCATGTTGGGTTTTCTGAGTCAGGGTGAGAGATTTTGAAAACATTTGGTGGAAATTCAGTTTGTTCCTTACACTTAATTTTTCCTTAACTTGCTTATTTTTTCATTTCAGAGTGTTTTGCAAACAATTTCCTGACTCAGGCTGACAAATCCAAGTCTGTTAGTCTTGGAGGGACTGTGACCATCAGAGCCACAGGGAGCTCAAATATTGGTAGCTATCTTAGTTGGTACCTTCAGAAACCTGGACAGGCTCCCAAACTCCTGATATATTATTCATCAGCTCGCTTCTCTGGAACTCCGTCTCGATTCATTGGCCTTAGATCTGGTTCTAGCTACACTCTGACCATCAGTGGTGTTCAGGCTGAAGATGCAGGAGATTACTACTGTCTGGGTGCCCATGGTGGTGGAGTGTTCACACAGTGATTCAGAGTCGTACAAAAACCTCCTTCAGTCTGACTGAAGTGAAAACGGCCTGCTGCAGGTGCAGAGGGTTGGTGAAGAGACTGTGATGAGGAGAACTGGTCCAGTGAACACAAGAGTCATCAAGCAGAACCACAATGAACCTAAATAAAACTGAAAAAGACTCACAGACACTCTTCAGTACACAGTTTTAAACTTCAGTGTCTCTGCACAATGTAGACCCCAAAAAGCAAAATCAACCAAGCTTGATATTAAAACAAACGATATATACGACACATAAATGATCTCAAAATGTCTTGTTTCATCACATTATTGTTTAATATTTAATAGAATATGTCATGCTGTATCTACATGATGAACCCAAAGTGTTTCATTCTCCACAGAGAGGAGTATCAGTTAAAGTTATAAACCATTTTATTTCTTATGACTCTTCAGAAGATAAAAGACCAAACACTTCATAAAGTTATTGATCACTTCAAGCTTTATTAGCAGAAACATGAATCATCATCATGACAGTTACTAAGCACACTCACATCAAGCTGCTGAGCTACACACATCACTCTCTAAGTTGTTGCTGTCCAACACTTTACAGCAGTGTTGTTCTCTGTCACACAAAGCTTTAGTTTCCTCTACAAACATTCAGACTCAGACTGATCAGAGCAGCAGGTGTGTTCCTCCTGCTCCCCCCACACACAGCTCCTGTCCTGGGCTTCAGTCGGCCCCTCTAGGCCTTACACTGGCTCCTGTGGAGGGACTGGGTCTGGCTGTGGTCATGATGGAGGACCTTGCAGGTGTACAGCTCTCCTTCCATCCAGCGCTCCCGGCTCAGGCTCAGGGTGCTGCTGCTGCTGTAGCGTCCGCTCCTCTCCTCCTCCGAGCTGCTCAGGACCCCCTCTGTCACCTCCGTACCGTCCACCTCCCAGCGCACCGCGGCTCCCTGAGGAGAGTAGCCGGTCAGCAGGCAGGCCAGCGTGGCCGAGCCCCCGGAGAGCTGCTCAGAGGAGGGGGGAAGCAGAGAGACGGAGGGCCTGACCATGGGGCCAGCTGGAGGGGAGAGAGGAGACACACAAGGAGCAGATTAACTTCCAGTGCAGGACACACAGCTGGACATGAGACACTGATGAGACATGACAGAGGTGAACACTGCTGTGGATGAGCTGTGTGCATGATACTGTGATCAGACAGAGGAGAGGAGGTGACACATGGAGGAAATGAGGGTTTAACAAATACAACTAAATGATAAAACTTGATTAAACAATTCATCTTCCACTGTGACACTCAGCGTGAATCACTAAGAATTAGACCATAAAATGAAACATGAGTTTGGTGTAAATCTAATTCAAAATTTTACTGAAATCTTCATATCTGCTCTATATTGTTCAACAATAGATAATTTATTCTTTCAATGATTTTCTCATTTAAAAGTGTAACATCTGTCTCCAGTTAAAGACTTTAACATCTGTCTGTTTCACTTCCTGTTCAGCACTTTAAACTAACGAGCTGTGAACACAAACTACATATTTACTTGTATGTTCATAAAAACTGACTTCTGTATACATGAATTCTACAGCATCAATGTTAGATTTTGTATTGAACAATTGTTGTATTTTACAAATAGAAATATAATTAACATATTTTTTCTGACTGTTTGAAAGCTGCTGAGAGAAATGTTACAACCAAAGTTTACTAAAAACAGATGTTTTTTTTTTTTTAAAATAAGAAAAGTCCAGCGATTTGTCAAATATTTGACCACATTATCTATAATTCTGAAAAAACATTAATCTCAGCAAAAAAGGTTTCCAAACTGAGTTGTTAGACCAGCTTAATTTATATCAAAAAATGGTCACAACATGTAAATTAAACAGAATAAATTCTGGTTCATCACCTTCTGATACAAAACTTTGTCTAATATTTTAAATGATTCAGAAATAATATAATCTCTGGTACTTACAGTGAATGATGAGTTTGGTTCCTCCACCAAAAGTGTACCACAGTGATACAAACTCATTAAGTGGCCGTACAAAAACCTCCTGCACTGTGAACAAGCATCTGTCCTCTGAAAACACTCTCGGATTTTTATAGTAACACAAAAATATTCATATTTGTTGAATCTACAAAGATTGTTCCATGTTCTGGATTGAAAATATTGAAGAAATAAGAATAATTTCATTCATTTTTCTTGACTTTTCTTCTCCTGACAGAGAAACGATCACAGTCTCCTTGAAACAAAGTCATTTCTTCACAGTTCATATCAGTTGATACATGGTTCAATTAACATGATGCATTTTAAGTTATATATATTATATCATAATTTACTGATAACTTATATTGAACACATGATAAATATATTATTTATCTCTGAGTGAATGAAAGGCAGACAAACAGACATATCATACCAACCACAGTAGAGACAAACTCATCCTTAAATCCTCGACTGCACTTCTAATATAAATATGTTCCTCTGTTCCATTAAGATCATAGATGGTGTAAATCCAAGCAGTGTTTCTCCTGATGTTGTGTCCCGCGTTGCCTTCAGTGTTCAGCTGAGAGCAGAGAAATCATTTCCATAGAGAGGAGGCTTTGCATGGTCAGCTGATCCTCCAGTGAACTGAGAAGGTTTATAGTCCTGTGAGTTCAACACTGCAGGACTCACATCTGTCAGTCAACACAGCAGAAAGCACAACCACCATGACTCTCATCACCATCCTCATCTGGACGCTGGCCTGCTGCTGTTTTACAGGTTGGTTCACTCAGCAACATTTCACACATGATGTGCTGCCTTTTCTCTCTTTGATTTCTGCTGATAAATCAATGATTTGTTTCTGTGTGCAGGATGCAGCGGTCAGGTGACTGTGACTCAGCCTCCAGTAATGACATCTGCTCCAGGATCCACTGTCACTCTCACTTGTAAAGTTAGCCAACCAGTTTACATCTGTGGTGGTGTAAATTTATGTATGTTCTGGTATCAACAAAAAGCTGGACAGAGTCCGAAGCTCCTGATAAGACATTTAAACACACTTCATTCAGGAACACCAGCTCGGTTTAGTGGCAGTGGAAGCGGGAGAGACTTCACTTTGACCATCAGTGGAGTTCAGGCTGTAGATGCAGCAGTTTATTACTGTATGAGTGTACACAATGGCCCAGTGTTCACACAGTGATTCGCCGTCGTACAAAAACCTCCCTCAGTCAGACTGCAGAGACTCTGAGCTGTTACAGCAGGAAGCGACTGCAGCTGCTGAAGAGGAAGAGACTCTGACACAGACTACTGAACACAGAGCTGACAGGAGCCTCAGCAAGTTCACAATATACTTTGTGAATCAAAAAATTTACATTAATATGATAACTGTCATGACACAATGTTTAATTTTCAGTCAAAGATATTAAAAATGTAGAATATATAAATCTTAAAACACAAGTTTAACATTTTCAGAAACTTTCTTGCAGACTGATATCACTGTGATATCAGTCCATTAACTAAATCTTATTAATTGCTGCATTATATCATTTTTGTTTATTTAAATCATAAACCACAGTAATCAATGAACTTGTGCCATGAAAAGACAGCAGAGAACGTCGACCCAACTACACTAGACATCTAGTAGAAAACATCAAAATCCAACAAAAACTGAGAAAAAGGAAACATGAACAGAGAAGTTGACAACGCCTAAACTGAAAATGGGACTTAAATGGAAAACAAGCTGATGGTGTAATGAGTTGCAGGTGGAGGGACGAGTGATGAAGCTCAGGTGAGGAGAATGAGGTGAAGAAACAGGAGAACAGGAGCGGAGCTGATTGGCTGGTGAAAACACTGGGAACAGTGTACCACAGTGATACAAACTTATTAAGTGGCCGTACAAAAACCTCCTGCACTGTGAACAAGCATCTATCCACTGAAAACACTCTCGGATTTTTATAGTAACACAAAAATATTCATATTTGTTGAATCTACAAAGATTGTTCCATGTTCTGGATTGAAAATATTGAAGAAATAAGAATAATTTCATTCATTTTTCTTGACTTTTCTTCTCCTGACAGAGAAACGATCACAGTCTCCTTGAAACAAAGTCATTTCTTCACAGTTTATATCAGTTGATACATGGTTCAATTAACATGATGCATTTTAAATTATATATATTATATCATAATTTACTGATAACTTATATTGAACACATGATAAATATATTATTTATCTCTGAGTGAATGAAAGGCAGACAGACAGACATATCATACCAACCACAGTAGAGACAAACTCATCCTTAAATCCTCGACTGCACTTCTAATATAAATATGTTCCTCTGTTCCATTAAGATCATAGATGGTGTAAATCCAAGCAGTGTTTCTCCTGATGTTGTGTCCCGCGTTGCCTTCAGTGTTCAGCTGAGAGCAGAGAAATCATTTCCATAGAGAGGAGGCTTTGCATGGTCAGCTGATCCTCCAGTGAACTGAGAAGGTTTATAGTCCTGTGAGTTCAACACTGCAGGACTCACATCTGTCAGTCAACACAGCAGAAAGCACAACCACCATGACTCTCATCACCATCCTCATCTGGACGCTGGCCTGCTGCTGTTTTACAGGTTGGTTCACTCAGCAACATTTCACACATGATGTGCTGCCTTTTCTGTCATTGATTTCTGCTGATAAATCAATGATTTGTTTCTGTGTGCAGGATGCAGCGGTCAGGTGACTGTGACTCAGCCTCCAGTAATGACATCTGCTCCAGGATCCACTGTCACTCTCACTTGTAAAGTAAACCCACAGTTTTATGTTTGGTCAGATGGAGATAGTAGAGTATACTGGTACCAGCAGAAATCTGGAGAAGCCCCCAAGTTAGTCATCAAATTGGGTAAAAATCCTACAAGTGAGTTTTCATCTCGATTCTCTGGCAGAGGAGACGGAGTGAATGCTGCACTGACCATCAGTGGAGTTCAAGCTGCAGATGCAGCAGTTTATTACTGTCAGACTGCCCATGAATTCAGCAGTGCTTGGGTGTTCACACAGTGATTTGTTGTCATACAAAAACCTCCCTCAGTCAGACTGCAGAGACTCTGAGCTGTTAAAACAGGAAGCGACTGCAGCTGCTGAAGAGGAAGAGACTCTGACACAGACCACTGAACACAGAGCTGACAGGAGCCTCACCAAGCACACAATACGTATCAATACAAATACACTATGTTTTCTACTTTTTATACATTTTTATTTCATATAACAAATTCACTTTTATGATCCTGCAATGTTCATTTTCAAAAGGATGACATAATCAAAAGATATGGAAAGGGTATCACATATAAATTCTGATACACAAAACCCTGATACATAACTTTAAAATTACACATTTCAGATTATCATAAGTGTGCTTAATTGCTTTCTTGCTGACTGATATCACTCTTATATCAGTCCATTAGCAGTCAGATAGCTTAGCTTTACATGAAGGTTGAAAGTAGTAGGATACAGGTTGCTTGGCCCCAAATATTAGAAAATCCGAACGGACAGACAACAACACTAAGACTAAGCTGAAACCTAGACTTAAACACAAACAAAGCTGATAATGTAATGAGTTGCAGGTGGAGAAGCTCAGGTGAGGTGAATGAGGTGGAGAAACAGGAGAGCATGAAAGGAGCTGATTGGCTGGTGAAAACACTGGGAACAGGGCGGGGCTAACGAGGCTGAAGCAGGACAGGTGTGGAGGGAGAAGCAGGCTGGGGAGGAGCACAGGAACACAGGAGGGAAACAAAGTGCAGACAGACCACAAACATCCAGAAAACACAACAAAAGCAGACAGAAATGTCAGAACCACGACAGCTTTAGAGGAGTTGATGGTCACATTTACTTGTTTATAGAGACATGCCAGCTGTTTCCACATGTTATCAGTCTCAGCTAAACTAAAGCTCAATTAAGATAACCTTCCTCTTACACTATCAGTTTACTGACTGAGGACAGGACTCAGGCTTTCTCTTGTTTTATTTAGAGAATGATGATATTTTTCTGATGCATGTTGACCTGGAGATAAAATTCAGTCAGTTCACAGTGAGGTCAGTGTTGATGAAGTGATCCAGCAGGGGGTGATATAGACCTGTTAATGAGGACAAAGTCATGTGAGATCATAAAGATGCAGGATGTTTAAAATGAGGAGAAGAAATGTAAAACAGCTCAAAGTCTAAATTTTCCAGATGGACTTTAAAGTGTCACATGATCCTCAAGATGATGAGCTGTCACTCCACCTCACCTCCTCTGTGTCTGTTTCACATCAACAGGTGTGTGTTTGCCTTCTTCAGTATATTTTGCATGATTTGAATGCATCACTGCTCCTCAGAGTTTAAGTTCTTATGTCACAGAGAGTCTGAACTGTTTCCATGCACTCACACTGAAAACTGCATCAGGATGATGTCGCCAATAACTCTGATTGTCATGTTGGGTTTTCTGAGTCAGGGTGAGAGATTTTGAAAACATTTGGTGGAAATTCAGTTTTTTCCTTATACTTAATTTTTCCTTAACTTGCTTCATTTCTCATTTCAGAGTGTTCTGCAAACAATTTCCTGACTCAGGCTGACAAATCCAAGTCTGTTAGTCTTGGAGGGACTGTGACCATCAGAGCCACAGGGAGCTCAAATATTGGTAGCACTCTCAGTTGGTACCTTCAGAAACCTGGACAGGCTCCCAAACTCCTGATATATTATTCATCAAATCGCTTCTCTGGA
The DNA here is from genome assembly GCF_904848185.1 of Acanthopagrus latus. Taxonomy (NCBI): domain Eukaryota; kingdom Metazoa; phylum Chordata; class Actinopteri; order Spariformes; family Sparidae; genus Acanthopagrus; species Acanthopagrus latus. Next base: position 6,779,402 of record NC_051054.1, on the reverse strand, counting down.
ACTCCGTCTCGATTCAGTGGCAGTAGATCTGGTTCTAGCTACACTCTGACCATCAGTGGAGTTCAGGCTGAAGATGCAGGAGATTACTACTGTCTGGGCTACCATGGCAGTGGAGTGTTCACACAGTGATTCAGAGCCGTACAAAAACCTCCCTCAGTCTGACTGAAGTGAAAACGGCCTGCTGCAGGTGCAGAGGGTTGGTGAAGAGACTGTGATGAGGAGAACTGGTCCAGTGAACACAAGAGTCATCAAGCAGAACCACAATGAACCTACATAAAACTGAAACAGACTCACAGACACTCTTTAGTATACAGTTTTAAACTCTAAGTTCTTGTAAATTCATCAGTGTCTTTATAAATAAGATGTGAAAGTTAAACTCTTGTTGGACTATAACCAGGTATGTCAAAAAATCATTCCTGATAGCAACACAGTGTGAAATAACAACAGTCCGTGTAGGAACACATTTTGTGTTTTATACTTTATACTCCTAATTTGATTAATCCAAATGAATTCATAGCCAAAATGTATCATTTTATTTTTAATTGCCAGAAAGAAATTAAAAAACTAATACTTTAATGGACCCTCAAGTATGTAATAATATCAGGTATCATACTAAGATGATCAACAAAGTATTTTTCATGATGAATATATAATAAAAGAAACACAAAGACACTGACTCTTTTATTATTCACTGTTTTATTAAATGATAGTTCATAGATGAAGTTTCTCTTGGAGTGAAACTGATCATATTCAGTTTGAAAGTAAAGAAGAAGAATATGCAGAAGATCAGTATTAGACAGCAACATGCAGACTGAAACACTGAGCAGAGAGCTGTGAAACCTGCAGAAACATGTGAACAGAGGAGATCTGGAGCTTCATCAGGATCTCTATGAAAGCAGCAGCATCATCTCCAGACAGGAAGTGTTGCTGAAGCTCTACTCTGAGCAGCGCTCAGGCTCCAGGCTTTGAGTGACGGGGCTCTGTCCATTCAGACTGGCCTCACAGCTGACTGAGCCCGCCTTCCTCCACTGGTCTGCAGAGAGGCTCAGGGTGCTGCTCCAGCTGTAGCGGCCGTCCGTCCCCAGGACCTCCGGGCTGTGTGACGCCCCTGAGGAGCTGCTGCTGCCCCCCACCTTCCAGCCCAGCCTCCAGGTGGAGGGGAAGCCCCCGCTGGACAGACACACCAGTGTGGCATCTCCCTGCTGCAGCTGCTCTCTGGAGGGGGGGAGGACGGTCAGGGTGGGCTGCACCACACCCACTGGAGGAGAGAGAGAGGGGGGAGGAGAGGGGGGAGAGAAGACACAGTCATGAGAGTGAAGGCTTGGTAATAAAGACACATGACAAACTGCTCGTTTCTTATATTTGATCCAGTCAAACAGAATAAGTTGTGCTGCTGCTGCTGCTGCTGCTGCTCTCATAAATCACTCAGTATCAGACCATCAGACACACCATTCAAGTGGAAATGCAACTAAAAAGCTTCACTGATGAAGATTATTGACGACATCTTCACGTGTGTTTCATGATGTGTGACAGTGAATAACTCGTCCCTGTGATGATTTTCTTCTGTTCAAACTGACGGAGCTGAAACACTCATGTGAACACAGTTCAAACCTTTGTCATCTGTCTCTTTCACTTCCTTTTAACCACATGTGAAATGAACGAAGCATGAACACAAAGATAAGCTGCATTAACTGATAAAATACTATTTGTGTTCAACACGAATCACATTTTAAATCTAAAAACATTTTAAATGTTAAACATTAATGAATTTAAGTTAAACTGTTTTGAGCGTTTTTCGTTTTTCTTAACGAAACATTAATTTTGATTATTTTTAAGCAGAAAAAAATTCGAATATGTAACAAAGAAGAAAATGATAAAATATTTGAACACTTTGATGTTTCTCAAAATTTTTCTGAACACTGAATACATTTTGATTTCTGCAAACTTTTGTCTCAGACTGAGAGATCAGCCTCACTTCAGATAGAAATAAACATTTTCAATAACATACAAACATTAAACTTGATCAGAATCTTGTTCAACATTTGTTAAAAGTTATATTTGCTACTTTTCATATAAAATAAAAATCTCTGGTACTTACAGTCAACGACGAGTTTGGTTCCTCCACCAAAAGTCAACCACAGTGATACAAACTCATTAAGTGGCCGTACAAAAACCTCCTGCACTGTGAACAAGCATCTATCCACTGAAAACACTCTCTGAATTTTATGATAACACAGAAATATTCATATTTGTTGAATCTACAAAGATTGTTCCATGTTCTGGATTGAAAATATTGAAGAAATAAGAATAATTTCATTCATTTTTCTTGACTTTTCTCCTCCTGACAGAGAAACAATCACAGTCTCCTTGAAACAAAGTCATTTCTTCACAGTTTATATCAGTTGATACATGGTTCAATTAACATGATGCTTTTTAATTAATTATAATTTACTGATAACTCATATCAATCAGATATTAAACATATTATTTATCTACTTTAAACCCTGTGAGTGAATGAAAGGCAGACAAACAGACATATCATACCAACCACAGTGGACACAAACTCATCTTTAAATCCTCGACTGCACTTCTAATATAAATATGTTCCTCTGTTCCATTAAGATCATAGATGGTGTAAATCCAAGCAGTGTTTCTCCTGATGTTGTGTCCCACGTTGCCTTCAGTGTTCAGCTGAGAGCAGAGAAATCATTTCCATAGAGAGGAGGCTTTGCATGGTCAGCTGATCCTCCAGTGAACTGAGAAGGTTTATAGTCCTGTGAGTTCAACACTGCAGGACTCACATCTGTCAGTCAACACAGCAGAAAGCACAACCACCATGACTCTCATCACCATCCTCATCTGGACGCTGGCCTGCTGCTGTTTTACAGGTTGGTTCACTCAGCAACATTTCACACATGATGTGCTGCCTTTTCTCTCATTGATTTCTGCTGATAAATCAATGATTTGTTTCTGTGTGCAGGATGCAGCGGTCAGGTGACTGTGACTCAGCCTCCAGTAATGACATCTGCTCCAGGATCCACTGTCACTCTCACTTGTAAAGTAAACCCACAGTTTTATGTTTACTCAGATGGAGATAGTAGAGTACACTGGTACCAGCAGAAATCTGGAGAAGCCCCCAAGTTGGTCATCAACTTGGGTAAAAATCCTACAAGTGAGTTTTCATCTCGATTCTCTGGCAGAGCAGACGGAGTGAATGCTGCACTGACCATCAGTGGAGTTCAGGCTGCAGATGCAGCAGTTTATTACTGTCAGAGTGCACATGAAATCAGCAGTGCTTGGGTGTTCACACAGTGATTTGTTGTAATACAAAAACCTCCCTCAGTCAGACTGCAGAGACTCTGAGCTGTTACAGCAGGAAGCGACTGCAGCTGCTGAAGAGGAAGAGACTCTGACACAGACCACTGAACACAGAGCTGACAGGAGCCTCACCAAGCACACAATACGTATCAATACAAATACACTATGTTTTCTACTTTTTATACATTTTTATTTCATATAACAAATTCACACTTTTATGATCCTGCAATGTTCATTTTCAAAAGGATGACATAATCAAAAGATATGGAAAGGGTATCACATATAAATTCTGATACACAAAACCCTGATACATAACTTTAAAATTACACATTTCAGATTATCATAAGTGTGCTTAATTGCTTTCTTGCTGACTGATATCACTCTTATATCAGTCAGATAGCTTAGCTTTACATGAAGGTTGAAAGTAGTAGGATACAGGTTGCTTGGCCCCAAATATTAGAAAATCCGAACGGACAGACAACAACACTAAGACTAAGCTGAAACCTAGACTTCACAAACACAAACAAAGCTGATAATGTAATGAGTTGCAGGTGGAGAAGTTCAGGTGAGGTGAATGAGGTGGAGAAACAGGAGAGCATGAAAGGAGCTGATTGGCTGATGAAAACACTGGGAACAGGGCGGGGCTAACGAGGCTGAAGCAGGACAGGTGTGGAGGGAGAAGCAGGCCGGGGAGGAGCACAGGAACACAGGAGGGAAACAAAGTGCAGACAGACCACAAACATCCAGAAAACACAATAAAAGCAGACAGAAATGTCAGAACCACGACAGCTTTAGAAGAGTTGATGGTCACATTTACTTGTTTATAGAGACATGCCAGCTGTTTCCACATGTTATCAGTCTCAGATAAACTAAAGCTCAATTAAGATAACCTTCCTCTTACACTATCAGTTTACTGACTGAGGACAGGACTCAGGCTTTCTCTTGTTTTATTTAGAGAATGATGATATTTTTCTGATGCATGTTGACCTGGAGATAAAATTCAGTCAGTTCACAGTGAGGTCAGTGTTGATGAAGTGATCCAGCAGGGGGTGATATAGACCTGTTAATGAGGACAAAGTCATGTGAGATCATAAAGATGTGAAATGCAGGATGTTTAAAATGAGGAGAAGAAATGTAAAACAGCTCAAAGTCTAAATTTTCCAGATGGACTTTAAAGTGTCACATGATCCTCAAGATGATGAGCTGTCACTCCACCTCACCTCCTCTGTGTCTGTTTCACATCAACAGGTGTGTGTTTGCCTTCTTCAGTATATTTTGCATGATTTGAATGCATCACTGCTCCTCAGAGTTTAAGTTCTTATGTCACAGAGAGTCTGAACTGTTTCCATGCACTCACACTGAAAACTGCATCAGGATGATGTCGCCAATAACTCTGATTGTCATGTTGGGTTTTCTGAGTCAGGGTGAGAGATTTTGAAAACATTTGGTGGAAATTCAGTTTTTTCCTTACACTTAATTTTTCCTTAACTTGCTTATTTTATCATTTCAGAGTGTTCTGCAAACAATTTTCTGACTCAGGCTGACAAATCCAAGTCTGTTAGTCTTGGAGGGACTGTGACCATCAGAGCCACAGGGAGCTCAAATATTGGTAGCACTCTCAGTTGGTACCTTCAGAAACCTGGTCAGGCTCCCAATCTTCTGATATATTTGGCATCAAATCGCTTCTCTGGAACTCCGTCTCGATTCAGTGGCAGCTATTCTGGTTCTAGCTACACTCTGACCATCAGTGGTGTTCAGGCTGAAGATGCAGGAGATTACTACTGTCTGGGTGCCCATGGTGGTGGAGTGTTCACACAGTGATTCAGAGTCGTACAAAAACCTCCTTCAGTCTGACTGAAGTGAAAACGGCCTGCTGCAGGTGCAGAGGGTTGGTGAAGAGACTGTGATGAGGAGAACTGGTCCAGTGAACACAAGAGTCATCAAGCAGAACCACAATGAACCTAAAGAAAACTGAAACAGACTCACAGACACTCTTCAGTACACAGTTTTAAACTTCAGTGTCTCTGCACAATGTAGACCCCAAAAAGCAAAATCAACCAAGCTTGATATTAAAACAAACGATATATACGACACATAAATGATCTCAAAATGTCTTGTTTCATCACATTATTGTTTAATATTTAATAGAATATGTCATGCTGTATCTACATGATGAACCCAAAGTGTTTCATTCTCCACAGAGAGGAGTATCAGTTAAAGTTATAAACCATTTTATTTCTTATGACTCTTCAGAAGATAAAAGACCAAACACTTCATAAAGTTATTGATCACTTCAAGCTTTATTAGCAGAAACATGAATCATCATCATGACAGTTACTAAGCACACTCACATCAAGCTGCTGAGCTACACACATCACTCTCTAAGTTGTTGCTGTCCAACACTTTACAGCAGTGTTGTTCTCTGTCACACAAAGCTTTAGTTTCCTCTACAAACATTCAGACTCAGACTGATCAGAGCAGCAGGTGTGTTCCTCCTGCTCCCCCCACACACAGCTCCTGTCCTGGGCTTCAGTCGGCCCCTCTAGGCCTTACACTGGCTCCTGTGGAGGGACTGGGTCTGGCTGTGGTCATGATGGAGGACCTTGCAGGTGTACAGCTCTCCTTCCATCCAGCGCTCCCGGCTCAGGCTCAGGGTGCTGCTGCTGCTGTAGCGTCCGCTCCTCTCCTCCTCCGAGCTGCTCAGGACCCCCTCTGTCACCTCCGTACCGTCCACCTCCCAGCGCACCGCGGCTCCCTGAGGAGAGTAGCCGGTCAGCAGGCAGGCCAGCGTGGCCGAGCCCCCGGAGAGCTGCTCAGAGGAGGGGGGAAGCAGAGAGACGGAGGGCCTGACCATGGGGCCAGCTGGAGGGGAGAGAGGAGACACACAAGGAGCAGATTAACTTCCAGTGCAGGACACACAGCTGGACATGAGACACTGATGAGACATGACAGAGGTGAACACTGCTGTGGATGAGCTGTGTGCATGATACTGTGATCAGACAGAGGAGAGGAGGTGACACGTGGAGGAAATGAGGGTTTAACAAATACAACTAAATGATAAAACTTGATGTCATTTTGACTTTTAAACAATTCATCTTCCACTGTGACACTCAGCATGAATCACTAAGAATTAGACCATAAAATGAAACATGAGTTTGGTGTAAATCTAATTCAACATTTTACTGAAATCTTCATATCTGCTATATATTGTTTGACAATAAATAATTCATTCTTTCAATGATTTTCTCATTTAAAAATGTAACATCTGTCTCCAGTTAAAGACTTTAACATCTGTCTGTTTCACTTCCTGTTCAGCACTTTAAACTAACGAGCTGTGAACACAAACTACATCTTTACTTGTATGTTCATAAAAACTGACTTCTGTATATATGAATTCTACAGCATCAACATTAGATTTTGTACTGAACAATTGTTGAATTTTACAAATAGAAATATAATTAACATATTTGTTCAGAGTGTTAGAAAGCTGCTGAGAGAAATGTTACAACCAAAATTTACTAAAAAAAACATATATTTTTGTAAAAATAAGAAAAGAAAAGAAAAGTAAAGAAGAAGTTTTTGTCAAACATTTTACCACATCATCTATAATTCTGAAAGAATATTAATCTCAGCAAAAAGGTTTCCAAACCGAGTTATCAGACCAGCTTCATTTATATAAAAATATATCCATAACGTGTATATTATACAAAATAAATTCTTGTTTACCAAATTCTGATTCAAGACTTTGTCTAATATTTTAAATGTTACAGAAATAATATAATCTCTGGTACTTACAGTGAATGATGAGTTTGGTTCCTCCACCAAAAGTGTACCACAGTGATACAAACTCATTAAGTGGCCGTACAAAAACCTCCTGCACTGTGAACAAGCATCTATCCACTGAAAACACTCTCTGAATTTTATGATAACACAGAAAAAATTATATTTGTTGAATCTACAAAGATTGTTCACTGCTATGGATTGAAAATTTTGAAGGAATAAGAATAATTTCATTCATTTTTCTTGACTTTTCTCCTCCTGACAGAGAAACGATCACAGTCTCCTTGAAACAGTCATTTCTTCACAGTTTATATCAGTTGATACATGGTTCAATTAACATGATGCTTCTTAAATTATATATATTATATCATAATTTACTGATAACTTATATTGAATACATAATAAATATATTATTTATCTGTAAGTGAATGAAAGGCAGACAAACAGACATATTATACCAACCACAGTGGACACAAACTCATCTTTAAATCCTCGACTGCACTTCTAATATAAATATGTTCCTCTGTTCCATTAAGATCATAGATGGTGTAAATCCAAGCAGTGTTTCTCCTGATGTTGTGTCCCACGTTGCCTTCAGTGTTCAGCTGAGAGCAGAGAAATCATTTCCATAGAGAGGAGGCTTTGCATGGTCAGCTGATCCTCCAGTGAACTGAGAAGGTTTATAGTCCTGTGAGTTCAACACTGCAGGACTCACATCTGTCAGTCAACACAGCAGAAAGCACAACCACCATGACTCTCATCACCATCCTCATCTGGACGCTGGCCTGCTGCTGTTTTACAGGTTGGTTCACTCAGCAACATTTCACACATGATGTGCTGCCTTTTCTCTCATTGATTTCTGCTGATAAATCAATGATTTGTTTCTGTGTGCAGGATGCAGCGGTCAGGTGACTGTGACTCAGCCTCCAGTAGTGACATTTACTCCAGGATCCACTGTCACTCTCACCTGTAGAACCAGCCAAGGTATTAATGTGCAAACGAATGGCAATTTTTGTTTGCACTGGTATCAACAGAAATCTGGACAGCCTCCGAAGCTCCTAATAAAACTTGTGAGCACACGTGAATCAGGAACACCAGCTCGGTTTCGTGGCAGTGGATCAGGATCCGACTTCACTTTGACCATCAGTGAAGTTCAGGCTGAAGATGCAGCAGTTTATTACTGTCAGAGTGCACATCATATCAACCGTGCTTATGTGTTCACACAGTGATTTGTTGTAATACAAAAACCTCCCTCAGTCAGACTGCAGAGACTCTGAGCTGTTACAGCAGGAAGCGACTGCAGCTGCTGAAGAGGAAGAGACTCTGACACAGACCACTGAACACAGAGCTGACAGGAGCCTCACCAAGCACACAATACTTATTAATATAGATACACTATATTTCATCCTTTTATTACATCTTTATTTCATATAAAAGAATAACACTGTTGTAATTATCAACATCCAACAATGGTCATTTTCACCTCACATTTTCAAGCTATGAGGTAAGCAAAATATATGAAAAGTGTATCACATATAAATTCAAATATACAAAACCCTGTAACAAAACTTTAAAATTATACATTCAGCATTTAAAAATGTGTACTTATTTGCTTTCTTGTTGACTTATATCACTCTTATATCAACACATTAGGAGTTGGTTCCCTTAGCTTTGCATGAAGGCTGAAAGTAGGGGACACAGTTTGCTTGGCTCAATCCAAGTGTTAAAAAAATCTACATTTACATTGAAATGATCAAATATTAACAAACAAAACCCCGACACAGGAACAGGCAGGCAACTTCACAAACACTAAACTGAAATCTGGAATTGAATGGAAAGAAACTGATGATGTAGTAAGGTGCTGGTGGAGAGACAGGTGGAGAAGCTCAGGTGAGGAGACTGAGGTGAACAAACAGGAGAGCAGGAGAGAAGCTGATTGGCTGGTGAAAACACTGGGAACAGGGCGGGGCTAACGAGGCTGAAGCAGGACAGGTGTGGAGGGAGAAGAAGGCCGGGGAGGAGCACAGGAACACAGGAGGGAAACAAAGTGCAGACAGACCACAAACATCCAGAAAACACAATAAAAGCAGACAGAAATGTCAGAACCACGACAGCTTTAGAGGAGTTGATGGTCACATTTACTTGTTTATAGAGACATGCCAGCTGTTTCCACATGTTATCAGTCTCAGCTAAACTAAAGCTCAATTAAGATAACCTTCCTCTTGCACTATCAGTTTACTGACTGAGGACAGGACTCAGGCTTTCTCTTGTTTTATTTAGAGAATGATGATATTTTTCTGATGCATGTTGACCTGGAGATAAAATTCAGTCAGTTCACAGTGAGGTCAGTGTTGATGAAGTGATCCAGCAGGGGGTGATATAGACCTGTTAATGAGGACAAAGTCATGTGAGATCATAAAGATGTGAAATGCAGGATGTTTAAAATGAGGAGAAGAAATGTAAAACAGCTCAAAGTCTAAATTTTCCAGATGGACTTTAAAGTGTCACATGATCCTCAAGATGATGAGCTGTCACTCCACCTCACCTCCTCTGTTTCTGTTTCACATCAACAGGTGTGTGTTTGCCTTCTTCAGTATATTTTGCATGATTTGAATGCATCACTGCTCCTCAGAGTTTAAGTTCTTATGTCACAGAGAGTCTGAACTGTTTCCATGCACTCACACTGAAAACTGCATCAGGATGATGTCGCCAATAACTCTGATTGTCATGTTGGGTTTTCTGAGTCAGGGTGAGAGATTTTGAAAACATTTGGTGGAAATTCAGTTTTTTCCTTACACTTAATTTTTCCTTAACTTGCTTATTTTTTCATTTCAGAGTGTTCTGCAAACAATTTTCTGACTCAGGCTGACAAATCCAAGTCTGTTAGTCTTGGAGGAACTGTGACCATCAGAGCCACAGGGAGCTCAAATATTGGTAGCACTCTCAGTTGGTACCTTCAGACACCTGGACAGGCTCCCAATCTTCTGATATATTTGGCATCAAATCGCTTCTCTGGAACTCCGTCTCGATTCAGTGGCAGTAGATCTGGTTCTAGCTACACTCTGACCATCAGTGGGTTTCAGGCTGAAGATGTAGGAGATTACTACTGTCTGGGTGCCCATGGTGGTGGAGTGTTCACACAGTGATTCAGAGCCGTACAAAAACCTCCTTCAGTCTGACTGAAGTGAAAACGGCCTGCTGCAGGTGCAGAGGGTTGGTGAAGAGACTGTGATGAGGAGAACTGGTCCAGTGAACACAAGAGTCATCAAGCAGAACCACAATGAACCTAAATAAAACTGAAACAGACTCACAGACACTCTTCAGCACACAGTTTTAAACTTCAGTGTCTCTGCACAATGTGGACGCCAAAAAGCAAAATCAACCAAGCTTGATATTAAAACAAACTATATATACGACACATAAATGATCTCAAAATGTCTTGTTTCATCACATTATTGTTTAATATTTAATAGAATATGTCACGTTGTATCTACATGATGAACCCAAAGTGTTTCATTCTCCATAGAGAGGAGTATCAGTTAAAGTTATAAACCATTTTATTTCTTATGACTCTTCAGAAGATAAAAGACCAAACACTTCATAAAGTTATTGATCACTTCAAGCTTTATTAGCAGAAACATGAATCATCATCATGACAGTTACTAAGCACACTCACATCAAGCTGCTGAGCTACACACATCACTCTCTAAGTTGTTGCTGTCCAACACTTTACAGCAGTGTTGTTCTCTGTCACACAAAGCTTTAGTTTCCTCTACAAACATTCAGACTCAGACTGATCAGAGCAGCAGGTGTGTTCCTCCTGCTCCCCCCCACACACAGCTCCTGTCCTGGGCTTCAGTCGGCCCCTCTAGGCCTTACACTGGCTCCTGTGGAGGGACTGGGTCTGGCTGTGGTCATGATGGAGGACCTTGCAGGTGTACAGCTCTCCTTCCATCCAGCGCTCCCGGCTCAGGCTCAGGGTGCTGCTGCTGCTGTAGCGTCCGCTCCTCTCCTCCTCCGAGCTGCTCAGGACCCCCTCTGTCACCTCCGTACCGTCCACCTCCCAGCGCACCGCGGCTCCCTGAGGAGAGTAGCCGGTCAGCAGGCAGGCCAGCGTGGCCGAGCCCCCGGAGAGCTGCTCAGAGGAGGGGGGAAGCAGAGAGACGGAGGGCCTGACCATGGGGCCAGCTGGAGGGGAGAGAGGAGACACACAAGGAGCAGATTAACTTCCAGTGCAGGACACACAGCTGGACATGAGACACTGATGAGACATGACAGAGGTGAACACTGCTGTGGATGAGCTGTGTGCATGATACTGTGATCAGACAGAGGAGAGGAGCTGACACGTGGAGGAAATGAGGGTTTAACAAATACAACTAAATGATAAAACTTGATGTCATTTTGACTTTTAAACAATTCATCTTCCACTGTGACACTCAGCATGAATCACTAAGAATTAGACCATAAAATGAAACATGAGTTTGGTGTAAATCTAATTCAACATTTTACTGAAATCTTCATATCTGCTTTATATTGTTTGACAATAAATAATTCATTCTTTCAATGATTTTCTCATTTAAAAATGTAACATCTGTCTCCAGTTAAAGACTTTAACATCTGTCTGTTTCACTTCCTGTTCAGCACTTTAAACTAACGAGCTGTGAACACAAACTACATCTTTACTTGTATGTTCATAAAAACTGACTTCTGTATATATGAATTCTACAGCATCAACGTTAGATTTTGTACTGAACAATTGTTGAATTTTACAAATAGAAATATAATTAACATATTTGTTCAGAGTGTTAGAAAGCTGCTGAGAGAAATGTTACAACCAAAATTTACTAAAAAAAACATATATTTTTGTAAAAATAAGAAAAGAAAAGAAAAGTAAAGAAGAAGTTTTTGTCAAACATTTTAGCACATCATCTATAATTCTGAAAGAATATTAATCTCAGCAAAAAGGTTTCCAAACCGAGTTATCAGACCAGCTTCATTTATATAAAAATATATCCATAACGTGTATATTATACAAAATAAATTCTGGTTTATCACATTCTGATACAACACTTTGTCTAATATTTTAAATGTTACAGAAATAATATAATCTCTGGTACTTACAGTGAATGATGAGTTTGGTTCCTCCACCAAAAGTCCACCACAGTGATACAAACTCATTAAGTGGCCGTACAAAAACCTCCTGCACTGTGAACAAGCATCTATCCACTGAAAACACTCTCTGATTTTTATAATAACACAGAAATATTTATATTTGTTGAATCTACAAAGATTGTTCACTGCTATGGATTGAAAATATTGAAGAAATAGAAATAATTTCATTCATTTTTCTTGACTTTTCTTCTCCTGACAGAGAAACGATCACAGTCTCCTTGAAACAAAGTCATTTCTTCACAGTTTATATCAGTTGATACATGGTTCAATTAACATGATGCTTCTTAAATTATATATATTATATCATAATTTACTGATAACTTATATTGAATACATAATAAATATATTATTTATCTGTAAGTGAATGAAAGGCAGACAAACAGACATATCATACCAACCACAGTGGACACAAACTCATCTTTAAATCCTCGACTGCACTTCTAATATAAATATGTTCCTCTGTTCCATTAAGATCATAGATGGTGTAAATCCAAGCAGTGTTTCTCCTGATGTTGTGTCCCACGTTGCCTTCAGTGTTCAGCTGAGAGCAGAGAAATCATTTCCATAGAGAGGAGGCTTTGCATGGTCAGCTGATCCTCCAGTGAACTGAGAAGGTTTATAGTCCTGTGAGTTCAACACTGCAGGACTCACATCTGTCAGTCAACACAGCAGAAAGCACAACCACCATGACTCTCATCACCATCCTCATCTGGACGCTGGCCTGCTGCTGTTTTACAGGTTGGTTCACTCAGCAACATTTCACACATGATGTGCTGCCTTTTCTCTCATTGATTTCTGCTGATAAATCAATGATTTGTTTCTGTGTGCAGGATGCAGCGGTCAGGTGACTGTGACTCAGCCTCCAGTAGTGACATCTGCTCCAGGATCCACTGTCACTCTCACCTGTAAAGTTAGCCAACCAGTTTACATCTGTGGTGGTGTAAATTTATGTATGTTCTGGTATCAACAAAAAGCTGGACAGAGTCCGAAGCTCCTGATAAGACATTTAAACACACTTCATTCAGGAACACCAGCTCGGTTTAGTGGCAGTGGAAGCGGGAGAGACTTCACTTTGACCATCAGTGGAGTTCAGGCTGAAGATGCAGCAGTTTATTACTGTATGAGTGTACACAGTGGCCCAGTGTTCACACAGTGATTTGCCGTCATACAAAAACCTCCCTCAGTCAGACTGCAGAGACTCTGAGCTGTTACAGCAGGAAGCGACTGCAGCTGCTGAAGAGGAAGAGACTCTGACACAGACCACTGAACACAGAGCTGACAGGAGCCTCAGCAAGTTCACAATATACTTTGTGAATCAAAAAATTTACATTAATATGATAACTGTCATGACACAATGTTTAATTTTCAGTCAAAGATATTAAAAATGTAGAACATATAAATCTTAAAACACAAGTTTAACATTTTCAGAAACTTTCTTGCAGACTGATATCACTGTGATATCAGTCCATGAACTAAATCTTATTAATTGCTGCATTATATCATTTTTGTTTATTTAAATCATAAACCACAGTAATCAATGAACTTGTGCCATGAAAAGACAGCAGAGAACGTCGACCCAACTACACTAGACATCTAGTAGAAAACATCAAAATCCAACAAAAACTGAGAAAAAGGAAACATGAACAGAGAAGTTGACAACACCTAAACTGAAAATGGGACTTAAATGGAAAACAAGCTGATGGTGTAATGAGTTGCAGGTGGAGGGACGAGTGATGAAGCTCAGGTGAGGAGAATGAGGTGAAGAAACAGGAGAACAGGAGCGGAGCTGATTGGCTGGTGAAAACACTGGGAACAGGGCGGGGCTAACGAGGCTGAAGCAGGACAGGTGTGGAGGGAGAAGCAGGCCGGGGAGGAGCACAGGAACACAGGAGGGAAACAAAGTGCAGACAGACCACAAACATCCAGAAAACACAATAAAAGCAGACAGAAATGTCAGAACCACGACAGCTTTACAGGAGTTGATGGTCACATTTACTTGTTTATAGAGACATGCCAGCTGTTTCCACATGTTATCAGTCTCAGCTAAACTAAAGCTCAATTAAGATAACCTTCCTCTTACACTATCAGTTTACTGACTGAGGACAGGACTCAGGCTTTCTCTTGTTTTATTTCGAGAATGATGATATTTTTCTGATGCATCTTGACCTGGAGATAAAATTCAGTCAGTTCACAGTGAGGTCAGTGTTGATGAAGTGATCCAGCAGGGGGTGATATAGACCTGTTAATGAGGACAAAGTCATGTGAGATCATAAAGATGTGAAATGCAGGATGTTTAAAATGAGGAGAAGAAATGTAAAACAGCTCAAAGTCTAAATTTTCCAGATGGACTTTAAAGTGTCACATGATCCTCAAGATGATGAGCTGTCACTCCACCTCACCTCCTCTGTTTCTGTTTCACATCAACAGGTGTGTGTTTGCCTTCTTCAGTATATTTTGCATGATTTGAATGCATCACTGCTCCTCAGAGTTTAAGTTCTTATGTCACAGAGAGTCTGAGCTGTTTCCAGTCACTCACACAGAAAACTGCATCAGGATGATGTCGCCAATAACTCTGATTGTCATGTTGGGTTTTCTGAGTCAGGGTGAGAGATTTTGAAAATTTTGGGGGCAAAGTCAGTTTGTTCTTTACACTAGATTTTTGTTTAACTTGCTTATTTTTTCATTTCAGAGTGTTCTGCAAACAATTTCCTGACTCAGGCTGACAAATCCAAGTCTGTTAGTCTTGGAGGGACTGTGACCATCAGAGCCACAGGGAGCTCAAATATTGGTAGCTATCTTAGTTGGTACCTTCAGAAACCTGGTCAGGCTCCCAAACTCCTGATATACTCTTCATCAACTCGCTTCTCTGGAACTCCGTCTCGATTCAGTGGCAGTAGATCTGGTTCTAGCTACACTCTGACCATCAGTGGGTTACAGGCTGAAGATGCAGGAGATTACTACTGTCTGGGCTACCATGGCAGTGGAGTGTT
This sequence comes from Acanthopagrus latus, assembly GCF_904848185.1. NCBI lineage: Eukaryota > Metazoa > Chordata > Actinopteri > Spariformes > Sparidae > Acanthopagrus > Acanthopagrus latus. The sequence continues at coordinate 6,764,142 of NC_051054.1, read as the reverse complement.
CACACAGTGATTCAGAGCCGTACAAAAACCTCCTTCAGATTGACTGAAGTGAAAACGGCCTGCTGCAGGTGCAGAGGGTTGGTGAAGAGACTGTGATGAGGAGAACTGGTCCAGTGAACACAAGAGTCATCAAGCAGAACCACAATGAACCTACATAAAACTGAAACAGACTCACAGACACTCTTCAGTACACAGTTTTAAACTCTAAGTTCTTGTAAATTCATCAGTGTCTTTATAAATAAGATGTGAAAGTTAAACTCTTGTTGGACTATAACCAGGTATGTCAAAAAATCATTCCTGATAGCAACACAGTGTGAAATAACAACAGTCCGTGTAGGAACACATTTTGTGTTTTATACTTTATACTCCTAATTTGATTAATCCAAATGAATTCATAGCCAAAATGTATCATTTTATTTTTAATTGCCAGAAAGAAATTAAAAAACTAATACTTTAATGGACCCTCAAGTATGTAATAATATCAGGTATCATACTAAGATGATCAATAAAGTATTTTTCATGATGAATATATAATAAAAGAAACACAAAGACACTGACTCTTTTATTATTCACTGTTTTATTAAATGATAGTTCATAGATGAAGTTTCTCTTGGAGTGAAACTGATCATATTCAGTTTGAAAGTAAAGAAGAAGAATATGCAGAAGATCAGTATTAGACAGCAACATGCAGACTGAAACACTGAGCAGAGAGCTGTGAAACCTGCAGAAACATGTGAACAGAGGAGATCTGGAGCTTCATCAGGATCTCTATGAAAGCAGCAGCATCATCTCCAGACAGGAAGTGTTGCTGAAGCTCTACTCTGAGCAGCGCTCAGGCTCCAGGCTTTGAGTGACGGGGCTCTGTCCATTCAGACTGGCCTCACAGCTGACTGAGCCCGCCTTCCTCCACTGGTCTGCAGAGAGGCTCAGGGTGCTGCTCCAGCTGTAGCGGCCGTCCGTCCCCAGGACCTCCGGGCTGTGTGACGCCCCTGAGGAGCTGCTGCTGCCCCCCACCTTCCAGCCCAGCCTCCAGGTGGAGGGGAAGCCCCCGCTGGACAGACACACCAGTGTGGCATCTCCCTGCTGCAGCTGCTCTCTGGAGGGGGGGAGGACGGTCAGGGTGGGCTGCACCACACCCACTGGAGGAGAGAGAGAGAGAGGGGGGAGGAGAGGGGGGAGAGAAGACACAGTCATGAGAGTGAAGGCTTGGTAATAAAGACACATGACAAACTGCTCGTTTCTTATATTTGATCCAGTCAAACAGAATAAGTTGTGCTGCTGCTGCTGCTGCTGCTCTCATAAATCACTCAGTATCAGACCATCAGACACACCATTCAAGTGGAAATGCAACTAAAAAGCTTCACTGATGAAGATTATTGACGACATCTTCACGTGTGTTTCATAATGTGTGACAGTGAATAACTCGTCCCTGTGATGATTTTCTTCTGTTCAAACTGACGGAGCTGAAACACTCATGTGAACACAGTTCAAACCTTTGTCATCTGTCTCTTTCACTTCCTTTTAACCACATGTGAAATGAACGAAGCGTGAACACAAAGATAAGCTGCATTTACTGATAAAATACTATTTGTGTTCAACACGAATCACATTTTAAATCTAAAAACATTTTAAATGTTAAACATTAATGAATTTAAGTTAAACTGTTTTGAGCGTTTTTCGTTTTTCTTAACGAAACATTAATTTTGATTATTTTTAAGCAGAAAAAAATTCGAATATGTAACAAAGAAGAAAATGATAAAATATTTGAACACTTTGATGTTTCTCAAAATTTTTCTGAACACTGAATACATTCTGATTTCTGCAAACTTTTGTCTCAGACTGAGAGATCAGCCTCACTTCAGATAGAAATAAACATTTTCAGTAAGATACAAACATAAAACTTGATCAGAATCTTGTTCAACATTTGTTAAAAGTTATATTTGCTCCATGTCATATAAAATAAAAATCTCTGGTACTCACAGTCAACGACGAGTTTGGTTCCTCCACCAAAAGTGACCCACAGTGATACAAACTCATTAAGTGGCCGTACAAAAACCTCCTGCACTGTGAACAAGCATCTATCCACTGAAAACACTCTCTGATTTTTAAGATAACACAGAAATATTCATATCTGTTTAATCTACAAACACTGTTTAATGTTATGGATTGAAAATATTGAAGAAATAAGAATAATTTCATTCATTTTTCTTGACTTTTCTCCTCCTGACAGAGAAACGATCACAGTCTCCTTGAAACAGTCATTTCTTCACAGTTTATATCAGTTGATACATGGTTCAATTAACATGATGCATTTTAAATTATATATATTATATCATAATTTACTGATAACTTATATTGAACACATAATAAATATATTATTTATCTCTGAGTGAATGAAAGGCAGACAAACAGACATATCATACCAACCACAGTGGACACAAACTCATCCTTAAATCCTCGACTGCACTTCTAATATAAATATGTTCCTCTGTTCCATTAAGATCATAGATGGTGTAAATCCAAGCAGTGTTTCTCCTGATGTTGTGTCCCACGTTGCCTTCAGTGTTCAGCTGAGAGCAGAGAAATCATTTCCATAGAGAGGAGGCTTTGCATGGTCAGCTGATCCTCCAGTGAACTGAGAAGGTTTATAGTCCTGTGAGTTCAACACTGCAGGACTCACATCTGTCAGTCAACACAGCAGAAAGCACAACCACCATGACTCTCATCACCATCCTCATCTGGACGCTGGCCTGCTGCTGTTTTACAGGTTGGTTCACTCAGCAACATTTCACACATGATGTGCTGCCTTTTCTCTCATTGATTTCTGCTGATAAATCAATGATTTGTTTCTGTGTGCAGGATGCAGCGGTCAGGTGACTGTGACTCAGCCTCCAGTAGTGACATCTGCTCCAGGATCCACTGTCACTCTCACTTGTAAAGTTAGCCAACCAGTTTACATCTGTGGTGGTGTAAATTTATGTATGTTCTGGTATCAACAAAAAGCTGGACAGAGTCCGAAGCTCCTGATAAGACATTTAAACACACTTCATTCAGGAACACCAGCTCGGTTTAGTGGCAGTGGAAGCGGGAGAGACTTCACTTTGACCATCAGTGGAGTTCAGGCTGAAGATGCAGCAGTTTATTACTGTAAGAGTGTACACAGTGGCCCAGTGTTCACACAGTGATTCGCCGTCGTACAAAAACCTCCCTCAGTCAGACTGCAGAGACTCTGAGCTGTTACAGCAGGAAGCGACTGCAGCTGCTGAAGAGGAAGAGACTCTGACACAGACCACTGAACACAGAGCTGAATGAAGCCTCACCAAGCTCACAATATACTTTGTTATTCAAAACATTTACATTAATATGATAACTGTCATGACACAATGTTTAATTTTCAGTCAAAGATATTAAAAATGTAGAACATATAAATCTTAAAACACAAGTTTAACATTTTCAGAAACTTTCTTGCAGACTGATATCACTGTGATATCAGTCCATTAACTAAATCTTATTAATTGCTGCATTATATCATTTTTGTTTATTTAAATCATAAACCACAGTAACCAATGAACTTGTGCCATGAAAAGACAGCAGAGAACGTCGACCCAACTACACTAGACATCTAGTAGAAAACATCAAAATCCAACAAAAACTGAGAAAAAGGAAACATGAACAGAGAAGTTGACAACGCCTAAACTGAAAATGGGACTTAAATGGAAAACAAGCTGATGGTGTAATGAGTTGCAGGTGGAGGGATGAGTGATGAAGCTCAGGTGAGGAGAATGAGGTGAAGAAACAGGAGAACAGGAGCGGAGCTGATTGGCTGGTGAAAACACTGGGAACAGGGCGGGGCTAACGAGGCTGAAGCAGGACAGGTGTGGAGGGAGAAGCAGGCCGGGGAGGAGCACAGGAACACAGGAGGGAAACAAAGTGCAGACAGACCACAAACATCCAGAAAACACAATAAAAGCAGACAGAAATGTCAGAACCACGACAGCTTTAGAGGAGTTGATGGTCACATTTACTTGTTTATAGAGACATGCCAGCTGTTTCCACATGTTATCAGTCTCAGCTAAACTAAAGCTCAATTAAGATAACCTTCCTCTTACACTATCAGTTTACTGACTGAGGACAGGACTCAGGCTTTCTCTTGTTTTATTTAGAGAATGATGATATTTTTCTGATGCATCTTGACCTGGAGATAAAATTCAGTCAGTTCACAGTGAGGTCAGTGTTGATGAAGTGATCCAGCAGGGGGTGATATAGACCTGTTAATGAGGACAAAGTCATGTGAGATCATAAAGATGTGAAATGCAGGATGTTTAAAATGAGGAGAAGAAATGTAAAACAGCTCAAAGTCTAAATTTTCCAGATGGATATTAAAGTGTCACATGATCCTCAAGATGATGAGCTGTCACTCCACCTCACCTCCTCTGTTTCTGTTTCACATCAACAGGTGTGTGTTTGCCTTCTTCAATATATTTTGCATGATTTGAATGCATCACTGCTCCTCAGAGTTTAAGTTCTTATGTCACAGAGAGTCTGAGCTGTTTCCAGTCACTCACACAGAAAACTGCATCAGGATGATGTCGCCAATAACTCTGATTGTCATGTTGGGTTTTCTGAGTCAGGGTGAGAGATTTTGAAAATTTTGGGGGCAAAGTCAGTTTGTTCTTTACACTAGATTTTTGTTTAACTTGCTTATTTTTTCATTTCAGAGTGTTCTGCAAACGATTTCCTGACTCAGGCTGACAAATCCAAGTCTGTTAGTCTTGGAGGAACTGTGACCATCAGAGCCACAGGGAGCTCAAATATTGGTAGCACTCTCAGTTGGTACCTTCAGAAACCTGGTCAGGCTCCCAAACTCCTGATATACTCTTCATCAACTCGCTTCTCTGGAACTCCGTCTCGATTCAGTGGCAGTAGATCTGGTTCTAGCTACACTCTGACCATCAGTGGGGTTCAGGCTGAAGATGCAGGAGATTACTACTGTATGGGTGTTGGTTCAACGTTCACACAGTGATTCAGAGCCGTACAAAAACCTCCTTCAGTCTGACTGAAGTGAAAACGGCCTGCTGCAGGTGCAGAGGGTTGGTGAAGAGACTGTGATGAGGAGAACTGGTCCAGTGAACACAAGAGTCATCAAGCAGAACCACAATGAACCTAAATAAAACTGAAACAGACTCACAGACACTCTTCAGTACACAGTTTTAAACTCTAAGTTCCAGTAAATTCATCAGTGTCTTTATAAATAAGATGTGAAAGTTAAACTCTTGTTGGACTATAACCAGGTATGTCAAAAAATCATTCCTGGTAGCGACACAGTGTGAAATAACAACAGTCCATGTAGGAACACATTTTGTGTTTCATACTTTATACTCCTAATTTGATTAATCCAAATGAATTCATAGCCAAAATGTATCATTTTATTTTTAATTGCCAGAAAGAAATTAAAAAACTAATACTTTAATGGACCCTCAAGTATGTAATAATATCAGGTATCATACTGAGATGATCAATAAAGTATTTTTCATGATGAATATATAATAAAAGAAACACAAAGACACTGACTCTTTATTATTCACTGTTTTATTAAATGATAGTTCATAGATGAAGTTTCTCTTGGAGTGAAACTGATCATATTCAGTTTGAAAGTAAAGAAGAAGAAGAAGAATATGCAGAAGATCAGTATTAGACAGCAACATGCAGACTGAAACACTGAGCAGAGAGCTGTGAAACCTGCAGAAACATGTGAACAGAGGAGATCTGGAGCTTCATCAGGATCTCTATGAAAGCAGCAGCATCATCTCCAGACAGGAAGTGTTGCTGAAGCTCTACTCTGAGCAGCGCTCAGGCTCCAGGCTTTGAGTGACGGGGCTCTGTCCATTCAGACTGGCCTCACAGCTGACTGAGCCCGCCTTCCTCCACTGGTCTGCAGAGAGGCTCAGGGTGCTGCTCCAGCTGTAGCGGCCGTCCGTCCCCAGGACCTCCGGGCTGTGTGACGCCCCTGAGGAGCTGCTGCTGCCCCCCACCTTCCAGCCCAGCCTCCAGGTGGAGGGGAAGCCCCCGCTGGACAGACACACCAGTGTGGCATCTCCCTGCTGCAGCTGCTCTCTGGAGGGGGGGAGGACGGTCAGGGTGGGCTGCACCACACCCACTGGAGGAGAGAGAGAGAGAGGGGAGGAGAGGGGGGAGAGAAGACACAGTCATGAGAGTGAAGGCTTGGTAATAAAGACACATGGCAAACTGCTCGTTTCTTATATTTGATCCAGTCAAACAGAATAAGTTGTGCTGCTGCTGCTGCTGCTGCTCTCATAAATCACTCAGTATCAGACCATCAGACACACCATTCAAGTGGAAATGCAACTAAAAAGCTTCACTGATGAAGATTATTGACGACATCTTCACGTGTGTTTCATAATGTGTGACAGTGAATAACTCGTCCCTGTGATGATTTTCTTCTGTTCAAACTGACGGAGCTGAAACACTCATGTGAACACAGTTCAAACCTTTGTCATCTGTCTCTTTCACTTCCTTTTAACCACATGTGAAATGAACGAAGCGTGAACACAAAGATAAGCTGCATCAACTGATAAAATGCTATTTGTGTTCAACATGAATCACATTTTAAATCTAAAAACATTTTAAATGTTAAACATTAATGAATTTAAGTTAAACTGTTTTGAGCATTTTTCGTTTTTCTTCACAAAACATTAATTGTGATTATTTTCAAGCAGAAAAAAATTCAAATTCATAACAAAGACGAATATGATCAAATGTTTGAGCACTTTGATGTTTCTCAAAATTTTACTGAACATTGAATACATTTTGATTTCTGAAAACTTTTGTCTCAGACTGAGAGATCAGCCTCACTTCAGATAGAAATAAACATTTTCAATAACATACAAACATTAAACTTGATCAGAATCTTGTTCAACATTTGTTAAAAGTTATATTTGCTACTTTTCATATAAAATAAAAATCTCTGGTACTCACAGTCAACGACGAGTTTGGTTCCTCCACCAAAAGTGTACCACAGTGATACAAACTCATTAAGTGGCCGTACAAAAACCTCCTGCACTGTGAACAAGCATCTATCCACTGAAAACACTCTCGGATTTTTATAGTAACACAAAAATATTCATATTTGTTGAATCTACAAAGATTGTTCCATGTTCTGGATTGAAAATATTAAAGAAATAAAAATAATTTCATTCATTTTTCTTGACTTTTCTCCTCCTGACAGAGAAACGATCACAGTCTCCTTGAAACAAAGTCATTTCTTCACAGTTTATATCAGTTGATACATGGTTAAATTAACATGATGCATTTTAATTAATCATGATTTACTGATAACTTATATTAAACATAATAATATATCTCAGTAAACCCTGTGAGTGAATGAAAGGCAGACAAACAGACATATCATACCAACCACAGTGGACACAAACTCATCCTTAAATCCTCGACTGCACTTCTAATGTAAATATGTTCCTCTGTTCCATTAAGATCATAGATGGTGTAAATCCAAGCAGTGTTTCTCCTGATGTTGTGTCCCACGTTGCCTTCAGTGTTCAGCTGAGAACAGAGAAATCATTTCCATAGAGAGGAGGCTTTGCATGGTCAGCTGATCCTCCAGTGAACTGAGAAGGTTTATAGTCCTGTGAGTTCAACACTGCAGGACTCACATCTGTCAGTCAACACAGCAGAAAGCACAACCACCATGACTCTCATCACCATCCTCATCTGGACGCTGGCCTGCTGCTGTTTTACAGGTTGGTTCACTCAGCAACATTTCACACATGATGTGCTGCCTTTTCTGTCATTGATTTCTGCTGATAAATCAATGATTTGTTTCTGTGTGCAGGATGCAGCGGTCAGGTGACTGTGACTCAGCCTCCAGTAGTGACATCTGCTCCAGGATCCACTGTCACTCTCAACTGTAAAGTAAACCCACTTGTAAATTTGTTATGTAGTGGTGATGATTGTCTCCACTGGTATCAACAGAAATCTGGACAGACTCCGAAGCTCCTAATGAAATCTGTGAGCACACGTCATTCAGATACACCAGCTCGGTTTAGTGGCAGTGGAAAAGACACTGACTTCACTTTGACCATCAGTGAAGTTCTGCCTGAGGATTCAGCAGTTTATTACTGTCAGAGTCGCCACAAAATTAATGAAGCTCGGGTGTCCACACAGTGATTTGCAGTCATACAAAAACCTCCCTCAGTCAGACTGCAGAGACTCTGAGCTGTTACAGCAGGAAGCGACTGCAGCTGCTGAAGAGGAAGAGACTCTGACACAGACCACTGAACACAGAGCTGACAGGAGCCTCTCCAAGCAAAAAAAACCCCTGAGAAATCTGCGTACATGAAACATAAAAACATTAACGCTAAGTTCTTTTTTATGCAGTTGCTGCTTTGCCAACCAATTATTTGCTCTGCACTGCAAACACAACATTGACATATCATCACCTTAAATTGATATTGCATCCGGAAGTCACAAAGCACCATTATGATTTAGTTGGCGTTGGAGAATAAAGAGTAAGTCCATTATTCACAATCATTTAGCTTTGTTTTAGGTCTCTTCTGAACAGTTGGGGAAACATCTGGTTCTGTAGCTGCTAATGCTCCACTGTGATGACTATACATGACTATGACAACAGCTGCTATGAGAGCAGCAAGACTGAACCCAAACAGTAAAGTTGCAGAAAGCTGAATGATGAGCTGAATCACACTATAAAGTCCTGTAAAGCTAAAGGGAAGCTGCTGATATTCCCACATTCGTATTTGCTACAAAAATGTCTTCATACTAGCTTAAAGGATGTGTGTGTGGAGCCGAACACTTTGGCTACTTTTTGATTTGAAAAGGGGAACACACATTGAGCTGCATTCAGATTTAGCAGAAACTTTACGTTTGTGTAATTTGAAAGTCTCAAATTCAGAGTTAATGGATCTGGAATTAAGATTTAGCAGGAAAGGGAAACACATTTGAAAAGAAACGTGGACAAATGTCTCTGAGTCTGCGTGTTTTGCTTTTCAATCATTCGCTGATCTCGCAGCGTGCATTATTCAGGACGAGGATTAAATGTGATTGGATTGGTTAAAAGGTGACGTCTGCAGGCATTGTTGGACAGTCAAATTTGGATCTGCTCCAAGGTCAGTGTGGAGACTGTGACGTCAGAGGAGAGAGGTCAACCGGAGAATCAACGACATGGTGGAGTAACTGGAACAGCTGATAACAATGCCATGTAATTTACATTTTTTAGATTCTTCATTTCACTCATTTTCCTATTATCTTTACATTAATAACTCTGATTCCACCTTTTTTTGGGTTGGATTCTGCTGAAATTGTGGCAGGAGATTAATATCGTGTATAATGATTTAGCAGTGATCCTGTGAGCAAACACATTCTTCTAATGTTAATTTTAAGCACTTCTCTGGACCAACATGGTGTTATTTACCCCTTAAAATGCCGTGTGCTGACTTTAAGGGCTTCTCACTGCATGCCCTGACCCTTCTGCACAGAGGGCAGAGTGTAACGTCATGGTAAGATCAAGTGTCAGTGAATGTCCTGAACATCGAGGACTGATGCCGGTGTCTTACCTTTAGCCTCTGCACTCTGATAATCCGGCCTGCACAGTGCACAGCTCCTTCACCTGCACGTTGCTATGTGACAAAAATCAGCGGCCACTTAAACAGTAATATTCTGGTTCATGCCACTTTTATCTTGTATACCTGTTAACTTTTGTCTCTTTACTAAATGTTGGCTGAATTGTTAATTAACCTGAAACACGACTGATTGAAGGCGAGCAAAGGTTGGTGGTGCTACGACTCTGTTTACATGAGAGTCACAGAGGTCAAAGCTCAAGCAGCTCTATGAATGAGATGACTTGCAGGTCAGGTGTAATAAATCATAATGAGCTATAAATGGAGGAGCTGATGAGTCTTGGCTTCAGCCTCTTTAACAAAGCTTAGGTGGCTGCGGAGGAGTCTCCCTCAGCGTGGGATAGGGATAATCCTTTTAGCCAATGCTTTACTAGGAATCAGTTAGGTGACACTTCCTCTCCCAGACTGGATGAGCTCCCAGTGCAAGAGAGGACCAACACTGGATCAAACTCAGTCCTCTGCCTCGGCTCTTGGTGGATACACATCGATCAACGTCGCTGACCAGCATATCAGGATATCTGTCGCTGCTCAGGGTGGAGGGGGGGCCTGCTGGGACACGGACTGAGTTTGAATCATGTTGGAGAAGATGTTGAAGAGCGTGTTGTCGGTGAAATGCAGGGCGTATATAAGGGACTACTGCAAGAGGAACGGTCTGCTGACACTGTCGGTCATAGCCGTGGTGACGGGCTGTGTGCTTGGATTTGTCCTCAGGTCACTGAACCTGTCCACACAGGTAGGGATGAATGGGTGGATTTAAATTCAATGGAGAGCAATGTGACTGGAAGTTACAGTCTTGCGTTTATAGAATGTAGTGTAATATTCAACACTGAGTGTTAATTAACTCAACGTTAATGAAAGGAAGCAACAGCCGGCCTGTCCAGCTCACACCTCATGTGTCCTGACACTGTAGATAAAGCTGGTTATGTCACAGTCAGAGCAGAAGCAGACAGGTGAGTCAGAGAGCTAAGGTATTAGAAGAAGTGCAGAAATAGTTGAAGCAGCTATAACAGATATATATTTTATGTAAACACTGGATCACCTGAGCGCTAGAGAGGGTGTTTCTAATAGTGGTGAACCCACAGCTAAGTTTTACAGCATCTTTTAACTTAACTATACTGTTCTGCTTCATCCTCAGTCTCATAGACTCATGTCTTTGATGTTTTCATTAAAATAAAGCTCTATAAACCCACACTACACTACCTGCTGATCACCCAACAGTAGATAGACAGTTAGCGTTGAGCCAAACATTTCCCTCTGTAGCTGGAGAGAGCTGTGAGTATTGAACTTACATTCATCAGCTCAAAATGAATTATACTGTCGCTCCGTAACAGCTGGATGTGTAACTACTTGCTAAAAAGTTAGTCCTAAGTCCTCAAATTGTGACCACCTGTTATTCTTCAAAGGATAGATGTTATTTACATGATCAGACTTATTCTGAAATGTTTATAAATGTCGGTCTAAAGGCTCTTGACACCATACTGCAGCGATGTAACCTGCTGTGAATGGACCAAGAAGCTCATGTGTTTTTGCAGCAGCTGAATCAATGATAAGTGGACAGCGAGCCCCACGATCGAACCTCGCGTGCTGACAGCAGCCCATAAAACACACAGCGGCATCATCTGCAAAGAAACAAATTTGGGAAACACAAAGAGCATCAAGGAGACAATAGCAATCGATCTCAGAGAGTTACTCTGAATGACACAAATAACCTTCTTTAAATGATTTGGCAAATTGATTTATTGGAGAATTTGATCTCAACAAAAGCAAAAAATATTTGGTCCAAAGAAAGACACCAGTGTTCCTGAAGTGCTGAATCCGAAATTGATTAAATTTAAAGATGATGATGTTGATTGTTGGGTTTCATTCCCAACTCATCCTTTGTTTGGTGGTCAGCCCGACCTTCCCATCGAAAGTGTCAAAATTTGACGAGTTAGAATGACAACTTTCTTACAAACTGGACCTTTTTAAAGGTCTTGTAAATCTTCGGGTGGCATAAATCTAATCTAACGACCGGATTTATTTATTTGTCTAAGATTGTTTGGTTCTGAACTACACTTAAAAAATATCCTGAGAGGATTTTCAGCTTGAGATATCATTTGGTTGGATGGTAAACTTTGAGAGGGCAGACTTTTATGGAAGCAGAGTTTGCTACAGGTGTTTCTCTCTCACACAGGCTAAGATCTACTTCTCCTTCCCTGGAGAACTGCTGATGAGGATGTTGAAGATGTTGATTCTGCCGCTCATCACCTCCAGGTAAGAAAAAGGCCTCACCTGTGTTTTCACTCCTCTGATACACCAAATACTCTGTTGTTATTACAGCCACATCAACCACAGAAAACTAACTAAACCATTGTATTTGCATCACACTTAATTTGGATTTTTGGAGTCCCTCGTCAATGAAAAACTGAGAATTCTGGGTAATCCTGGAGGCTGACTTTAAATCTGATCTGTGAAATAATGCTTCACATCATCCCTTCATCCTTCTCTCATTGTCTTCGGTTTAAAGTTATCAGCAAACTGATTTTAACACAAGAAATCCACAATCTTTAGATTGTATCACATCTAAAAAGTGAACTATGTCATTAAAAGAAAACACACATTGAAACTAAACTAATTAAGTCTTTCATTAACTGTTTTGACCACTTTAAAGTTAATATAATGTTTTCTGTTTTCCCACCCAGTCTTATGTCGGGCCTGTCAGCCATGGACACGAAGGCAAGCGGTCGGCTGGGAGTCCTGACCATCACCTACTACCTGTGGACGACCTTCATCGCCGTCATCGTCGGCATCGTGCTGGTGCTCATCATCCACCCGGGGACGGGCTCAGAAAAAGATGGCCACCATGCAAGTTCAGGGCCTGTTATGACCTCCGCTGACGCCCTGCTGGACCTCATCAGGTGAATACTGACGGACACAAACACAATCACACTATGACAACATGAACATAGAGATAGGAACACTTTCACTCAGATGTTACCTCACTGAAGAGCCATGAGTGCCTACAAGCTCTTCAGTGTAATCCCTCTTTCCATGATGGAAGAGTTTACAGCCATTCAGACAGCTAAGTGAGGCTGTGTCAAGGCCTAGCAATGCTTCAATGCTAACATCAGCATGCTAACATACTTGCAGTGGCAAAGGTAAAAAATAATCAGGTCTCCACAGGTTGGTCCACTAAACCTCCTAGCAAAAAAGCATGTATGGATTTAAAGGGGCCATATGTATAACTTAAGTTGAGAAGGTAAAAAAAATAACTCAAATATTCAACAGAAAACCATAAATGGTGGATCAATCCAGCCCTATTAACTTCCTTCTATATCTTTAAAGTGGATGATAGTTTTCAGTGGATGGTAACTTTTAAGGCTCCTGTTTGGTCCTGAAGGTACTCCTTGCAATATTCCATCAATCGTTGGATGTGTTAGTCAGGATGATGATGCACCTACTGCAGAGAGAGTTCCTGTTGAGACACATTAGATTTCCTGCACATTTTTTGTGAGCCCCTCGCGTAAAAGTTCAAATTGTGCCAGTGGGGATCACCAAAGTCATCCATTTTCATCATCTGAGAACCATGAGTGTCTGCACAAACTGTGCCAACTCAGCTAGCAGATACTGAGATTTGTAACAGGGTTAATTAATATTTTAATCTGCTGCTGGATGAACACTGAAAGGAGTTACTAGGTCTCTCCTCTGGGTACCATGAATATATGTAGCACATTTCACAGAGCAACAGTTTTTGATGTTTAAATAGTTTCTTTTTCCTCTTTATTACTTGTTTCTAAGCACATCCCTCATTAGAAGACATTGTAACCTAACCTGAGTCGTCACTATTTTTTGGAAAAGCTCTGATAACTGAACAAAAGCACTTGAAACCTGCATTTCTGTAAGATGGAGAAAATCCCCCGCCCACCCTGTTCTCAGCTTTCCAGGAGATTCCAGACTTTCACTCCTATGTCATTAGTGTTTTTTTCCAGGATGAGGATTTGCTTTGTAATACCATTTAACACATACGGAAGACCAGTACAGATCAATTAAAGCCAGTACAGCTCCAGTTTAGACCTTGTGACCTCCCTCGGGCTTCATCCGGAACACGAAGCCCCCTAATCCCAAAAGCCCATAGCATCGGTTTGATCCTGGGAGCCGAGACAACAGCTTTCAGAACAAAACAAGTCCGGCTTTGTGCAATTGTCAGCGAGCAAAGCTGAAAATGATGTTTCTTGTAATATTTAGCGAACAGCGGAGATCCAATAAAAAATCTGAAAGAGCTGATAAAATGGGGCACATTTAAATTGATTATTACATATAATGAAAATCTATAATATCTCCATAAAAACCTGGAGGTCTTTCAGTCAGAAGAGGAAGGAAGTGAGCAATAAAGGGAAAATGTGCTTGTGAGATAGTTGCAGCATCACTTCTACGCAGCGAGTCGGCTAAGAATAGAGAGACACTTCTGATCTGTTAAGCCTGCACTTTCTGAGAAGGTCCTTACGCAATGTTACTCTCTGTAAGACAGAGCCTGCAGTCTGGTGGGTGTGTGTGTTTGTGTTTAGGCTTACTGCCGGGGCCATTCATGCCACAGGCTCATTAATACCTTCTTCCAAAAGCCTTATTTAAGCGTGCTGGTGTGCTGCTGTAAGCCAGACGTCAGGTGTATATCCAGTCCAGCTCTTACGTGTTCCTACCTGAGGTCAGTGTCATTGACGCACGCTGTATAAATACAGTCCTGGGACACGATCCTGGCTGTCCCCGTGCGATCTTCACCTTGCTAACATGTGAAGGTCTTCTCGTCATGTGGAAAGTCTCTGCGAGTTTTGTTGATAGGTACTTCATTGGTTTTCATGAGTTGCATGTAAAATAGCAAAACTCAACGTATGTGAAGCAGAAGGAAGGTCAGACTATCAATAATATAACATAAACAGTGTTGTATTCTGATCATTTACTAAAACAAAAGAAGCCTTTTTATGTAGAAATGCTCAATTGAAAGTACATTTCTGCTTTGAAGACTTTATTTGAACTGCCGATAAACATTTTTTTTTCTCGCTTTAACGTATATCTATTTGTGATGCACGATCTTTATCAGACCCAAACATTATTTTCCCAATATTGGTAAATGTCAAACCAATAAACAGAGCTGATAAAATGAAGCCAAGCTCCTTTTAATGACTTTTATTACACCTTGAAAGTTGTTTTTTCGATATGCAAATATACACAGAGAACAGTATGTGTGTGAATAATGGCTGACATAGCTGAAATAATCCATATTGTGCATCCCTCATCTTCATGAACTAAATGCTGATTGCACAGTGTAATATCTATAGAATAATGACACCACTGTTGGTAAGATCAGTTCCCTATAAACGTCACCTTCACTGCACCGTTTGACTGGCAGCGGACAAGATCACCTTCCTCACCTCATCAAAGGAAATTTGAACATTAACAACTCCATGAATATAAACTTTGTTGTTAGAATATTTGCTCCTCTCCTGTTTCCACCGACAAGATTTTTAATTTGACCATCTTCAAAACATAAACAAAGCTTTCAGTACTTCAAGCACTTCAAATTGAAGGTATTTGCCAGACTGTATTGCTGAATTATAATTTTTACTTGACATTATCTGATGTATTTGTTTATTGTCTTTCACAGAAACATGATCCCGTCAAATCTAATCGAAGCAACTTTTCAGCAGGTGAGTGAACAAAGTCTCTTAGTGGCTTTCATTATACTGCTGAATTACTTCAGTGTTCAACATCCTGATATTAACAGCTCTCTGTGTTTGTTCTTTTTCATCCCCCTCCAGTACCGGACCGACCTGGTTCCTATTGTGCAGAGCTCTGATGTTAAAGAGTCTCAGGCCAACTATGTGTACGTCATGCCCGACTACCACAACCCTCAGCTGGGTCACCCAGTCTTCCTGGAGATCACCCCTGCACCCGACATCAAGTACAAGATTGTTCCCAGTACCAGCAAGGGCATGAACGTACTGGGGATCGTCATCTTCTCAGCCACCATGGGTGAGATAATCACAGAGCTCAGAAAACATCTCAAAATGTTGCTTATTTCAAATTAATCCTTATAGTGAGACTTTATAACAACATACTGAAGAGTTTATAGCTTCTTACTTATGAAGAAGTCAGTAATTAATCTTAAACTTCTGTAAATCAATTACAAGCCATTATTTTATTCCCTATTTACAACTTTTGGGTTGCCAGGTTGTGAAAAATCCCCTCTGGCTGGTGTTTATTCTGCTCCACCATGACACTTAGATTTCTTGCTACTTTAGTTCATCAAGAAAACTCAGATAGAAGTTAAAGAGAAAGCAGCACACTAACAACTTATTAAACATAAGCGTGCACCAACAAGCACACAAACAGGCAAAAACAAGCTGATTATATGTTGACCTGACAACCTGTGTCTTCATCAACTCGGTCAACACGACCAAGGACCCCTAACTGTTGAAGACCCAGGAATCCCCCCATTTTCTTAGCAACCAGTGATGGACGAAAGATTCATTCTTTACTAAAGTAAAAGTTCATTTTTGGTAAAATATACTTAAAGCTTCAAAAGTCAAATACTCATTCACACACTAGTTTGTGATAAAGCCAAAGAGACTTTTCACAACCTGGCAAAAGTTATACTTATTAATGGCATATATATGACTCAAAAAGCATGACTTGTTAACCATTAAATTAACACCTGATAAACCCTTGGTCAGAGGTAACTCGTAAGGCACAACCAAAGGCACGTGTGAACGTACTGAATGTTCCCGTTCTCAGGTCTGCTCTTGGGGAAGATGGGAGAACGTGGAGCGCCGCTGGTCAACGTGTGCCAGTGCATCAACGAGTGCGTCATGAAGATCATCAACGCTGCCATGTGGTGAGATAGCACACATGGACACTTTCAAAAAGAGTGTCATGCAAACGCGTCCAAGAAAAGACAGACAACACACACGCAGAGATTACGTGTAAAAATAAACGCCAGAGGGAGTCACAGGTGTTGCCGTGGTGTCCTCCCTGCCTCTCACAGGAGGCGATGACTCAGCTCTTGGATTACATTTGTGTGAATGGAGCTAAGAGGAACTTTCACAAATAGGATTAGAGCTGAATAACTGTAAATACAAATGAGACCTTTGATTCTTGACAACATTTTCAGGGGAAGGCCGTTACCTCTATCAACTTGAAATTGCCCATGTGCACAGAGACAGGTTCATTAAGACAAGTTTGACGGATCTGTCTCAGCTCTGAGATGAATTGCACTGCCAGACTGAGAGTCTTACCTGGCCCAACATCGCCGCATAGCCTCACTAATGCTCTTGTGGCTCAATGTGAGCAAATCCCTTCAGTCAGGCTGCAGAGGAGATGAAGCTGTCACAGCAGGTTAATTTCAAGAATGTGTTGTTACTGTAGCCACAGCGTTTTCAACGAGCGTCCAACATCCCAATCCCTTGTTTTCTTATCAGCTCATAAAACATGAGTGTTGAGGGTGTCCTGAAAAGTTTCGAGGGCAATAAAGAACGACAAACAAAAGCTGCAATGTAATCATTTGGGGCAACTATGACTGTCAATTTATGATGTTGGAGATAAAATTCTTGCTGGCAGTTCCCTGAGGTAATGTCCAGACTCCTTTCTCCTGCTCTCAAGAGATTTCTCCTTGAACAAGACTTGTTTTTCTGGTCACAAACAGGATCTTATTATTTTTTTAAAATGTAAATCTCTGCAGAAGTGATTTCTGTAATGTTGTCAGACACAACCTCTGCCTGTCAGTGGCATAAACAAGGACCTTTAGTGGTCGGAGTTGCCCCAAAGGATTACATTTCAACTGTGTCTCGGCTACCAACTGAGGTGATCTACTGGACCGATTCCAAAACCTTTGTGAAGTTGGGCTACTTAGACTATTTTTGCTACACTAATGCACATTCACTGCCAGAAAGTGAAGAGTAGGACATCCAAGATCATGTTCTTCCTCTTCTCTCCTCCGTGTAGGTACTTCCCCTTCGGCATCGTGTTCCTTGTGGCGGGGAAGATCCTGGACATGCACGACCCGGCACACCTGGGAGAGAAGCTGGGCATGTACTTCATCACGGTGCTGTCGGGTTTGTTTGTGCACGGCCTCATCCTGCTGCCTCTCTTCTTCTACTTCTTCACCCGCAAAAATCCCTTCCCCTACATCAGAGGGCTGCTGCAGGCCCTGGTCATCGCGCTGGCCACGTCATCCAGGTATGAGGACACCGTTTTTGTTTTTACCGGTTCTAGCTGATCATCTTTGGAATGGAGCCCATGGAGAACCCTGACCGTATCGTCTTCCTTTACAGCTCGGCCACATTGCCAATCACCATGAAGTGTCTCCTGGAGAACTGTGGAGTGGACCGGCAGATCGCTCGCTTCGTGCTGCCGGTAGGAGCCACCATCAATATGGACGGCACAGCCCTGTACGAGGCAGTGGCGGCCATCTTTATCGCTCAGGTCAATGAGTATGACTTGGACTTTGGCCAGCTGGTCACTATTAGGTGAGGTGAACTCTGAGCTCATTATCGCTGCATTACAAGTTCTTTATATCACCTCTCTTAATTCTCCCCGACTCTTGTCTCATCAGTATAACGGCGACGGCAGCCAGCATAGGGGCAGCTGGGATACCTCAAGCGGGTCTGGTTACCATGGTGATCGTCCTGACTTCCGTGGGGTTACCGCCTGCTGACATCTCACTGATTGTGGCCATCGATTGGGTCCTGTGAGTACCACAAAAAATGATTATCCTTCAAAAAGCATCTCTGGGTCTTTTAGAGGCTGACGGGGTTATTTTTCCGTCTGATTCTCAGCGACCGCTTCAGGACGATGATCAACGTTCTCGGGGATGCCTTAGCTGCTGGGATAATGGCTCATTTATGCAAGAAGGACTTTGAAAGAGCAGCCGGTGCTCGGACAGAGACTCCGACTCCTTCCAATAATGGAGCTACTAACCAAAGGGTAAGAAGGACAATCTCTGTTTGCTCTGGGCAACATGCACATGTACACGTCAGGGAAGGAAGAGCAAAGCACTGCAATGAAGGCTTTTCTCGATGGAAAAGAATGTTTCCACTCCTCTCTCAAAAGGCCTTGAAGTCTTATGGTTCGTTGCTCTGATTGGTTGAAGCTAGCCCGTGACAGAGTCTGATAAAAACATGGGTCATGCGAATACCCAACAAGTATTTTCCAGTCGCAAAAAAATACTTCTTGGGTGTGTCTATGTATCAAATGTCATGTTACACGCATCTGTGACGACTTAGGAGCCCTGAAAACATAAATTCTGACTGATAAGGTTCATAAGAGAAATCAAGGAGACCAATAACTGAAATTTGGAAAAGATATACACATTTGCAGTGGAAAAAAATGGTGTCAGAATCTATAAAAAACAGTTGTTTTTCCATCTTAACTAACCGTACTGTCTGTGACGTCTTCCCCTCAGAGAGACACGGTCATCTCCTTTGGCAATCAGAGCGTGGCGTTGTCCGACGCTCCTCTCATCGCACACCGCTGCGATTATGTGTTCGATGTGGATGGAGACTGCGTGACTGAGAGACCCGTGGCCTGCTACAACCTCTGCCAAGTCTAGAGCACCTTCACACGACTGGCCCGCAAGAGAAACTGCCTTCTACAGCACAGAGATTCACCTCCCGGGTCCGAAGGAGACCGTCGTCTGAGGCCCACAAAAATCCAGCTTGGTTACAACCTTCACCTAAACCTTCATTACTTGATGCACTGTCTGTGTGCGTTCAGAGGAGACAGGACACATAACACCTAAATCCTACATAGACACTCTGAATGCACCCACAGACGTGATAATGTGCTGCACTGATGTGTAGCAGATGGATTAGTGTTTTTCAGTCAGTGGTAGCAGAGATTCACGGCCATGTGTTCAGACCAAATCAGATTCAGAGTTTTTTTTTTTCCCTGCTACGCCTGATTTGGTCTGAACGAGGCCTTTTTTTAGACTTCAGTCAAGGTTTTGAGATGCCTTAACACGATTTCAGTCTCGACAATGAAGCTGAGAACTTGAAAGACTTGAAAGTAAACAGTAAGTGATCAACAACAAGCAAATTTGTATTTCATTGAAGTGAACCTTTATGTTAGACAATGCATTTATGCATAGATATTGAAACATGAATATGAACATTTACATGGCTTTGATTAGATATGTTTATTTTTATACCTATGCTCTCAACTTTGTTTGTTTTTTAAATAAAACCTGCTTTATTCCAAATACTGTCAACGACTCATTTTGTTTTAAACTGGAAAATGTTTTCAGAACTTTTTTAAATCAGTTATTATTCTGCTTTTACCGGTGGCTATCTTTAAAGACTGTGGGGTAACCGAGCTGAACATCCATCATTTATTATAGCTATCAAAGTAGACTTTTCAGATTAGTGGCTCACTTAACTACACTTAAACATCTCTGCACTGACATGGAAAACTCCTTTAAGACACAGACCACTGACACTTAAAGCAACAACATGTAACATAGGCCTCTCTTGCTGAAAGCCTAATGGAAGCAGGGTTATTCACCCATGAAGAGGATCCATCTCATCAAAATACAAATGTTTCATCATAGGATAAAGGAGATCACTCTGAACAACTTACTGTGATGCGATATCAAGCAGGTATATGCTTCAGAGCTGCGTTGATGACCATTATGTTGGAAAACACATCTAAAACGGGTTTGAAGTCTTTTTTCGTGAAGGCAGTTTTTCCTCCATACTAAATTACATCACCTACATGTCAAGTAACTTCACACTGACACTACAGGTGGTGCAGAAAACCATTCTCAGTGTTCATGGTGTTTTAGTACAGGAAATATGCTGACATGTCTCCCCCTTCTGGTGCCAGAAGGTAATAACGGGGCCAATACAATGTGACCAAGCTGACAGTCAGCTGACGTCACAAGATAAATGATAACAATCCTGTTAAATTACAATATGTTGCTACTGTGTCCTGTCATTTCATTTGGGCATCTACTTGTTAAAACAGGAAATACAGTTCACCTGAAAAAGAAAATTCAGTCATGCTGATGTAAAGCGATGATGATGGTGGTGGTGCAAGGTTGTGGTCCACAAAACACTTCTGGAGCTTCGCAGCATAATTCACACGTCTTTCCATCAGCATGAGCGTGACTAGATGATGACTGAATTTGACTAACTGTGCACTGACATGCTGATACATCTGGCGTCTGCATAGAGAATCATTTCTTCAGTAAATCCACAAAAAGCTTCCCAAGAGACATTTCATTCTTTCAACTTTGAAAAGCCACCATGTTTTTATTGAAATGATCCAATGTTAGAAGACATTTAATGGACTTCAATTTAGTGTCCTTCATAAGCAAGAAAAACAAAAAAAAAAATCAATCAGTAAAAACACTCCAACAAAGTAACAAGTATGTCCGCATACATTGTCAAATAAATACCTGCGCCTCCTCTGATGTAAAATACACCAGTTCCTCTTATAAATTAAGGCGGAATGCAGTTTATTCTGACTGCCCCTAAAACAAACTCGCTTGCATCTTTCATGCAACTCCAACTGGACTGCTGAGAAAAATAAGCAGTAACAAAACGTCAGTAGAAAAAAAGGAATAAAAAAAGATGAGGCCAAGACTACAACAAAATTTCTTTCACCTGCTTTGAGCAAGTCATGAAATATTGCACAAAGTTAAGGTTCATGACACAAAAATAAGATGAAAATACTAAATCAAAAAAATCACTTTTAAGACCAAAATCTGAAGCATGTGATGGGAAAACTCATCTCAGAGAGGGCACAGATTGAAGAGGCATTTAAATTAAGCTTTAGGGGGATTACAACTGGTTTTAAAAGTGAAAATCGCATGAGCAAGGATCATTTGCTACTTGTAACTATCACTGTGTGTTTCATCGGTTTAATTACTATGGTCAGATTACAGCCAGAACAAGTTCTAGTACTGATGCTAAAGCTCCGCCTTTCGACCGACATGTAAAACAAGACAATCTACCAAATTCTTTACTCTTAAAAGCTGCGATATGCAAATAATCTTGACGAATGATATCAGAAGTGTCTCACTGGGCAAGTAATCAAAGCAATGTCCTCACTAGTTGAAATCATCTCCTATAGACAAAGATCAGAGCAACAGCTGTAGGTGGTAAAGGCCTAAATCTGCGAGTAAACAGTATAAACTTATTTACAGTCCGGCTTCCCTTTATAATTACAACACTGGAATCAACAAATTTAGTCTAAATATCAATAATCCAGGATTCAAGAGGTTTAGTGAGTCAGATATCAATAAATAAGCCATTAAGTACCATCATACAGCTTCAGATTTTCAAGTTATGTTGCTCTTCAGTGGTTCAAACTCAACAGGCAACTGGTTGCTGGACTGTCACTTTCCTTCAAGTGTCTGTGTGCAGGTTAAATAACCTTGTCTCAACTATAATTGGTCCACATACTGTTAATTTAAGCCTGTCTCAGACGTTCAAAAGCCTCCAGTGGAAACTTTTTCAGGGATCTTTCATCAACACTGCAGATTGGCTTCTAGAAAAACAACAGAACAAAACTTCAAACCAAATCCTAAAAAAGGTAAAGAAAAAAAGAAACAAACCAAACAAAACTTTCGGCAAAAAGAAATAAAATTTAATGGTTTATGCTCAAAGAGAAACAACCAAAACAAAAGAAAGGAAGAAAAAAGAAAGCAAATTTAAACTGAAATCATAAACAAAGGCCATTAATGTCTCTCCAAACTTGAGATAAGCACTCGTTAAAACAAGTTTGTAACTTACAGTGCAACAAAAACCTATGCCTTTAAAAAGGGAATAAAATCCAAACAAAAAAGGAAAACAAAATAATTAAAAAGAAAAAAAGGAAAAACTAAACTGAACAGACAGCAAACTGAGCCAAGTCGATGTTACTCTCAGTCAGCGTCAGATAAAACCTTAGTACCTTCTCAAAAATAAAAATTAAAAGGTTTAAATTTACTTTGCGCGCGTGTGTGTGTCTCCTCACATAAACTCTTGTGGGGTTGCAGTATCTAATCTCTCCCTGCTTTTGGTCCATCTTAATTCCATTATCATTGACTCAGGTTCATATTCAACAGGACTCTGAAATACAATTTATAATAATAAAAAAAACACTTTGCACAGGGACAGAACAAACAGAAAAATATTTCCCTCCAGAGCTCGTCATGTTTAAAACCGTTAACCTGGTCGGAGGTCCGATCAACATCAAACAGACTGATATTCATGGTAACCTAAATTGGATTGGTTAAAAGTGCTTTGCTCTAAGATTAACTCAAGACAGTGAGTGGTTTCAAAGGTCTGCATCCACTCTATGATAATTTAAGGCATCTATTTCTACTTTTGACGAGGACCCAGAACTGAGCGCAATGAAAGGACCACTGGCTACGGGCAAAATATTGTTCTTCCCCTTCTTCAGAATTAATCATCCACTGAAATGCTGATACTTGGGAACAAATTTCAGGGCTCTCCTCATGCGCCGTATTTTCAGTGCACTGCTAAAAAACTTTATCTAGTCCCCACAGTTAAACATGCAACACATACAGACAGTATTTTAGCTTTTAAGATAATTTAAGTAATCTTGGGGGTTTCATGGGATTTTTCCTTCTCATTTCCCTCCTTAAAAATGAAAACTACAGGGTGTCCTCAAGCCCCAAGCATGAGTACAAAAGATGAAAAAACAACAACTTTTAGACAAGTAGAAAGGTGCAGAGAGTGAACATCTCATTTAACTCTGAATACACTAAAACTCAAACAGATGTGTCAGACTTTGCAAACTTCTCTCTGCATTAAAAGCCTGCCATAGCTCATTTCATCTCTCCTCTACACCTGATTGTCCAAACTCGCTCTCTACTTGTGGCCCTTGCTGGTCTTAAAGGACACTTGCAGTATCTTGTCTCCAAGCCGGTAGCCGTTCAGGCTGGCGATAGCCATGGCCGCCTCCTCGTAGTTCGTCATGGTGACGAAGCCGAAGCCCTTGCACTTGTTGGTGTTGAAGTCACGGATCACCTTGACGTTGGTGACGGCGCCGAAGGGACCGAACATCTGCCAAAGGATGCTCTCGTCTGCATCCTGGCCCAGGTTGTAGATGAAGATGCACCAGCCGGAGGTTGAGTTCCCGGGAACACTGACGCCTCCCATGCCACCCATGTGGTCGACACCCATGGGGGAGAACCTGGAAATGAAAATGTTAGGAGTACGTCATCGATTAACACTAAAACCGGAGTGAATGTTTACCACAACTGCAACAGTTATTTTGGCAAGCTGCTCATTTTAGGTCTGCTGCTAACCAGTTTTTATTTTCATTATAGATTGTTCTGCCAATCACATTCTTGCTGCCATCTGATGTTAAAATTAATAAAAATGAAGTTGAAGATGTCTGGGCTGAAAACAGAAAAGTCCAACTGAGTGCACGCAGACAGTCATAAAAGTTTCTCACCTAAACCGCTGTGCCTGGTGGTGTAAGGGCCCCCCGAAGCGTCGGGACTGGTTGTGGTAAAGCTGCGAGATGAGCTGCGTGTTCTTCGCCTGGTTTGGGTTGGCAGCAAACTTCACTGTGATTGGCTCAGCCGCTCCAGGTGGTTTTTGGCCATTCAGGTTTTTGACTGCTTCCTCTGCCTCCGCCCGCTTGTCAAACCGGATAAAAGCCACCCCACGGGACGAACCTGGGCAGGAGAGAGCAGCTGGTGACAATCTGTATACAAGCAGCCTAACCGCTGCTTTATATCTTTGTCAGTAGAGGCGCCATGTGTTGCTGTATTTTTGAAAAGCAAGGAAGTCATTCACCTGTCGTACCTGTGGCCTGATCAACAAGTACACGAGAGTTAATGATGTGACCGTAACGTGAAAACATGTCCTCCACGTCCTTCTGGGTCATGGACTTTGGCAGGCCGCTGATATATAGGTTGGCATCTTTAATTGTATCAGAGCTGGGGCGTGCGTATGACACCTGGCAACAGGAAGCGACAATTTTTTGGATTAAAACGCGTTTGACATTCGTGTACAAAACAAAAGAAACAAAACTATCAAAAAGTACAAATATTGAAATCTATCAAACTGTGGACATTTTAATAATCTTTTGGATTTAAAGGGCAATTATATCAGGTGTTTTATAAGATACAATAATGAATTTATTCATCTGAAAGGTCTCAACAAAATTAACACTTTTGGACTAGAAAGTTACAAAAGAAATAAAATGATCAAATAAGCAAACTGTAACCTAAGTAGTTTTAGGTATTAATGCTTCAATCTGAACAAAAATGAGGAGTCAGAAGCATAACGGCAACAAAAATGAAATCAAGCTGATCGAAAAAGGCACGTTTTTTTAAAGGGCATTAAATACACTGAGTTCAACAAATGTGTCAAATAAAATAAGTAAAATTAAAGTCAAACTCAGACATGTCAGATAGGGCAGTGGGTGAGCTGAGCTGTAAAAGCAGTATCACTTCCTCGGGCTGACATGTACTAGCTAGTTAGCGGACAGCACAGGAGCCATAGGAGAGTTATATGACATGACATCTTTGGTTTGAGAATTGTAGAACACCTTATTGCACGTTACCTTGATAGTTTTGGACTGTAGCCTTAGTCCATTCAGTGTACTGATAGCTCTGTCTGCATCACTAGGGTTAAGATAGTTAACAAATCCGTACCCTAAACTGTGGCCTAGAGAAAAAAAAAGGAAAACAATAAAATAAAACAAAAAAACGTTGTATAGTTCAAAAAAACCTGCAAACAAATAAACAAAAGCAAATCTTAACATTGCATGCTAGTCTAAACAAACAAACAAACAAACAAACTGTCTACAGTTAAACAGGGTTGGAGCGGTTGGAATAAATAAAAACTTTGTGGTGGTAAAAAAAAAAACTGAAGTAGGAAAACAATTTGGGAAAATCTTTCAATGAAAATGACTTCATTATAAAATCACTGAGGAGCCAGAAAGCAGGCCTTTATAGGACATCCTGTCAGTAAAGACAAGGTCATGTGAAAATGAGTGACTGAACTATTCTGAGTCAAAAAGATGAACCACCACTGATATAGTCAGAGGTTGTAGTGCTCTGCAAATCTTTTGCCATTTAAAAACAAAATCTTGTGTTTTACGTGTCGATCTGGTCTGTCACAAGTGATATCGCTTCAGAGCGGGGCATACCTGCAACTTTATCTCGAATCAGCTTGGCGGACTCCACCTCTCCGATGCTGCTGAAGAGGCTCCGCAGCTCGTCCTGCGTCATGCTCTGAGGCAGGTAGTTCACGATCAGGTTGGTCTTGGAGTCCTTCCCTTCGTCCCCTCCCATGTGGTCTTCATAACCGTTAGACATGTCATACACCTCCTGCAGGTCGGCCAGGTGGGCAGAAAAACACAGAGCAAGGTAAGTACGCAACACACCAGCAGGACTTTCAGGGCTTTAGAGGTGTTAGCCAGAGTGGGCTCAGTCATGATAACAGTATCAGTTGTATTTACTTGATAAAGCCTAGATCCTCATGAACAAATGATGCCCTGTAATATATTCTAAAAATAAGGTTTAGCTTCCTTTATCCATGGAAAATGCCTGTTTCAGTGAAGTGATGCGACGTGCTGGATGCCACGCCCATAAGTCACCCACAGTATCATGTTTGCAATGAATAAGTTGGATAGAATTAATTAGTTGATCATCTGATAATGAAAAATAATAATTAGCTGCAGCCCAACACTGGTTTCAATGTTTGCTTCACAAAAACAGCCAGATCCTTCTCTAATAAAAACAAGAATAAAGGCTGTCAACTCTACACTCACACAAATGCAAAAGGAAAATCAACTCAAAACACATGACTTTCATATTTAAAATTAAAATGTCATCAGCTGTTCTGTGGCCAGCAGCACAAAGTCAAAACACAGCAAAGAAACCAGTGTGCCATAGAGGTCCTATCATTTATACTCTTCAGGCCTCACTGACCTTGCCTCTACCCTGCTACCTCAAACAACCCCATTACAGCACTGACAGGAATACAATAACACAAACTAGAGCGTACAGCGGGGATGATACTATAAGGCACATGCACTCAAAAGATATTTTAATTTAAATAAAATCTTTTCCGGTCCCCACTCTTCAATAAGACTACCCTGTTTATAATAATTAAGTGTTGGGCAAATTTGGCCAGTTGGCCAGAGGAATCGTGGACTACATTTAGTTTAGATGCCAAAACATTTCACCGAGTCCCTCCAGAGGGTTTAGGAACATAATAGTTGTAAGTGCGTCCATGTGGACACACTGCAGTTTTCAATGTGACAGAAATCCAGGGGTTGAAAGGTTCAAGGCCACATAACAATAACTACTTATATCACACAAGCATGTGACTGTATTTAAGCCACAACTTGTTCCCAATGCAGTGGTTTACACTAAGTCGTCTTCAACCTTAAACAATGGTCTGCAAAGTAAAGGCCACACATCTGAGATTTACATGTGAAAAGTAGGTAAGTAACTTAGTCACAAGTCAGTTTGTAATCTGAATGGCCTGAGATTAGTTTAGTTAACAATAAGAGTATAGCCCAACTTCAAAACATCTTTTTAAAAAAGGCAGTTTCCGCTATCTGTTCAGCAGAGCTTGTACTGGTGGACACATTTATTTGAGGCTGAAATGGGATCAGGCCTGAAAGGGGAACCAGTCCAGCGGTCAACCTGACAGAGGTCCATTCATGCAAGAGAAGGGTTGTGATTGTGTATTCTGGTGGGTAAGATACGCTGCCTGAGAGGATGAATGAGAGTCCTGTATTAAACTAGTAAACACAGGCATAGCCGCTGGGAGCTGCTATGTATGTGTGTGTGATTTCTCTTAATGCCATCTCACTTTTCACAAATATTCAAATCATTCCGGCAAAATCACTTTGCACAGTCACAACATCCGTTACACAAATTAACAACAGTGCCGTGTTTCTTTTTTTAGCACAAAGTATAGTGTCTCTGTCAAAAGACTCATCATGAATCAGAATATCTAAACGCACTGCTGACATTCAGTTGAAAAGGCCACATACTGTAAGTAGTGTTTGAATGGCAGCTGAGATCTTATACTCACTTTCAAGTACTTAATGTGTCCTCGACGAACTGCCATGAAGACACTTCACTGCTCCGGAGGCTGAGTGGTGAGAGGACAAAAATCAAACAACCCCGTCAATGTCGCAGCGAGCAACCAAGCAAATATGCTGTCAAGGGAACATGAAATGAAAAAAATATGCATTTAATAACAACCAAATGGATGACAGACGCTTCACATCTGCTTTCTGCATAAGACAAAAGACAACATCACCACAAACTCACTCTTTTGTAAATATTTAATGTGGTTCTTCGGGGGATTATGCAGAGAAGCTGAATTTAAAAAAAAAAAAAAAAAAATCCCCTCGATGAGACAAAACATGTTGTCTGCAGGAAGAAACCCTGATGGTTGTTGAATCTGCATAACCAGGGGATAATTTAAGGGAATTTAAAGCCATTATTAAATCAAAGGATTATTCCAGATGACTAGAGATGCAGGATGTTTCCTGAATTGTAACCATTCATTACTAAAAGCACCACTCACCCACTGTTAAAATAAGAAAATTACAGGTTTATTGTAATTAATCTCATTCAAATAGTGCTCCTACATTTCAAATCAGTAAGCACTATTACTCCTGTTGGAAAACTACTCTAATGGGTCAGTGTTTTGTGTCTACTATCCAGTGGAGAGAGGAGCATCACAGTGGAGCTGTTGTGGCAGGATGTTTGAATGAATGAATGAATGAATGAATGAATGAATGAATGAATGAATGGCACAGAGTAGAAATATCAGATGGGTTTCCTCACAATGTCACCCGCTTTCTCTGGATGAGCACCTTTAACCTAGTACTTGAATTCCAGGAGCAGCTCATACAGCTGTCATGAAACCTGCTCGTATTTCTCCAGTATGTTCAGATGCTGCAGAAAGGCGACACTGCGCTCAGAAGACGACAACCACCATCACAATTACAACGGAAAATAGCAAAACATTGACTTTTGCAAACACCTACTCGGTTTTAATTGAGCAATTTCGTTTTTTTTTTTTAAAACATCATTTCACGAGTTGATGTGGAAACGTGCAGAGGCCTGACTAGCCTTTGCTAGCGTTAGTTAGCATGCTAGCAGCTGCATGCTCCCCTCGCTCCCTGATTAGAAGGGTAAACAAATGTCCAAACAATTGTTGCAAAACCGGAGCGTGATTATTACTACATTAATCTTCATCGCGTACAGACATCGCAACCACTCGCGTTACGTAAACAGGGCAGGTTACGTGGCGGTGTCTGGCTGTGTGAGCTAACGCAGAGCACCGTGCCCCTATTTTGGAGAGCGTCGGATCAATGCGCTTCAGTCCCCGCGCCCAAACCACAGCGGCCTGCTAACAGGCCACGGAGGCTAATGTTAGCCCCACCGCTAGCTAATGAAGGGCTAACCGGGCCGCAGAGGAGCGGCATGGCAGCCATTCCCGACTGACAAACGCCGAAATGTCAACGCATTACAGCTGAGAGGCCTCAGGAAACACACCTCGACATTTTTAAATCTTACCAGAGTTTAGTAGGTAGTTTCGTTTGTGCTGCCTACTCCTATTTTTTCCCTTCTTTGCACCGTTCACTTCCCTCCAAGTCGGCCTCACGCAGTGAAGAAACCGAGGAAGAAGCTACGTGACGAGACGCACCACGCCCACCCGCGTTCGACCACGCCCACTGGCGTCCAGCCACGCCCTCTGCAGAGGAGCCAGCGTGGTCAACATCCGAGGTCAACATGATCTCCTGAAACAGAGCTAAATCACGTGTTACTGGGATATACTGTAGATTCAGCTTTCAAATAAATATGCAACTCATTTTGTTACAACTGCAGATTACAGATGTGTAAGAAAATCTCATGGAGACTAAAAATGTAAGATCTATAAACATTTTATTGCAAGTGTTGAGAGATTGATTTGGATAAACCATGCGGTAGCAGACTCATAAGGTAGGTTATGCTTTGAACTACATTACATTTCCTACAACAAAAGCTTGCTGCAACAATACTGCATTAGTCATAGACATACTTGGATATTCTGTTTGGATTTTGTACTCTTAGAATTAAAAAAAAACATACTCAGCATTGCTTAATCAATTAGAATTTTCTGTCTCCAATTTGATCCCTGAAATAGACACATCTATGCTAATGCTAACAAACCATGTAATATTGTTCAGTGATACTACAAAGCTTGATTGTGGTTTCTGTCCTGATCACCATCATCACACATGCAGTGTTTCCGGTGAAAGCAAACATTACCACTTAAGTACTTCTTGTACCACATGTTGTGTTTTGATGAGGTCAGAGGGAGAAAAGATATTTCAGATTTTTTTAAAAAGTGATTGATTTTGCAACAACCATGAGGCTAAAACAAGAATTTGGAGATTTTGATTATCTGGTTGAAGATGCCATGTACGATGTAAAGCTGTATGTTAACTCAAAATAGAAAAGGATGTTAGTTTATCAGTGCGTTTTTGCAGGGTCATGTACAGTGTGGTAGGGAAATAGTAGCCTACACATGGTCAATACATTGTAATGCATGCAGATACACTCAATTCAGAGAGTGGGCATACAGAGTAGGAAACAAGGGACTGCTTACATCACTGAGAACGGTCTGCCATAGTATGACCAGAGTAGTATCATACAATGAAACTGGAATATATTGTAGTGTACTGGAGTAAATCTGCATTAGTCAGCAGTAGTGAGGGTGAGAGGCACAGGAGCAACCATCCCTATTATATCTTGATGCTCGTTTACACAATATGATATGACATATTATGTAGGATCATTACATCTGGACTGAGCTGTCCCAGCTGCCATAGTGTCTTTAGTTTTTGCCCAGGACTTGATATTCCATTAATGGTTGTTCCCTCATCAGCTGTGCGATCGTCAGAAACAAAGCAATCTGTGTGAGAATAGGAAAGAAAGGAGAGGATTCACGTTAACAGCCAGATAAGACAATGCTCAATAATTTAGAAATGAAATATAGTAGTGCAGCTTGTTCATTAAAACACATGAACATGTTATGCCAAGCTTGAAGTCATTTGTACCTCAACCACAAACACCAGTGGGGAGCCCCAGATGATAAAACTCAGCACAAACTGGAAGACCATCTCCAGCTTCATCTGGCATCCCTGAGACGGAGACACATTTGATAAGAAAGAGACAGAAGGACACAGCCAGACATTAACACCGGAGCTTTTTCATGTTAATAAGTGCTGAGTCTACCTGTGTGTACAGTTTCCATGGCTGGTCCAAAGTGCCGTTGCAGGAGGTGAAGGTAGAGTTGCAGCAGCTGTGGGGAACTGAGTGTCCTCCTGTACGGTTAAACCAGGAGGTGTCCAGCCAGTCCTTGTAGTCGTGGACACCACAACACTGCAACTAAAGACAGGAATCAAAAGACAAGATAACCTATCGCAATCAATCAGACTGAAACCAAAACAGATAATATGCTATCAAGGGAAGATGGAAGATTTCTATATCAAAGAGAGCATCTGGCTCTGGCTGTATTTGTTCTATCCAGGCATTATTGCTTTGGATCAATTTCAGAGTGATTCTGACTTTTTGAAATGTTACATCACTTTTACGCATCAGATATAAACATGTCGCAGGACTTATTACGTGAACACACACCTCTGCTTGTGTAGCATCCACTGCATGGGAGTTGGGGTCCTGTCTGCTGCCTGCGTATTTCTGAAACACTCCTCTGAGGGGAGCTATCTCTGAATCCACCTAAGCAAAAAATGAAGTATGCACAAACAACGTCAATGTTCAATTTTGTATTTCAAGAATAGTCTGCAGTGTCACGAAAGCACACACGCTGTCGAGTGACTTTTGGAGTAGCTCACGTACCTGTGTTGATTGAAAATAAGCCAACGCTGAAGCTGTACTCTCCAGACAAAAGACCAAAACTAGCAGATAAACAAACTGGAGAAGAAAACAGTTTCATTATGTGAGGTTCAAACACTGACGTATGTACAGATATCCACATATGAACATACCAGTCCCTGCAGACAGGTGGAATCTTTGAGGCTCAGCCAGGAGCCGAGGCAGCCGGTGACCACCAGGACCGCGGCGCTGGAGAGGGCGAAGATGGCCGGCAGGGTGATGTAGGTGTGAGAGAAAAATAAGCTGCTCTGTCTGTACTTCATCAGCAGGTAGACTCCGCTCAGGCCTACCACCAACCCCACCACCTGGAAAATACAAGAATGCAATGTTTTTCAGTTTGGATACATTTTAACTCACTGATAGCCAGAATCTAGACAGGACAATGCTATATGGTGTTATGAGAAATCACAAACATTGATAATTAGAGTCAAGTAGGGTCATCCAGGTCAATATCAGTCTACCTGGAGTATACAGTATATACAGTACACTGGGATACCTGTGTACATCTATATTTATTTAAGTACACTTACTCAAGCACTGCACTTAAGTAAACATTCTAATTAATTAGTATTTCACAATTTTCTGCTACTTTATACTTGTACTCCATTACATTTTGGAGACAAATGTTCTGCTTTCTTCGAATTTCACATTTATTTGCCATCTTAAGTTACTAGTTACTTTGCAGATTAAGCTGCATCCAAACCATGTGAGGTAAAATGTTTCTTCTTTTACTGGACATCTAATCTCTTGATTCTGATAATAAGAAAATCATAAACAGCCCGGCTGATCATCGATCGATCCATAGTGTACAGTATATACATAGGCGACATGCAACATTATGTTTAATTTACCTTTACTAGTACATTTAATATTGGATACTTCAGACTTTTACTCAAGAACTACTTGTACTGTCGACTTTCACTTTTACCAAGGTGGTATTTTAACACCATATCTTTGCTTATTAATAAAAGTATGGCCCTTAGATACTTTTCACAGCGCTGCTTATAACAATAGAAATGAGTTAAATGACTACAGAATCACAGCCCTGTGTAGTGACAAATTACAATATTATGAAATATATATATTTTTAAAACAGATATGTGTTAAAGATATAATAAAAACATAGCTGGCAGTTCACTTCCAGGTGCCCTTCTCTGCAGTGTTCACGCTGGAACTCTGCTTAGTTCCTGTTTCTGCGCATGCACTGTTGTGTCACATGACGAGTGTAATCAGTCACATCTATATGTTTTAAGGGCAGCATTCAAACAAAACGCAACACAACGTCACATCATTTCAAACAGGAATAATTGGTAACTTCATTAAAAAAAACCTCTATAGGCTAAAGCGTCATCGTTTGCAATACTGAATCGCTGAATTCAGAGACTGATTGTCTTACATACCCACAGAAGTTGACACATCAGCTGAAGAACTGTTTTTAAAGCGTTCCGTCTGTGATCACTCATTTTCAGCGCCAACATGAAGGTGGTCGTAACTGAACCATGAAGCTTTTATGTAAAGAGTAAAGATGGTATCAGTCTGTTGGATGAAGTGCTGAGGCACATGATTTTCATGTGGCGTTTTCGCAGACTACTGCAACTTTCCTTCCGGGATGGCTAAAGATCAACTTCCCCAAACATCTCTGACAGTAAACCACAACCTCAGCATTGTTTTACAGGCATTATAACTGGTTAGAGGTGGAGTAGAACGACATACTTGTCATTCCACTCTGGGCTGCATGTATCTGACAGCGTCACAACAAGATTTCAAAACCCTCCCATCAAGTAGAAAGCATGTGCTCTATTTGCTGATTTTTAAATTTGAATTATTGTGATAACCTGAAGGATTAAATGGTCGACACATGACGATCATATGGAATATGGAGCATTCCTGTAGATTAAACATCTCAACAGAATATAAAGTAGTTCAAATTAGCTCAACCTTCAGTCATCTGTAATACAGCAGCAACATTAATCCAAAAGCTTTATAATTAGTAGAAAAACCTTGACAGGATTTTTCAGCAAAATGAGGACTTTTGATACTTTAAGCACATTTTGCTGATAAGTCTTACACACATGCAGGACTTTCACTGGAAGTAGGCCGCTGCTACTTAACTGAAGTTTTCTGTAGTTATATGTCCGGACAGCCCAGATCTGATGTGCAGTGATACTTTATGTCATTAAAACTGAATTAAAAGTGTTTTTTAACAGTCACCTGTGACACCTTTAATGTGTCTTTGCAATCCTACGTCTGATCAATGCTGCCCTCTTTTGGCTTTAAGTGCAATAACATCAAAAAGAGACACGAACAATCTTACCCAGGTCTGGACCAGAGTAAATATATACTAACAGTGTCCTCCAGTGAAATAAGATTGTTGGGACTGTTTCACTTTCCGCTTGGTGAGGCTCCTGTCAGCTCTGTGTTCAGTGGTCTGTGTCAGAGTCTCTTCCTCTTCAGCAGCTGCAGTCGCTTCCTGCTGTAACAGCTCAGAGTCTCTGCAGTCTGACTGAGGGAGGTTTTTGTATGATGGCAAATCACTGTGTGCACACATTGACACTGGTTAGAGTGGGTTCATTCAAACAGTAGTAAACTGCTGCATCTTCAATTTGAACTCCACTGATGGTCAAACTGAAGTCGAGGTTGTTTCCACTGCCACTAAACCGAGCTGGTGTTCCTGATTCACGTGTGCTCACAAGTTTTATTAGGAGCTTCGGAGTCTGTCCAGATTTCTGTTGATACCAGGACAGATATGTATTACCACTGTATATGTGAGGTCGTATGTTGGTTCTACAGGTGAGAGTGACAGTGGATCCTGGAGCAGATGTCACTACTGGAGGCTGAGTCACAGTCACCTGACCGCTGCATCCTGCACACAGAAACAAATCATTGATTTATCAGCAGAAATCAAAGAGAGAAAAGGCAGCACATCATGTGTGAAATGTTGCTGAGTGAACCAACCTGTAAAACAGCAGCAGGCCAGCGCCCAGATGAGGATGGTGATGAGAGTCATGGTGGTTGTGCTTTCTGCTGTGTTGACTGACAGATGTGAGTCCTGCAGTGTTGAACTCACAGGACTATAAACCTTCTCAGTTCACTGGAGGATCAGCTGACCATGCAAAGCCTCCTCTCTATGGAAATGATTTCTCTGCTCTCAGCTGAACACTGAAGGCAACGTGGGACACAACATCAGGAGAAACACTGCTTGGATTTACACCATCTATGATCTTAATGGAACAGAGGAACATATTTATATTAGAAGTGCAGTCGAGGATTTAAAGATGAGTTTGTGTCCACTGTGGTTGGTATGATATGTCTGTTTGTCTGCCTTTCATTCACTTACAGATAAATAATATATTTATTATGTATTCAATATAAGTTATCAGTAAATTATGATATAATATATATAATTTAAGAAGCATCATGTTAATTGAACCATGTATCAACTGATATAAACTGTGAAGAAATGACTTTGTTTCAAGGAGACTGTGATCGTTTCTCTGTCAGGAGGAGAAAAGTCAAGAAAAATGAATGAAATTATTCTTATTTCTTCAATATTTTCAATCCATAACATTAAACAGTGTTTGTAGATTAAACAGATATGAATATTTCTGTGTTATTATAAAAATCAGAGAGTGTTTTCAGTGGATAGATGCTTCTTCACAGTGCAGGAGGTTTTTGTACGGCCACTTAATGAGTTTGTATCACTGTGGTGGACTTTTGGTGGAGGAACCAAACTCGTTGTTGACTGTAAGTACCAGAGATTTTTATTTTATATGACATGGAGCAAATATAACTTTTAACAAATGTTGAACAAGATTCTGATCAAGTTTAATGTTTGTATCTTACTGAAAATGTTTATTTCTATCTGAAGTGAGGCTGATCTCTCAGTCTGAGGCAAAAGTTTGCAGAAATCAAAATGTATTCAGTGTTCAGAAAAATTTTGAAAAACATCAAAGTGCTCAGATATTTTATCATTTTCTTCTTTGTTACGAATTCGAATTTTTTTCTGCTTAAAAATAATCAAAATTAATGTTTCGTGAAGAAAAACGAAAAATGCTCAAAACAGTTTAACTTAAATACATTCATGTTTAACATTTAAAATGTTTTTAGATTTAAAATGTGATTCCTGTTCAACACAAATAGTATTTTATCAGTTGATGCAGCTTATCTTTGTGTTCACGCTTCGTTCATTTCACATGTGGTTAAAAGGAAGTGAAAGAGACAGATGACAAAGGTTTGAACTGTGTTCACATGAGTGTTTCAGCTCCGTCAGTTTGAACAGAAGAAAATCCTCACAGGGACGAGTTATTCACTGTCACACATTATGAAACACACGTGAAGATGTCGTCAATAATCTTCATCAGTGAAGCTTTTTAGTTGCTTTTCCACTTGAATGGTGTGTCTGATGGTCTGATACTGAGTGATTTATGAGAGCAGCAGCAGCAGCAGCACAACTTATTCTGTTTGACTGGATCAAATATAAGAAACGAGCAGTTTGTCATGTGTCTTTATTACCAAGCCTTCACTCTCATGACTGTGTCTTCTCTCCTCCCCTCTCCTCCCCCCTCTCTCTCTCCTCCAGTGGGTGTGGTGCAGCCCACCCTGACCGTCCTCCCCCCCTCCAGAGAGCAGCTGCAGCAGGGAGATGCCACACTGGTGTGTCTGTCCAGCGGGGGCTTCCCCTCCACCTGGAGGCTGGGCTGGAAGGTGGGGGGCAGCAGCAGCTCCTCAGGGGCGTCACACAGCCCGGAGGTCCTGGGGACGGACGGCCGCTACAGCTGGAGCAGCACCCTGAGCCTCTCTGCAGACCAGTGGAGGAAGGCGGGCTCAGTCAGCTGTGAGGCCAGTCTGAATGGACAGAGCCCCGTCACTCAAAGCCTGGAGCCTGAGCGCTGCTCAGAGTAGAGCTTCAGCAACACTTCCTGTCTGGAGATGATGCTGCTGCTTTCATAGAGATCCTGATGAAGCTCCAGATCTCCTCTGTTCACATGTTTCTGCAGGTTTCACAGCTCTCTGCTCAGTGTTTCAGTCTGCATGTTGCTGTCTAATACTGATCTTCTGCATATTCTTCTTCTTCTTCTTTACTTTCAAACTGAATATGATCAGTTTCACTCCAAGAGAAACTTCATCTATGAACTATCATTTAATAAAACAGTGAATAATAAAAGAGTCAGTGTCTTTGTGTTTCTTTTATTATATATTCATCATGAAAAATACTTTATTGATCATCTCAGTATGATACGTGAAATTATTACATACTTGAAAGTATTAGTTTTTTTAATTTCTTTCTGGCATTTAAAAAGTAAAATGATACATTTTGACTATGAATTCATTTGGATTAATCAAATTAGGAGTATAAAGTATAAAACACAAAATGTGTTCCTACACGGACTGTTGTTATTTCACACTGTGTTGCTATCAGGAATGATTTTTTGACATACCTGGTTATAGTCCAACAAGAGTTTAACTTTCACATCTTATTTATAAAGACACTGATGAATTTACTGGAACTTAGAGTTTAAAACTGTGTACTGAAGAGTGTCTGTGAGTCTGTTTCAGTTGTATTTAGGTTCATTGTGGTTCTGCTTGATGACTCTTGTGTTCACTGGACCAGTTCTCCTCATCACAGTCTCTTCACCAACCCTCTGCACCTGCAGCAGGCCGTTTTCACTTCAGTCAATCTGAAGGAGGTTTTTGTACGGCTCTGAATCACTGTGTGAACGTTCCATCATAATGGTAGCCCAGACAGTAGTAATCTCCTGCATCTTCAGCCTGAACACCACTGATGGTCAGAGTGTAGCTAGAACCAGATCTACTGCCACTGAATCGAGACGGAGTTCCAGAGAAGCGATTTGATGAAGCGTATATCAGGAGTTTGGGAGCCTGTCCAGGTTTCTGAAGGTACCAACTGAGAGTGCTACCAATATTTGAGCTCCCTGTGGCTCTGATGGTCACAGTCCCTCCAAGACTAACAGACTTGGATTTGTCAGCCTGAGTCAGAAAATTGTTTGCAGAACACTCTGAAATGAGAAATGAAGCAAGTTAAATCAAAATTAAGTGTAAGGAAAAAACTGAATTTCCACCAAATATTTTCAAAATCTCTCACCCTGACTCAGAAAACCCAACATGACAATCAGAGTTATTGGCGACATCATCCTGATGCAGTTTTCAGTGTGAGTGCATGGAAACAGTTCAGACTCTCTGTGACATAAGAACTTAAACTCTGAGGAGCAGTGATGCATTCAAATCATGCAAAATATACTGAAGAAGGCAAACACACACCTGTTGATGTGAAACAGAAACAGAGGAGGTGAGGTGGAGTGACAGCTCATCATCTTGACGATCATGAGACACTTTAAAGTCCATCTGGAAAATTTAGACTTTGAGCTGTTTTACATTTCTTCTCCTCATTTTAAACATCCTGCATTTCACATCTTTATGATCTCACATGACTTCGTCCTCATTAACAGGTCTATATTACCCCCTGCTGGCACACTTCATCAACACTGACCTCACTGTGAACTGACTGAATTTTATCTCCAGGTCAACATGCATCAGAAAAATATCATCATTCTCTAAATAAAACAAGAGAAAGCCTGAGTCCTGTCCTCAGTCAGTAAACTGATAGTGCAAGAGGAAGGTTATCTTAATTGAGCTTTAGTTTATCTGAGACTGATAACATGTGGAAACAGCTGGCATGTCTCTATAAACAAGTAAATGTGACCATCAACTCCTCTAAAGCTGTCGTGGTTCTGACATTTCTGTCTGCTTTTGTTGTGTTTTCTGGATGTTTGTGGTCTGTCTGCACTTTGTTTCCCTCCTGTGTTCCTGTGCTCCTCCCCGGCCTGCTTCTCCCTCCACACCTGTCCTGCTTCAGCCTCGTTAGCCCCGCCCTGTTCCCAGTGTTTTCACCAGCCAATCAGCTCCTTTCATGCTCTCCTGAAAATTTACCACATTGTCCTCACCTGAGATTCCTACACCTGTCTCTCCACCTGCACGTCATTACATCAGTTGTTTTTTTTGTATTTAAGTCAGTTTTCAGTTTGGTGTCTGTGGAGTTGTCTGCCTCTTCCTGTATTGAGGTTTTTGTTTTTTATATTTTTGGTAACTTCAGTGTAAATGTGGATTTTCTAACACTTGGATCAAGCCAAGCAACCTGTGTCCCCTACTTTCGGTCCTCATGTAAAGCTAAGCTAACCGAATGCTAATGAACTCATATAAGAGTGATATCAATCAGCAAGAAAGTGAATAAGTACACTTCTGGAAATTTTGGATATTATTAGGCTTTACATGTGAAAAACTTCTCATATGTTGTGCATATTTCATCTTTTCAAAGTTTTACATTTTAAGATGTTGGTTATCAATATAATTTATATTGATAACCAATATAATATAATTTATACTGATAAGTATTGCATGCTTGGAGAGGCTCCTGTCAGCTCTGTGTTCAGTGGTCTGTGTCAGAGTCTCTTCCTCTTCAGCAGCTGCAGTCGCTTCCTGCTGTAACAGCTCAGAGTCTCTGCAGTCTGACTGAGGGAGGTTTTTGTACGACGAAAAATCACTGTGTGAACACATTGACACTGGTTAGTGGGGGTTCATTCAAACAGTAATAAACTGCTGCATCTTCAGTCTGAACTCCACTGATGGTCAAACTGAAGTCGAGGTTGCTTCCACTGCCACTAAACCGAGCTGGTGTTCCTGATTCACGTGTGCTCACAAGTTTTATTAGGAGCTTCGGAGGCTGTCCAGATTTCTGTTGATACCAGTAAATACAATTGCCGTTGAAAGGTCGTATGTTGGTTCTACAGGTGAGAGTGACAGTGGATCCTGGAGCAGATGTCACTACTGGAGGCTGAGTCACAGTCACCTGACCACTGCATCCTGCACACAGAAACAAATCATTGATTTATCAGCAGAAATCAATGAGAGAAAAGGCAGCACATCATGTGTGAAATGTTGCTGAGTGAACCAACCTGTAAAACAGCAGCAGGCCAGCGTCCAGATGAGGATGGTGATGAGAGTCATGGTGGTTGTGCTTTCTGCTGTGTTGACTGACAGATGTGAGTCCTGCAGTGTTGAACTCACAGGACTATAAACCTTCTCAGTTCACTGGAGGATCAGCTGACCATGCAAAGCCTCCTCTCTAAGGAAATGATTTCTCTGCTCTCAGCTGAACACTGAAGGCAACGCGGGACACAACATCAGGAGAAACACTGCTTGGATTTACACCATCTATGATCTTAATGGAACAGAGGAACATTTTTATATTAGAAGTGCAGTCGAGGATTTAAAGATGAGTTTGTGTCCACTGTGGTTGGTATGATATGTCTGTTTGTCTGCCTTTCATTCACTCACAGGGTTTACTGGAGATAAATAATATGTTTAATATCTGATTGATATGAGTTATCAGTGAATCATGATTATTTAAAATGCATCATGTTAATTGAACCATGTATCAACTGATATAAACTGTGAAGAAATGACTTTGTTTCAAGGAGACTGTGATCGTTTCTCTGTCAGGAGGAGAAAAGTCAAGAAAAATGAATGAAATTATTCTTATTTCTTCAATATTTTCAATCCATAACATTAAACAGTGTTTGTAGATTAAACAGATATGAATATTTCTGTGTTATCTTAAAAATCAGAGAGTGTTTTCAGTGGATAGATGCTTGTTCACAGTGCAGGAGGTTTTTGTACGGCCACTTAATGAGTTTGTATCACTGTGGTACACTTTTGGTGGAGGAACCAAACTCGTCGTTGACTGTAAGTACCAGAGATTTTTATTTTATATGACATGGAGCAAATATAACTTTTAACAAATGTTGAACAAGATTCTGATCAAGTTTTATGTTTGTATCTTACTGAAAAT
This sequence comes from Acanthopagrus latus, assembly GCF_904848185.1. Taxonomy (NCBI): domain Eukaryota; kingdom Metazoa; phylum Chordata; class Actinopteri; order Spariformes; family Sparidae; genus Acanthopagrus; species Acanthopagrus latus. The sequence goes on along the minus strand of NC_051054.1, from coordinate 6,723,701 downwards.
GTTTATTTCTATCTGAAGTGAGGCTGATCTCTCAGTCTGAGACAAAAGTTTGCAGAAATCAGAATGTATTCAGTGTTCAGAAAAATTTTGAGAAACATCAAAGTGTTCAAATATTTTATCATTTTCTTCTTTGTTACATATTCGAATTTTTTTCTGCTTAAAAATAATCAAAATTAATGTTTCGTTAAGAAAAACGAAAAATGCTCAAAACAGTTGAACTTAAATTCATTAATGTTTAACATTTAAAATGTTTTTAGATTTAAAATGTGATTCGTGTTGAACACAAATAGTATTTTATCAGTTAATGCAGCTTATCTTTGTGTTCACGCTTCGTTCATTTCACATGTGGTTAAAAGGAAGTGAAAGAGACAGATGACAAAGGTTTGAACTGTGTTCACATGAGTGTTTCAGCTCCGTCAGTTTGAACAGAAGAAAATCCTCACAGGGACGAGTTATTCACTGTCACACATTATGAAACACACGTGAAGATGTCGTCAATAATCTTCATCAGTGAAGCTTTTTAGTTGCATTTCCACTTGAATGGTGTGTCTGATGGTCTGATACTGAGTGATTTATGAGAGCAGCAGCAGCAGCAGCACAACTTATTCTGTTTGACTGGATCAAATATAAGAAACGAGCAGTTTGTCATGTGTCTTTATTACCAAGCCTTCACTCTCATGACTGTGTCTTCTCTCCCCCCTCTCCTCCCCTCTCTCTCTCTCTCCTCCAGTGGGTGTGGTGCAGCCCACCCTGACCGTCCTCCCCCCCTCCAGAGAGCAGCTGCAGCAGGGAGATGCCACACTGGTGTGTCTGTCCAGCGGGGGCTTCCCCTCCACCTGGAGGCTGGGCTGGAAGGTGGGGGGCAGCAGCAGCTCCTCAGGGGCGTCACACAGCCCGGAGGTCCTGGGGACGGACGGCCGCTACAGCTGGAGCAGCACCCTGAGCCTCTCTGCAGACCAGTGGAGGAAGGCGGGCTCAGTCAGCTGTGAGGCCAGTCTGAATGGACAGAGCCCCGTCACTCAAAGCCTGGAGCCTGAGCGCTGCTCAGAGTAGAGCTTCAGCAACACTTCCTGTCTGGAGATGATGCTGCTGCTTTCATAGAGATCCTGATGAAGCTCCAGATCTCCTCTGTTCACATGTTTCTGCAGGTTTCACAGCTCTCTGCTCAGTGTTTCAGTCTGCATGTTGCTGTCTAATACTGATCTTCTGCATATTCTTCTTCTTCTTCTTTACTTTCAAACTGAATATGATCAGTTTCACTCCAAGAGAAACTTCATCTATGAACTATCATTTAATAAAACAGTGAATAATAAAAGAGTCAGTGTCTTTGTGTTTCTTTTATTATATATTCATCATGAAAAATACTTTATTGATCATCTCAGTATGATACGTGAAATTATTACATACTTGAAAGTATTAGTTTTTTAATTTCTTTCTGGCATTTAAAAAGTAAAATGATACATTTTGACTATGAATTCATTTGGATTAATCAAATTAGGAGTATAAAGTATAAAACACAAAATGTGTTCCTACACGGACTGTTGTTATTTCACACTGTGTTGCTATCAGGAATGATTTTTTGACATACCTGGTTATAGTCCAACAAGAGTTTAACTTTCACATCTTATTTATAAAGACACTGATGAATTTACTGGAACTTAGAGTTTAAAACTGTGTACTGAAGAGTGTCTGTGAGTCTGTTTCAGTTGTATTTAGGTTCATTGTGGTTCTGCTTGATGACTCTTGTGTTCACTGGACCAGTTCTCCTCATCACAGTCTCTTCACCAACCCTCTGCACCTGCAGCAGGCCGTTTTCACTTCAGTCAATCTGAAGGAGGTTTTTGTACGGCTCTGAATCACTGTGTGAACGTTCCATCATAATGGTAGCCCAGACAGTAGTAATCTCCTGCATCTTCAGCCTGAACACCACTGATGGTCAGAGTGTAGCTAGAACCAGATCTACTGCCACTGAATCGAGACGGAGTTCCAGAGAAGCGATTTGATGAAGCGTATATCAGGAGTTTGGGAGCCTGTCCAGGTTTCTGAAGGTACCAACTGAGAGTGCTACCAATATTTGAGCTCCCTGTGGCTCTGATGGTCACAGTCCCTCCAAGACTAACAGACTTGGATTTGTCAGCCTGAGTCAGAAAATTGTTTGCAGAACACTCTGAAATGAGAAATGAAGCAAGTTAAGGAAAAATTAAGTGTAAGGAAAAAACTGAATTTCCACCAAATATTTTCAAAATCTCTCACCCTGACTCAGAAAACCCAACATGACAATCAGAGTTATTGGCGACATCATCCTGATGCAGTTTTCAGTGTGAGTGCATGGAAACAGTTCAAACTCTCTGTGACATAAGAACTTAAACTCTGAGGAGCAGTGATGCATTCAAATCATGCAAAATATACTGAAGAAGGCAAACACACACCTGTTGATGTGAAACAGAAACAGAGGAGGTGAGGAGGAGTGACAGCTCATCATCTTGACGATCATGAGACACTTTAAAGTCCATCTGGAAAATTTAGACTTTGAGCTGTTTTACATTTCTTCTCCTCATTTTAAACATCCTGCATTTCACTTCTTTATGATCTCACATGACTTTGTCCTCATTAACAGGTCTATATTACCCCCTGCTGGCACACTTCATCAACACTGACCTCACTGTGAACTGACTGAATTTTATCTCCAGGTCAACATGCATCAGAAAAATATCATCATTCTCTAAATAAAACAAGAGAAAGCCTGAGTCCTGTCCTCAGTCAGTAAACTGATAGTGCAAGAGGAAGGTTATCTTAATTGAGCTTTAGTTTATCTGAGACTGATAACATGTGGAAACAGCTGGCATGTCTCTATAAACAAGTAAATGTGACCATCAACTCCTCTAAAGCTGTCGTGGTTCTGACATTTCTGTCTGCTTTTGTTGTGTTTTCTGGATGTTTGTGGTCTGTCTGCACTTTGTTTCCCTCCTGTGTTCCTGTGCTCCTCCCCGGCCTGCTTCTCCCTCCACACCTGTCCTGCTTCAGCCTCGTTAGCCCCGCCCTGTTCCCAGTGTTTTCATCAGCCAATCAGCTCCTTTCATGCTCTCCTGAAAATTTACCACATTGTCCTCACCTGAGATTCCTACACCTGTCTCTCCACCTGCACGTCATTACATCAGTTGTTTTTTTTGTATTTAAGTCAGTTTTCAGTTTGGTGTCTGTGGAGTTGTCTGCCTCTTCCTGTATTGAGGTTTTTGTTTTTTATATTTTTGGTAACTTCAGCGTAAATGTGGATTTTCTAACACTTGGATCAAGCCAAGCAACCTGTGTCCCCTACTTTCAGTCCTCATGTAAAGCTAAGCTAACCGAATGCTAATGAACTCATATAAGAGTGATATCAATCAGCAAGAAAGTGAATAAGTACACTTCTGGAAATTTTGGATATTATTAGGCTTTACATGTGAAAAACTTCTCATATGTTGTGCATATTTCATCTTTTCAAAGTTTAACATTTTAAGATGTTGGTTATCAATATAATTTATATTGATAACCAATATAATATAATTTATATTGATAAGTATTGCATGCTTGGAGAGGCTCCTGTCAGCTCTGTGTTCAGTGGTCTGTGTCAGAGTCTCTTCCTCTTCAGCAGCTGCAGTCGCTTCCTGCTGTAACAGCTCAGAGTCTCTGCAGTCTGACTGAGGGAGGTTTTTGTACGACGAAAAATCACTGTGTGAACACATTGACACTGGTTAGTGGGGGTTCATTCAAACAGTAATAAACTGCTGCATCTTCAGTCTGAACTCCACTGATGGTCAAACTGAAGTCGAGGTTGCTTCCACTGCCACTAAACCGAGCTGGTGTTCCTGATTCACGTGTGCTCACAAATTTTATCAGGAGCTTTGGAGTCTGTCCAGATTTCTGTTGATACCAGTAAATACGATTGCCGTTGTAAGGTCGTATGTTGGTTCTACAGGTGAGAGTGACAGTGGATCCTGGAGCAGATGTCACTACTGGAGGCTGAGTCACAGTCACCTGACCGCTGCATCCTGCACACAGAAACAAATCATTGATTTATCAGCAGAAATCAAAGAGAGAAAAGGCAGCACATCATGTGTGAAATGTTGCTGAGTGAACCAACCTGTAAAACAGCAGCAGGCCAGCGTCCAGATGAGGATGGTGATGAGAGTCATGGTGGTTGTGCTTTCTGCTGTGTTGACTGACAGATGTGAGTCCTGCAGTGTTGAACTCACAGGACTATAAACCTTCTCAGTTCACTGGAGGATCAGCTGACCATGCAAAGCCTCCTCTCTATGGAAATGATTTCTCTGCTCTCACCTGAACACTGAAGGCAACATGGGACACAACATCAGGAGAAACACTGCTTGGATTTACACCATCTATGATCTTAATGGAACAGAGGAACATATTTATATTAGAAGTGCAGTCGAGGATTTAAAGATGAGTTTGTGTCCACTGTGGTTGGTATGATATGTCTGTTTGTCTGCCTTTCATTCACTCACAGGGTTTAAAGTAGATTAATATGTTTAATATCTGATTGATATGAGTTATCAGTAAATTATGATTAATTAAAATGCATCATGTTAATTGAACCATGTATCAACTGATATGAACTGTGAAGAAATGACTTTGTTTCAAGGAGACTGTGATCGTTTCTCTGTCAGGAGGAGAAAAGTCAAGAAAAATGAATGAAATTATTCTTATTTCTTCAATATTTTCAATCCATAACATTGAATAGTGTTTGTAGATTCAACAATTATGAATATTTCTGTGTTATCATAAAAATCAGAGAGTGTTTTCAGTGGACAGATGCTTCTTCACAGTGCAGGAGGTTTTTGTACGGCCACTTAATGAGTTTGTATCACAGTGGTACACTTTTGGTGGAGGAACCAAACTCATCATTCACTGTAAGTACCATAGATCATATTATTTCTGAAACATTTAAAATATTAGACAAAGTTTTGTATCAGAAGGTGATGAACCAGAATTTATTCTGTTTAATTTACATGTTGTGACCATTTTTTGATATAAATTAAGCTGGTCTGACAACTCAGTTTGGAAACCTTTTTTGCTGAGATTAATGTTTTTTCAGGATTATAGATAATGTGGTCAAATATCTGACAAATTGCTGGACTTTTCTTATTTTTGAAAAAAAAAACATCTGTTTTTAGTAAACTTTGGTTGTAACATTTCTCTCAGCAGCTTTCAAACAGTCAGAAAAAATATGTTCATTATATTTCTTTGTAAAATACAACAATTGTTCAATACAAAATCTAACGTTGATGCTGTAGAATTCATATATACAGAAGTCAGTTTTTATGAACATACAAGTAAAGATGTAGTTTGTGTTCACAGCTCGTTAGTTTAAAGTGCTGAACAGGAAGTGAAACAGACAGATGTTAAAGTCTTTAACTGGAGACAGATGTTACATTTTTAAACGAGAAAATCATTGAAGGAATAAATTATCTATTGTTGAACAATATAAAGCAGATATGAAGATTTCAGTAAAATGTTGAATTAGATTTACACCAAACTCATGTTTCATTTTATGGTCTAATTCTTAGTGATTCATGCTGAGTGTCACAGTGGAAGATGAATTGTTTAATCAAGTTTTATCATTTAGTTGTATTTGTTAAACCCTCATTTCCTCCACGTGTCAGCTCCTCTCCTCTGTCTGATCACAGTATCATGCACACAGCTCATCCACAGCAGTGTTCACCTCTGTCATGTCTCATCAGTGTCTCATGTCCAGCTGTGTGTCCTGCACTGGAAGTTAATCTGCTCCTTGTGTGTCTCCTCTCTCCCCTCCAGCTGGCCCCATGGTCAGGCCCTCCGTCTCTCTGCTTCCCCCCTCCTCTGAGCAGCTCTCCGGGGGCTCGGCCACGCTGGCCTGCCTGCTGACCGGCTACTCTCCTCAGGGAGCCGCGGTGCGCTGGGAGGTGGACGGTACGGAGGTGACAGAGGGGGTCCTGAGCAGCTCGGAGGAGGAGAGGAGTGGACGCTACAGCAGCAGCAGCACCCTGAGCCTGAGCCGGGAGCGCTGGATGGAAGGAGAGCTGTACACCTGCAAGGTCCTCCATCATGACCACAGCCAGACCCAGTCCCTCCACAGGAGCCAGTGTAAGGCCTAGAGGGGCCGACTGAAGCCCAGGACAGGAGCTGTGTGTGGGGGGAGCAGGAGGAACACACCTGCTGCTCTGATCAGTCTGAGTCTGAATGTTTGTAGAGGAAACTAAAGCTTTGTGTGACAGAGAACAACACTGCTGTAAAGTGTTGGACAGCAACAACTTAGAGAGTGATGTGTGTAGCTCAGCAGCTTGATGTGAGTGTGCTTAGTAACTGTCATGATGATGATTCATGTTTCTGCTAATAAAGCTTGAAGTGATCAATAACTTTATGAAGTGTTCGGTCTTTTATCTTCTGAAGAGTCATAAGAAATAAAATGGTTTATAACTTTAACTGATACTCCTCTCTGTGGAGAATGAAACACTTTGGGTTCATCATGTAGATACAGCATGACATATTCTATTAAATATTAAACAATAATGTGATGAAACAAGACATTTTGAGATCATTTATGTGTCGTATATATAGTTTGTTTTTACATCAAGCTTGGCTGATTTTGCTTTTTGGCATCCACATTGTGCAGAGACACTGAAGTTTAAAACTGTGTACTGAAGAGTGTCTGTGAGTCTGTTTCAGTTTTATGTAGGTTCATTGTGGTTCTGCTTGATGACTCTTGTGTTCACTGGACCAGTTCTCCTCATCACAGTCTCTTCACCAACCCTCTGCACCTGCAGCAGGCCGTTTTCACTTCAGTCAGACTGAAGGAGGTTTTTGTACGGCTCTGAATCACTGTGTGAACACTCCACTGCCATGGTAGCCCAGACAGTAGTAATCTCCTACATCTTCAGCCTGAAACCCACTGATGGTCAGAGTGTAGCTAGAACCAGAATAGCTGCCACTGAATCGAGACGGAGTTCCAGAGAAGCGATATGATGAAGTGTATATCAGGAGTTTGGGAGCCTGTCCAGGTTTCTGAAGGTACCAACTGAGATCAGCACCGATATTTGAGCTCCCTGTGGCTCTGATGGTCACAGTCCCTCCAAGACTAACAGACTTGGATTTGTCAGCCTGAGTCAGGAAATTGTTTGCAGAACACTCTGAAATGAAAAAAAATAAGCAAGTTAAACAAAAATCTAGTGTAAAGAACAAACTGACTTTACCCCAAAAATTTTCAAAATCTCTCACCCTGACTCAGAAAACCCAACATGACAATCAGAGTTATTGGCGACATCATCCTGATGCAGTTTTCAGTGTGAGTGCATGGAAACAGTTCAGACTCTCTGTGACATAAGAACTTAAACTCTGAGGAGCAGTGATGCATTCAAATCATGCAAAATATACTGAAGAAGGCAAACACACACCTGTTGATGTGAAACAGAAACAGAGGAGGTGAGGTGGAGTGACAGCTCATCATCTTGAAGATCATGTGACACTTTAAAGTCCATCTGGAAAATTTAGACTTTGAGCTGTTTTACATTTCTTCTCCTCATTTTAAACATCCTGCATTTCACATCTTCATGATCTCACATGACTTTGTCCTCATTAACAGGTCTATATCACCCCCTGCTGGATCACTTCATCAACACTGACCTCACTGTGAACTGACTGAATTTTATCTCCAGGTCAACATGCATCAGAAAAATATCATCATTCTCTAAATAAAACAAGAGAAAGCCTGAGTCCTGTCCTCAGTCAGTAAACTGATAGTGTAAGAGGAAGGTTATCTTAATTGAGCTTTAGTTTATCTGAGACTGATAACATGTGGAAACAGCTGGCATGTCTCTATAAACAAGTAAATGTGACCATCAACTCCTGTAAAGCTGTCATGGTTCTGACATTTCTGTCTGCTTTTGTTGTGTTTTCTGGATGTTTGTGGTCTGTCTGCACTTTGTTTCCCTCCTGTGTTCCTGTGCTCCTCCCCGGCCTGCTTCTCCCTCCACACCTGTCCTGCTTCAGCCTCGTTAGCCCCGCCCTGTTCCCAGTGTTGCACGTGTTCATACGTCTCTTCACCTGCACCTCATTACATCATCAGTTTTTATTTAAGTTTAGTTGTCATTTCAGTCTTTATTCAGTTTTGTGCTCACCTTGGCTGTTTCTCAGTTTTTGTTTCAGTGCTTGACTCTTTTCAACAAATATTATTGTTACGGCCCCAAACTGAACACAACCAAAGACTCGAACAAAAAGAGGCCAGTAACATATAAAGGACGCCGACTCAACACAGTCAAGATTAAATGTTCTTTATTTAACAAAAGAAAAAGGGCAAGAGTTCCTGGCCAAACTGAAAAAAAGAGAGAGGAGACCCCAGACCAGCCATGACCGTCGCATCTGGGGAATCCTCCCAACTAAAGCTGCCTAATCAATACTAAACCTACTTAAAGAAAGAAAACAAAAGATATGAAAACAGGACTACCAGGAACTCAAACCCAAATTAAAACAACAAAGCCCTGGCACTCTAACAGGCCAGGGAACTGAACCCAAATCAACCACAAAGTAGAAACAAAACAGCAAAAGACTGTGGAGCCAGCGCAACCTCCCTCCTCCTGCAACACACCTGTAATCAGAGAGAGAGCGAGAGAGAGCGACACCCTGATACTGCCTCCTTTTAACTGCTCAGGTGATTGCCCACACCTGAGCTCAGGAAGGCAGAGCAGGGCGGAGACAGAGGACACACACACACATAGGGCATTAACTTGGCCACACGTAACAATTATCAAAATCTTTGAATCCAGTCTCCATGCTCTCTCCTGCACTTGGGTTTACCTTCTCTGCTCGATTTTTATGATACATGTTCACTACTTGCTTCCCTGTTTATTTAGTCTGGTCAGACCTCTCTCCACTGATTTCCTGACAACCTTAAACTGAGGATGAAATTCCATAAAAATAATGTTTCTGCCTTAGAAATATTCATGCATCTACACCTGTACATTGACAGGATCTGTTTTTTACTTTGATGTGTGCTTGAACTAATGTTTAGCTTTAAAGGTGATGGTGGGGGCATTTTCTTACATTTGGACAGAGAAAAGCAGTTTCCTCCCTGCTTCTAGCCTTCGTGCTGATGGACACATGAGAGTGATATCACTCAGTGCGAAAGCAGTGAGCAAGTTTAATGTAGGTTTGAAGATTTATATGTTCTACAGTTTTCATAACTGTTACTGATGAGACTGACTGTAGACAACTGTGGGATGTGGGGTTATTATAACAATGTTGCTCTTTTTAATGGAACTAAAATATAGGATATTAAAAGATGCATTTCATATGTTCTAAGTATATTTGTGTGAATGTGGATTGTGTGCTTGGTGAGGCTCCTGTCAGCTCTGTGTTCAGTGGTCTGTGTCAGAGTCTCTTCCTCTTCAGCAGCTGCAGTCGCTTCCTGCTGTAACAGCTCAGAGTCTCTGCAGTCTGACTGAGGGAGGTTTTTGTACGACGATAAATCACTGTGTGAACACTGGGCCACCGTGTACACTCTTACAGTAATAAACTGCTGCATCTTCAGTCTGAACTCCACTGATGGTCAAAGAGTAGTCAGATTCTGATCCACTGCCACTAAACCGAGCTGGAGTTCCTGATGCAAGTGTGCTTATAGATCTTATCATGAGCTTTGGAGGCTGTCCAGATTTCTGTTGATACCAGAAGATACATCTAACACCACTGCATGTGCCAGGACGTTGGCTGGTTCTACAGGTGAGAGTGACAGTGGATCCTGGAGCAGATGTCACTACTGGAGGCTGAGTCACAGTCACCTGACCGCTGCATCCTGCACACAGAAACAAATCATTGATTTATCAGCAGAAATCAATGAGAGAAAAGGCAGCACATCATGTGTGAAATGTTGCTGAGTGAACCAACCTGTAAAACAGCAGCAGGCCAGCGCCCAGATGAGGATGGTGATGAGAGTCATGGTGGTTGTGCTTTCTGCTGTGTTGACTGACAGATGTGAGTCCTGCAGTGTTGAACTCACAGGACTATAAACCTTCTCAGTTCACTGGAGGATCAGCTGACCATGCAAAGCCTCCTCTCTATGGAAATGATTTCTCTGCTCTCAGCTGAACACTGAAGGCAACGTGGGACACAACATCAGGAGAAACACTGCTTGGATTTACACCATCTATGATCTTAATGGAACAGAGGAACATATTTACATTATTTATTCACAGGGTTTACTGTAGATAATCAAATAATTTCACCTCTACTTAATAAGACTTTGTTGTCACCCTGACTCAGAAAACCCAACATATCAATCACAGTTAATGGTGACATCATCCTGATGCAGTTTTCAGTGTGAGTGCATGGGAACAGTTCAGACTCTCTGTAATATAACAGCTTAAACTCTGAGGAACAGTGATGCATTATTGAAACTGTAAAGAGGCGCAACAAGTCAAGAACCAGTACCCATGTCTGACTTTAGGTCACTCTCCCTCTGCTGGTTCTGTCTTTGCAAAGTTTTCCAAAACCGTTTGTGCTCATAAATAGATACATGCTGCCCTCTGCTGACAGTTCAGGTTCACAACAACTTAACCCTGACATGAGATTGAAGATGTGCTCACCCTTCACTATTTCAATGACCGTGCACGTCTTCATATGCTTCAGCTGTGATTTTGGGAAAAAATAAACCATATAACCTGATTTTAAGCTAAATTTAAAAAAATCACCCAGGTCCCCTTCACAGGCCATGTGTCATTTCCAAGTTTCCAATAATCAATTGGTATACATGAATTTCAGACAAATGCTGACTTTTTGTCTCATTAATACATAACGATCAAGAGTGAAATCAAGTTCAGTCACAAAGTAGGAGCTGCAATCCCTTTTTGGCAAGTGAAACACTGCCTTTTATGAGTTGCACTGGCTCTTTAAATGTATTTCAACAGGTAAAATTGAGTGAGTGGGCTATAATCTGTCAAATATAACCATCAAGAGTGAAACTTAGTCATTTTGATGCAGAGACAACCTTTAAGTCCCAAGGTAGGAGCTCCTATCCCTTTTTGGCAGGTGAAATATAGCCTTTTATGAGTTGTATCGGACCTTTAAAGGTATTTCAGCAGGTACAAATGATTGGCTTGGTTATAATCTAGGGCACAGAGCAGGTAAAATGATGTCATAAAGACAGAGATCAATTCTTTATTATATACATAAGCCATCCATAAATCATGTTAATAACAGTCTAGTTTGCAAATATAGGCCTAATCAAGAAACACTCTGGCCACTTTGTATTTCGGTTACAAGAAATGTGTATGTGTAGTCATGACTGTCAGTGTCAGATATTTACAACACGGCCTGCATGTAATCTACCTGTAATGAAGGCCCGTCATTACCTTTCCTCCACAGTGACACCGCTGTTTAATCACCTGCGTCGGTGAAGAGCCAGCGGAGCTCTCTGATTGGTCCGCTCGGGGTCTTTCAGTCTCCTCCCCCTCCCACTGCCAGCGCAGCTCCGTGGAGTCAGCAGCCACCCAGCCAGCCCTCCCAGCGGCGAGTACCCGAGCACATTATCAAGGTTAGTGGAACAACTCTTCCGTTTTTCACCCCCCAAAATATCCCTCAAACATTCTCCCTTTGTAACACTTCTTCTCTCTTCTGTCTTTTTTTTTTGTCGACCACAGGCTCAGGAAAGGCCCGAGAAAATGTCGCAGTTCAAGGAGCGCTTTGTGGCCGTGCTCCACGAGAAAAACTTTGTGACAGATCAGTTGGCGACGCTGGAGGGAAAAACGGGAGTGAAGAGGGAGTACATCGCCCTGGGTACGTTAACAACAAGAGAACAACCGGAGAAACACTTTTAAAGCGCTGTGAAAGAACTCAGTTGAGATAAATATGAACTTGAACGTCTCCTCCATAAACTTCAAAGCTCCGTTACTCGTGTTTAGCTGACAGAGTTGCCATTCACACTGAAACTGGCAACCCGTTGTGGGCACACTGTTGCGTGAGTACTTGACTTTTTGTCGGGTTTCATATCCTGTCGCACTGCTGGCTGGCTGCCTCATGGTTTTTTTTTATTTTTTATTATGCTTATCAGGCTCAAATACCAAAGTTCATCCAACTCAGACCTACAGAGAGATTATTACAAGATTAGAGCTCACACACACCTTCCTTTACACACACACACACACACACACACCTATTTAGATGTTGTAAATGAATATGAATGTGCCTTCTAATATCTCAGTGCCCACCACCACCAGCTGGCCCTCATGGGGGTATTTTTATCTTGTCCTGAAATATCCCAGTGCAGAGGCAAATATGGAGGGAGATTCTAGGATGACTTGTTATACAACTGCGAGCAGCTCTTCTATGAGTTATGCTCGCTGTCCTGTTGTCAGTCTGCAGGCACGGTACATGTCAATAAAGGCCCTGCACCTCAGGCTGTGTGGTCAGTGTTTTTTGTCTAGGACGCCACCCAGATACAGGAAGCGTGTCAGTCAGGGCGACCTACATTCAAACCCACTGTCTTTTACTCAAAATTGATCCGCACAACAGCGTTTAAACAACCGATTTCGAGGTCAAAGGGGATGTTTAATGCTGTATAACAAATGTGTTGTCAGTGCTTGGGCCTGTACTCGCACATTGGATCATGTGGATGTTTGAAATTAGCCCTGAGGGTTTTGCTATTTTCAGTTCGAACATCAAACGTGGCACTGAAAAGCGATCCGGTCAACGTTTAACCCAACAGATATTGGATATTAGTCTCAGAAAGTTAAAAAAAAACAATCAATAAAACATATTTTTATTAACATAACAAGACATTTGTGAGATTAGATGAAGAGTATTTGGGTTTTGGACGATGGCTGGACGAGAGAATCAACCTGAAGATGTTATGATTGGCTCTGGGAAATTTTACTGCATAGTCTAAACAAAAATATCTGCAGATAAATCAGTAATATAACGAATTGTCACTTGCAGCACTACACTTAAGTGTTGTGGGATTAAAGTGCCAAGATCCCTTTTGATTCAGAGGCACTACTGCCTAGATAAAATGATCATACGATTCTAAAATGTCAATTTAGCGTGTTCAGCTGGTGCCAGTACACAACTGACAACCACAAGTACACAACAAAGTGGCTGTCAAAACAAATATTGAGGATTGTATGCAAATACATTTTGACTCATCACTCCTCTGCATTTACAGCAGAAGGAAGACAGAGAGAGAGAGAAGACAAATTATACCGTGGCCTGTCCCGCTTGCAGAAATACCTTGTTAGTGTCTTGTCAGCCTGTCTGTGAGGTACCAGCCATTCGTTTCATTGCAGGCTTGCTGCCTAACGTAACACTGATAACTGGGTTGCATACAAGACATTCTTGCCCGTTTGCTCACTGTAATGTTACGTTGTACTTTGCCTTGATCTGGACATGTCAGTCGAGCGGATTTACAAAGTGCCATTTAAAGTGTGCAGGGAATCGTCTCGAGTTCATACCGACTCATGTGACAGTCTGGAGTGTGAAGTCTTACTGCGCTGACTGGAGTAGAGAGACGTCTGATCTGTTCTGTGTTTGCAGCCAAACCCTCTGAGCGAGCGGCCGTCGATCGTTAGCTTCGTGTTTGTGAAGCCGACCTCAACCCCCCACCCACTGTACTCCTAACAATGGGTTCTTGTGATGAGTCCATGCGAAGAGGAACTTGATCTTTTAACTGAATAACAACTCCTGCAACTCTTAATGAGTCCATTAAGCCCGTACACTCCATTTTGTGCCCCCTTTTCTCTCAGTGTTTCCATGAGACGGACATGTGTTTTCACTTAAGGCTGAAAATCTGTGTTTACATGGATGCTTTGTTCATTTTTCTAAAACAGTTCAGGAGTTGCCTACTCAGGGAATAGAGCCACATGGCATGCAGGTTGAGAAATATTTGTTGCAGTGATAGGAATCATGCAGGCAGCTTTTTATTATCAATCTCAGATCAATTTGATGTGCCAGTTGCCTGCATATGTTCGCCAGTGTCTCCCCGGGGTCTTCCATTTCAGCCAGTTCTTCCAGTTTTGCCTTCATGGGAGAGAGATAGGAGAGTGGGAGATATTTGTATATGAGGCGGGGCAAACAAATGAGATTACCTGGAGGCCAGAACGATGTCAAAAGCTTTCAGTACATTAGATACTGCATGACCTTGTGATGTTTATGGAATCTGGGGGTGATATAGTTCATATCAGTAATTGCGTTTGCCTAAATTTGAATAATGTATGGCCTATACCTGCACCGGCAGCTGTGCAGCAGAGTGTTGGACTGTCAAGTCCTCTTGTCCTGTTTAGCCTTAAACCCGATCTTACAGGGAGAAAAGTTTAGAAAAAACATCTGGGATGTTTGTGGGAAGTGATGGATGTTTTGAAGAAGGTAGTCAGTGAACCGGTAAACTGTTTCAAACCTCTGAGGGTGTAAGACATGCAGCCAGCTTGCTATGCAGCATGCAGTTCATTTCCTACAGAGCTCATTGTCCTGCCACTGACTTCAGTGCAAGAATATATTTACAGTTGGTGATTCTTCTAATTGGATTGTACAAGTTTGTTTTAATAAAGAGACCATTGTGTGTATGTATTATAGTGCCTTATACGGGTGCAAATGAAACTGGGGCTGCAACTGTTACTTTCTTTATCGTTTAATTCGGCACTTCCTCTTAGTATTTCCAAGTTGACATCTTCTAATGAATTGTGTTGCAAATCCAAATCTCAGTTCGACAATTGTGAAGCTCGAACCATCAAATGTGTGACATGCAACAACTGCTTTGAAGAACAGAACAAACACAGTATTATATGTCGAAATCCCTGATTGTATTTAAAGGCTTCTATTAAGATCGCTTTGAAAATTGCAGGTAACGCTCAAATAGTAATAGAGATTCTGGCATTTGTGGAATCTCTCATGCACTTGAGGTGGACGGCACAGAGCAGGGTGTATCGCATGACTGAGCGATCTTTGTGGTTGGTTAAAAGTCAACTCTTTCACCACCTGGATTTGAATAGCAGTGTTTGACTTGTGTTTAGTGCTCCTCCTAATCCTGGTGCCATGCTGATCTGACATCCTGCTGTCAGACACACGCGCTATTATCCGCAAGGGAATGTGACATTAAAACGCATTTATCTAATAGCAGGATGATCTCACCCTACTCCTCCCATTCTGCCTTCTGCTCTCACATCCTTGTTGTTTCTCTCTCTCTGCAGGTCTCCTGAGTTTTCTCGGGCTCTATCTGCTGTTTGGATACGGAGCCTCACTGCTCTGCAACCTGATTGGCTTCGCCTATCCAGCGTATTTCTCGTATGTATGAAGATGAGCTCACACTGTGTTGCCATAAGTCACTGATCATTGAGTTCAGGTGTTGCAGCCACACCCATTACTGACAGGTGCTTAAAATCCAGCTCAGAGGCAGGAAATCTCCGAGGACAAACATTTAGCGCAGCTAACTGTGAGTGCATTGTGAAGAGGAAGTCCCTAAGGCCCCTCAGCTTATCAGTAAGCATCTGTGGCCCTAGTTGTAGCCATGAATGCCACATCATTAACACTAGTCGGCACTTATCTGTGGCTTTTTTTGGCGGATTCAGCATGTAGGGTCAGAGCTGGAGCCTGTTGGTGAACAAAAGTCACTCTGGTTGGTTGTTCGGCTAAGCAGATCAGTGCAAGGGAAGAGAAACATGAAAAGGAAAACCCCTCGAGCCTGTTGCCATCGAAGCAAAGTTTGTTTAAAAAAGGAGCGTTTCTATTTTTTCCCCTTTTGTTTAAATACGCAGGCCTACATCTGTTATTAGTTTGTTGCTCTTAGGCTACAGTACTTTTGTTCTGAGACCAACTTGGGTTCAGATTTAGGTATTTTAGGTAAGTGCTGCTTAAAGTTACCCTGTGGATTGTTGATTAACAGCTTTTTACACATTAAGACTTGTTCACCAACTCCCATGTTTCAGGTCTAGTGCACAGATTAAAAATGCCTCAAAAAACTTGAAAAGCCGTTTATTAAATCATTTTAATGAGCGTCTTTGAGTGCGTGCTGGTCAGGTCATTAAAATGTAGTTCACAAACACCATTACATGCAGTGCAGACTCGGTAACTTTCGATATTTATGTAATATTTTCCACTGTGACCTTATCGATATCCTAAATGGAACCATGCCTCCATTTCATCCAGTATCAAGGCCATCGAGAGCAGCGTTAAGGAGGACGACACACAGTGGCTGACCTACTGGGTTGTTTATGGACTCTTCAGCATCGTCGAGGCCTTCTCTGACATCTTCCTCTTCTGGTTCCCATTTTACTATGCTGGCAAGGTAGGAGGACTTTCTAGTGTGTATGCATGATATGGAAGACTGATTTGTATGCTCCACATAACTGTTTAAGTGTGTAGCTCCCCTGTATGACGTTGGCAACTGACTTTTAGTCTGCTTTAGCTGTGCAACCACAGAGTCACAGGGTGTTGAGTCACAGGAGGGTGGATGTCTTTTGGCCTCTGCAGTTTAGCTTTGCAACAGCGCCCTCTTGTGGACGAGTTGTGTAATGGCAAAATAAGGAAAATACTGTATGCAGACATCTGCTGTGTCTGAAATCTACAACCTGGAAAAGTCACGCTCAAAAAATATGTTCCTGTCATTTGATGTACTTTTATGTCCCACAATGCATCGCACAAATGAAACACTGGCAACTCGAAACTGCAAAACATGAGTGAAATGTGAATGGTGAAAGCTTTAGAGGGCTCTAGACTGACTTGTTCCACAAGCAGCACTCTGGCTCCCTGCTCTTCACTTTAGTAGCACCACTTGAATCGTCACACAGGTCAACACATTCATACTCTTTACATCTTAACTGTACTGATAAATCCTTTAGAAATAAAAAGTCAATTTACAGAGATCCCAATGTTCAGTTTTGTTTAAAAGGAAAAGCTCACAAATTGAAGTTGCACTTTAAAAGAGAGAGTCATTTTCCATGATTTTATAAAGGGGCATTGCAGTCTAAAACCAGATTTGATAAAGACATCAAGTGTTTTCCAGTTTCTTACTGGGATAGAGGCTAAGAAGGGGAATTGCATTTTTTTCTAATCTGTTTATTACAGTAGTCCATTAATAGATTTCTTGTGATGCATTGTTGTTGTTTTATAGGGAGTTTTTGCTGTGGCGGTCAGGGCAAATCTTTACCGCTGGAAACATTGCTCCTGGTGTTTCACATGATATACGATAATGGGTTTGCACGTCACATGGTGCTTCTTGCTTTAAAATGTGGTTGTAGTCTCCAAAAATGGTCACAGCCTGGAGCCCTGCCATTCTTGGAGTGTAATGGGAAGTGGCGTAAGCTTCTCAGGGTCTTACTCACGAGAAAGGAGTGTGAGGCGGGCTGGGCGGTTTGAGAGATGTTGGCAGTAACTGGGATGTTGCGCCAGCCTGTCGAAAGATCAATCCCCATCAGTTGCAGAAATGTTCCAACCCGTTTCATGTCCACTTTGACCAGAGAGTTTGTTTGTGTCGTAATATTTTGATCCGACCATTAAATATCAGCTCACTATCCAATTGTTTCAGCCTAATTGCAGCAATCAGCATAGCTTGTCTTTGCTTGATTACGTTTAATCCTGGAAAAATGGGATTATTAAACGGTGCCTCACTCTCGGTAATGAGACTGTAAATTAACTCTGGCCTGTTATGTTACATAGCAACAACATAACAGCATGGATTTGATAAAAATGTCTACAAGGTAACCGCAACGGCAGTCATTTTCTTTATTGATTCTCTGCAGATTTTTTTTCTCTCAATTTGGTTTGACAAATTGATTAATCAGTCGGCGGATTAAATAGGTCATGCAGCCGACCTGAAAGCACTGCTACAATCAGCTCGTGTCCCAGGTTGAACCACCCGGAGGTTTGCCACCAGGCCATAGCTTGTCACTCCACAGGGCTAACACCGCCTGCCCTGACAGGAGCTTTCTCTTCTCTGCTGCAACAACATGGCACAGCCTTCCTCCCCTGCTGTCATCACAGTAGTGTTCATGCCTTTTAAGACAACAGTGGATAAACAACACCTCAGTGTAAGAGTGCAGTTCTACAGCTCAAGGACTTTAAACACACAGAGTACAGTTTCATATATATTCCCGAGTAGCTGCAACAGAAAGCTCTCTGATTTGAATTCTTTCAGCTTGACACATGAGCTCACACAGCAGCATGTTATCTAATATCTGCTCTCTCCTCAGTGTGTGTTCCTGATTTGGTGTATGGCTCCAGTGACGTGGAACGGCTCTGAGATCTTGTACAAGCGCGTCATCCGGCCGTTCTTCTTGAAGCACCAGTCTGCCATGGACAGCATGGTCAGCGATATTACCTCCAAGGCTAAGAACATAACTGAGCAAGTCACAAAGGAGGGTGAGATACCGACAATATACATGCAAGTACAGCCACTAATTCTTTTCAAGAAGCTCCAAAGCGATTCTTCTTGCATGCAACTTGACCGTGATGGAAACCAGTCAGAGCTGCAGTTTCTGAGGTTTTTGGCAATCCGACCAAAATTATCTTACAGGACGAGAAAATCACTGAATTGTACCTTTTGCTACTGGAAAACTGCATTGGCTGATTATGTAGGCCAGCGAACCTGACCTGAGCTCAGTATCCAGCAGTAAGACCTTGTTGTACTCAAGTCTTCACAAACTGAGAAGGGTAAATGGTAAAAAAAAAGAGACCCAACTTACTAAAAATATTCTAATATGATCAGTATTTTGAGAAGACACAAGAGACGGACGTTCTGCCACTCTACCAAGTATTCATATTTAAAACAATAACTGGCAAACAGATACAGTTGAGGACTAGTCAGACTTTATTTTATTAAAAATCACGAAAAATGGCTTCATGACATTACTGTGCAGGACTTTTACACTCCTGTAAGTGTAAATGGGTATAATGTAGTTTTGAATTACTATGGAGAAAGAACATTAAAACTTTAATGTAGTATTTGTTTTTCTTCACGATGAAAGAAGTGATTAAAAACAGTGAATTTGAGCAGTATTGTGTATTAGACTGCCACGACTTGCTCCAGCCTCCAGACTGTGATCCAGGGGTTCTGTATAATATTTTTATGACAGTGTATCTGTTGAGCTTTATTTTGACTTGTATCTTGTGCTTGGACGCACATAATTACATTGCTTTAAAGGCAACTTGTGAAACGAACCCACACCGTGAACTCTGGCCGCTCTGCCTGTGGGTTTTTTTGTACTTTTACAGAAGGAATTATTCTTTATTATTATTATGTCAGTTACAGAGGCATGATATCTGTTTCCATTACTTTTTTATTTATTAGTCTGATACGCTTCTATAAATAACTATTTGAGAAAAAAAAAAAAAACATCCTCAAACACAGTCATCTGTTGTGTCTGTTAGGTCTGGGCGATGTCCACCAAATTGGCATCACAATGTTGTCAGCCACCTGTGATGGACGACGCCCTCATCCTAGTGTGTGTTTACCTTTCTGCAAAATAAACTCTCTTGTTTTTCTTCTCTTTGTTCCATCAGCTGTTAACCAGGTCCTCAATCACGACAAGAACCAGTGAGAGACGTGGGAAGGCTTTGTGTGTGTGTGTGCATGTTAGGTGTGTTTGGTTACTGAATGTGTGTGTGTGTGTGTGTGTGTGTGTGTGTGTGTGTGTGTGTGTGTGTGCGTCTGTCCTCCCTCCTTCCGTGACGAATGATGATGATGAGCCCACCCGTCACATGGTGAACTGGAGCGCCACACTCCTGAAAATAAGAGCTTGTTTGTGCATCACGTCGGTTTACTGCCACCCGTACAGCCAAGAAAATCGGTACAACTGTGATCCTTCATCTGCCCTTTATTGTCTTTGTTGACAGAGTAAGTGGGGGAAAAAAAAAAATATGTTGAAAGGTGTAAAATATGGTTATGTACCTGCGGGTTTCAGCAACTAAATGAGCCATTTGTGACAGAAAAGTGAGACTGATAACGTAACGGTTATAAAAGCAGGTTGTTTTTGAACAGCATTTTTCTAAAATTGTTAATTAAAACTGGACCTTTTTACATGTCGTTGATGTCTTCTTGCTCCTGCACGTGTCAAGCAGCATGAAGTCTGTTTGAGCTCCTGGGAAGGTTCGATCTAACTGCCTGTCTTCTGTCTTTAAAACGTCTTAATTTATCTTGTCCTGATGATGAAGCAATAAAACTGGAACCCTGATGACCTGACGAACGGCGTCTTTTATTTCCTTCAGGTGCCCTCTCTCTGAGCAGTGTCATTCCTCTCAAAGTGGGAAATGGGATTTTATTTGGTCCAAATTACAATGTTCACGCGCCAGTGATTCTTGTAATTGTTTTTTTATAGCACTGAGCGAAGTCGAGGAAATTGTATTTCTGGATATGTAACCTCTGTGGATTTGGGTCTAGTTCGTTCTGCAGCACCAAATTTTTCTCATAAATTAACTTTGATAATATTAAATAATGGGCAAATATCTCTCTCTCTTTCTCTCTGTGTGTCTTGGGAAACATTAAAATTTGCAGTTATTTATTAACAACTTAATAATTACCTTACCTCTTTCTTTACCGTCTCTGAACTACATTTTTTTGAATGAAATAATGTAGCTGTAGATCATTTTGAATTAAATCCTAAATGTAGTATTGTTTCAGTATGTAATCTCAGAATATGTTTGTTTTTTTTAGCGAGCTTGTGTTGCAGGAAAAATACTAATGCCAGGAACATTTTCCCTCCCATCCCACACATCCACTTGATCTTTTGACCTGTCAACCTCAAGTACATTTACCGGCATTCAGACAGCCTAACCACCCACACTTTAATTTGTATTTGGCTCTGTATTCACGCTTGAGGGCCTCTGAAAGGGGAGGCCTTTTGTGTTCGTGCACTGGATGTAATGCGTGGGGGAAACAGTGGGACGGAGCCGGTGTGATGGCCACACACCGCCACAGGGAGGGGAAGGCACCCATCTGGAAATGGCTGCTGTGAAGAAGTGTCCGCTGTGGTGTTTGTTATGTATCCACCCCCCCCATCAGCCGCCGGTGGCCGACAAGTTATTGATTAAACAGAAATTGGACACAGAAACCAATTATTGCATTGTATTGCTGTGCGGTTTTGATCCAAGGCCTCGTACGGAGTGTGGGACCTGAGAGGAGACAAAGAGGGAAAGGAGTTAAAGGATAAAAGCATGTTTTATACATGTATGAGCATTTTTTATTAGCTTGTACGCTTGTTGACTTTTCCTTAAGTGCCCCAACCATGTTGACATTTTGGTTTTCAATGACACGTCGAGACAACTTGTGGATTAATTGCCCAACAACACTTCGTACAGACATTCATGGTCCACAGAGGATGAATCCAAAAGACTCTGGTGATTCCCTGAATGTTCATGTAGTGTCACAAGCTGTCACCCATCCTGTGAAATGTCTCAACAGCCAGTGGATCAATATGGAGACGGTTTTGTACAGACATTCATGGTACCCAGAGGATAAATCCCCAATTTAGGTTTGTCCCTGACGTTTTTCCTCAAGTGCCACTTCCAGGTTGACATATTGTCAGATAGATAGATTGATAGATTGATTGACTGATTGAGTGACACCTCCTGATTGGAGTCTCTGGATCCCTCTCTTCTTCCTTTCCAATCTGACTTTATATCTGCATGTTTTCTCTGTATCATCCACCTCGACTGAAACAATCAATGCTACTTTCAAGATCCCTGTCTGTTTTTGTTTGTTTGGTTTTTTTGTAACCATCACAATCACAGCTTGGTTCGTGGGGCGTCCTGCTGCTGCAGTTCGCAGTCTCACCGACAGAGGGGGACAAACACAAGGCTTGTCTGAACGGAGGGCTGGTGAGTCATACAGTAACACCGTCACGTACAGACCCACAGCTCAAAACAAGGCCTGGTCTAAACTCGACCATGGGCCTTTATTAGCACCACAGCTAGGCCTCCTCCTCCTCACTCTTGATGTAAAAGGAAATGAATGAGAGTGTCGCTGAGGATCCATCTGGGCGCGCTGACACTGGGCCGGTACACTTCCTGGTTTATCTCACTGTGCGATCTCTTATCTCATCCCCTCTCCATCGTTTACATGCAGGTTATTTATTTTATTTTATTATTATTATTATTATTATTTTGCTCTATCGTGTGTGCATTGACAGTGTATATGCAGCCGACTGTACACAGATTAATGTATCCGTGGCTCTCTCCATGCTGCTGAAACGCAATGTCGCTCTCCGTGGTGCTGATCCTGGATCTGAACCAGAGATGTGATTTATTCTGCCAATTAAAAGCCTCTTCCAAGCTGACTTCACGTGTAGCTAATTATTAAAACTAAAAACGAAGAATGCAATCACGTATCTCCACTCTCTCTGGATACTCTTGCATGATCTGATCATAAGTACAAGAAATAAATAAATAAAAACATTCCTGTGATTGGGTTTGTCATGCGTAATTTCTGACCTTTTACGCAAGAAATTTACATTTTAATCGTCTAAATTCATGCCAGAGAATCTGGCGTGGGTAGATACATCTGACTTGGCCCTAAAGATAAAAAGGAAAGACCAAAAGATCATTTGGAACAGAATCTCTTTGGTGGAGGTATGTCATCAGTTTAATGTGATGTGTGTCTTAGATGTGACGTGTGTGTGTGTGTGTGTGTGTGTGTGTGTGTGTGTGTGTGTGTGTGTGTGTGTGTGTGTGTGTGTGTGTGTGTGTGTGTCACATTCCCACAGTTGCGCCAATCCAGGATAAAAGAGAGTCTTTTAAAAACAAATGAATAATTGATTTAAAAAATAGAATATTTTGCTGGCATCCGACCGCTTGGAAGTGTATAAACTGAAAGAAATCCAAGTGTGGACAGAAAAGGGAGAGGGCATAGCACCTCCCACGTCCTATCTGCGAGAGAGAGAGAGAGAGAGAGAGAGAGAGAGAGAGAGAGAGAGAGAGAGAGAGAGAGAGAGAGAGAGTCTCTGCTGTGGTGGTGTTGGAAATCGGACGACATGAGCTCTACATGAACCGTGTAAAATGCTTTAAGACGCTTTCGGCGTTTGTCTCTCATCCGTCTGAACCGAGGACGAGCCTGAAGCGGAGCCGCACTTCACGACCAGGTACGGAGACGCCCGCTCAGACATCCGCACATCTTCACACGGAGGAGGCTTTTAGATGTTGGTATTCAGTGGCGTAACCGCGCTCCGTCTGCTCCGGCCGATCCGTGGAGCGCGCACGATCCCCCCGCTGCTCGCATCCGAAACGAGAAACGACAGATTTTATTTTATTTTTATTTATTTTATTCTTACATGTATTAATTCATCTGATCGCTTGTTTGTTTGTTTTGGGGGTGCGGGTGGGGGGGTTGCATCCATCCTTTCGCGACGCGCACATTTTGTGTTTGGTAAAACCTCGATCGTGTGAATATGTAGCCAGTGCCCGCACAGCCATATTGGCAGTCAGCATGAGAGAGAGGGAGGGGGGGCTGAGGGAGGGAGGGAGAGAGAGAGGGCAGAGATGTGAGGGTGTTGGGTTTATCATCTTGCTTTGAGGAGTAAAGGGAGGTGGAGGGGGGAGGAGGGAGGAGATGGGGATGGGGGGTCGATGCGACTGCGAAATGATGGCACCACTGCGAGATGGCGATCCTCTGGTATTTATGAATGAACCATCAGTGGGGTGGTCTGTAATGGCGTTGCGCACCCTCTCCTGGCTGCCCCCCCCTCCACCTCTCCTGACTACAGCCGACACCGAGACGCACGTCAACATTCAGACTATATGCACTAATAATGACGCCAGCGTGACGCATAAAGCCCGGTTTTTCTGTGGCAAATGCCATGGTTAATCCTCCATCTGGATTTCTCCATGATCTCCTCCTCCGTGCCTTGTTGTTGTCGCTCCCAAGAAGCGGGAGAGAGGAGAGGAGAGGAGAGGAGAGGAGAGGAGAGGAGAGGAGAGGAGAGGAGAGGCATCATGACATGCAGAAGGAGTTGTGAATCATTCAGGCCTTTCTCCAGCCTATGTATGTGTGAATATCTATGTGAGTCAACTTCCTGTATGCATTGAGCTCTGCCAGTACTGTGTGTGTGTGTGTGTGTGTGTGTGTGTGTGTGTGTGTGTGTGTGTGTGTGTGTGTGTGTGTGTGTGTGTGTGTGTGTGTGTGTTGCAGGGGGTTGAGAGAGAAGAGCCAGTAGAGATGTATGACAGTAAATCCTGTGATTAAGCTCTAAAGTGTGTGGCTGGGAGAAGCATAGAGATGCAGATGTTAAAGCGTGCATGTGCTGGTGGAGGATGGAGGATAAGTGGAAGTGTGGGGGAGTGTCAGCCTCCTGCCTGCCTGCCTGCCTGCCTGTCCGTTTGTTTGTCTGCCTCCAATGACCACAGCACAGTTGCATAATATCTCTCCTCTCTGCCGAGGCAGGACGAAGAAATGACTCAATACTCGGTAACAAGGAAAAACATGGAAAGAGGACACGATGGATGATGGTGTGTGATTTATTTGGGGTTTTTTTTTTGTTTGTTTGTTTTCTGAAGGCCCAACAAATCTGTGTGAGACAGCCCAATCATTGTATGCCTGAAACTTTACATTTCTTTATGTTCAGTTTTCACGTTTATGCTGTGACAGTGCTGTGCTCATGGCCCGGTTAGGTTTAGGCACCAAATCCACTTAGGGTTAGAGTTAGGAAAATATCTCGTTTTGGCTAAAAATGTGTTTTCTTGGTCGCCACAAACATGGCTGGAATTGTCCCAAGGTCTCCTCAAAAACATCTAACACCTTCTTGAAGTCCATTCCCCGGCTCCACCACTGGGCTCTCTGCCTCTCGTTATTCAAAGTCAGGTCATGTTACGACACGTTTTGCCGAAATGTCAATATGGTACGTAACAAATGTGAGAATGTTTGTGTTTTGCAGAAATGTTAATTGGCAACATTTTATCTGAGCGCCTGGGATGATCATGAGCAGATGTTGCGTAAGATGTGAAATTTGTTTGGGGACGTCAGTTGTTGAGAAATGTGAATTATCAGGTCTGAAATTTGGCTTTCAGAGATGTTTTTGCGGCTTCAGAGAATTAAAAGAAAACATTCAATATTGTCATCTTGTGAGTGCAGTTTCTGGTATTGGTATTTTGCTTGTTAATTTATATACATTTGATTAATAAGTCACACATGCACGTAAGATATAAGCGGCAACTGTTCCTTCGACTGAAATCCCCCGACAATGTTTCTTTCAATCAATTACTTACATAATAAATTAACACATGATGTTACAAAACACAAATTAACACATATTACATAACCGGTGATAACACCGTATGACACTGAATAAAGAAAATTCCAAATAAAGTAAAATTTTGGTTAACTTTATTTTGAAGCATTTACCAAAATCAGAAACTACTTACTGCTGTGCTAAAAGCAAACATAAAACATAAAATATCATAAGAAATAAGAATAAGAAATTAAAGTCCAATAGCAAAATAGGAAAATAACATGTTAATGCAGACATGCAAATATACCCCAAAGCATGCTGGGGATGCATAAACATGCCCTTGACATACCCAACATACCGTTTCTTTAAAACAGAGCGTGGAGCTACTTTAATTTAATCTATGCAGCCTGTGTGTAGCAGTTGTTTGGTTGGACGGCTGCCATTTGCAATGAGTGAAACTGTGTGAGTTTGGTTCTTGCTCAGGAGGAAGACGCGCGCTGAAAGGAGGATTCATGAATGTGTTGAATCG
The DNA here is from genome assembly GCF_904848185.1 of Acanthopagrus latus. Lineage (NCBI taxonomy): Eukaryota > Metazoa > Chordata > Actinopteri > Spariformes > Sparidae > Acanthopagrus > Acanthopagrus latus. Next base: position 6,698,012 of record NC_051054.1, on the reverse strand, counting down.
TGTTAATAATACAGGAGTGTTGAGTTTGAGTTGTGAGGTTATACAAACTCCGTGCGTGTCATATCTGTGACATTAAGACTCAGAAAATAGAAAACGTTTCTGTCGGTAAATCATGAAACAGAAACTGAGCTTTCGTCTGTGATGCTCTTTCTCCAGCCTCTTTATCTCCCCTGGGTTATTTCTACTAATAAAAATAGTTAACTCCTGTCTCCTCATGATGTTTGAGTCTGTTGCTCTGACAGCAGGAGTCTAGTCAAGTGCACCCTCACTGTTGAGCACTCGAGCTATATATAACTATATACTGCATAACGACGTCTGCTTTAATACTGGAACGGATCAATGCTAAAGTGTTTTAGTTGTTCCGACGGCATCAGCTCGTTTGAAAAGGTCCATACAGTCTTTATTATATGTGGCATTACACTGGGTCTTCTTGTGCGTAGCTAATCGAATGCCAGGATGACTCTTCTGGATGATTATGCACAGTGTGACCTCTGAGTTAATGTTTTTTATTTGTCATTATGTTCGGTCGCCAGAATAACATGTAGGCAGTTAACTTTTTCTGCAAACCACTGATCACGTTCACATTTGTACAAAACGTGTTACATCGTGTTCACATTGCATGTTTAGGACCTGACTTCCATATCAGGAATTGGAGGTGATGCTGGCAAGCCAGTGACTGCAGTTCAAGACTGTGTTTCAACATTGGAAAATATGAAACTACTGGATATTTTCAAGATCTTGGGGTAATTTTCATTCGTGTTTGTGGCAACATAAACTGTATACCTTTTATAGGAAGTAAGGCCATCTAAAGCCATGTTTTTGCTAGCAAACGTGTGTGTTTCTGATAAGATCTCAGGAAAATTTCCAGCCGTGTTTGTCACAACAAAAAACAAACATTTTTGACAGGAAGTTGGGACATCTACAGCTGTGTTTGTAGGGAGAAACCTAGACGTTTTAAGTTTTCCTAACCCTAACCAAGCAAGTTTTGTGCCAAAACCTTCCCAGAGCGTAAGCACAGTGTTGCCACGTGAAAAGAAAATGAAAATTGCGCCTAAAGAAATGTCAAGTTTCAGCAAATCAAACACAAAGTATTGTGTTGTTTGACATGAAGAAAATGTCACGCTCGGTTTCTTATAATCCCAGTTGCATCATGTGAGCGTCACAAGCAGTCTGGAGCCGGGATTCCCACGTCGTCGCCGCATTTACCCATCTGCGCCGTTATCAGACGTGGATCAACTGGTATTATAAAATCGCCGTGCCTGGGTTGAGCTCGCCTGTGGAAAACCAGTGGAGTCGATCCAAATCTACCAACCCTGTCACCATCTGTCACTGCAGGCAGGCTCCTGCAGCACACTCCACCCGTCTGTAATTAGCGCTTCAGTCAGGTTGGGGCCTTCAGCGGCATCTAAGAATAGGCCTTTTCTTGAAAATATATATTTGAATACATTGAGCAGACCTTACATCAAATATGATTCCTCTACGAGCAGTGCTGGGAAATGAATCTCTTGACTCCGTCTTGGCTCATTTCTGGTGTTAAGCAGGTGCTGCTGTGTTTCAGAGATTGCCAGGCTGTGGTATTAGCAGGGTCTTACGATGAGGCCAGACGGAGCAACCCAGGGATCCCCAGGTCATGCTAATACTCACTACTAATACACACTCACAAGACTAATTACATGGCTGTCTTGCTTCCAGTCCTGTGTAAAAACTGCTGCATAGAATCAGCGTGATTGTGGTTGCAGGATATGATTACAGCTCAGGAATCAATCTGCCTGAGGGGGGAATGTTTCCTAAACTCTTATTGAGAGCGCACATCTATATTTTTATTAAGACTTATTAAGGAGTAGTTGCAGGTCGAGGGATGCGCTGCGTACTGCTGGCTTGTTTCTTTTAAAAACAGCTGAGTCAAGTCAGCCTCTTGGAACGGGAGTCGTTATAAGTGTGTAAGCTCATTTTACCTCCCCAGAAATCTGACAGAGGTCACACATTTGCATTTTCAGACTTTTAATCTCAGCCCGTAGCAACAGCAATCACTGGTGCTAACGAGCTAAATGCTAATCCTGATAAATATGTGGGTTTTGCAGTAAGATAGCCCTATTCCATTCATTTTGGCTATTGTTTTAAAGGTACTAAAGAACATTTCAAGACTTTGAATATGGGAGGAGTTCAATTTGTTTATGCATGAAAGTTCTGCAATCATATTTTTCTTTAACACATTTTTGCAAGTGCACCAGGGAGATGAAAGATTACAGCTCACCATGGATTATTCCAACTAATACCAGACTTAAGCCTGTTGTTTTATGACAGTGCGATCAAGTCAAACTTTGTCCCTTTTCCTGCTTTGGCACAGTTCACTGCAGATCTGGCAACATAAGACTCAGAGTCGGTAAATCAGTATCTTAAGGAATCGCAACATTTGGTTTCATAAATACTTTGAAAAACAGTCACCTTTAACAATTCATTTAATATGTTTAGCATCTTTTCTTTCTGCAACATTCTTTATTAATGTGTTTTAGTGCGTTTTTCACAGTATCGTGACCATCACAGTTGCACAGTATCACACACGTATCATCATTACTACTAGTAGCTGTAGTAGTGGTAGCAGTTGTAGTATTTTTGTCACCAGTTGCATCTTATGTGTCCTAATCGAGTGAAACTAAAGATGTACTTATTTTAACAAATGCTTAAAATATATCCTGACACACGAGAGTACTTTTAATCGTTAGTGGCGGGGTCCACCACTCCTGCACAGTATTCAAATTGCCAACCTGTGCATTCAGCCAACTTGTATTTATTTGGCTGCACTTTAAACAAACAGACCAGTGGCTCCTCTGTTGGACTCCGGACAAAGTTCCTGCCCAAAGAGTGTTTGCCGTAGTATTAAACTGCACCTGTTGTTTACTACATTAATGGTGAGAGCAGCCAGGTCAAGGATTAGGGATTAAAGTTAGTAGAATGGGGAATGCTCATCAGCCAGGCATCAACAAGTCTGCGCTGCTTATGTGTGCGGATTTCACTGTAAGAACTGCAATCCGCACCATACTGACGATACACTGGTGTTCGTCTGAAACAATCTGCAGCTTTCGAGGGGAAAACCTCATAACTCAGACCTCCAAAGTTTATTTGCTTCATCAGCTACACGAAAACTGCCTGTTTCTGACGAGATGATGAGAATGTATTTAGTTTTCAAGCAAGTCCCAAGTCATCTTTTCTTGAGTAATGCAGGTCAAGTCCCAAGTCGAGTCACAAGTCTTTTTTTCTTCTGTCAAGTTGCGAGTCATCAGAACAGTACAGGAGATCAACTCGAGTCGACTTGAGTCCACATCTCTCTCGAAGCTCTTAGTACCAATTCCTCATCTCACACTGGCAGATCAAAACATCTGCACTGTGGTTAGATTGCAAAAAGTAGAAAGTTTGGTCTTTTCCCGTTATCATTCTGGTAAACATAATAACACATTGGTGGCGGTTTACATTTCTTTGCAGTCAGAATCATCCAGGAAAAAATGCTGAACAGTGACCTTGCAAAATAGCACTGAGTGGGAAATTACTTGAGCCCGTTCTGTGGTTAATAGGTTGGTTTTCAGCTGCAGAACCGTCCATTCCCCAGTTGAATATAATATTCTGAGCATCGATAGACACATAAATGTCACCTCTGTTGTTTTTTTGTGTCTGGCCCTGCTGATATTCCCATGTCACAGTGTCAGTGTCAGTGCGTGCTGAGTCAAAGGGACGTGCCGGAGTATCAGAGGGCTTCAGCCTGCATCAGGAGCTGCGTGTAGTCTTATAGGGAGACCGCTGGTAACTTAAGTCCTGGGAATTGGGTCAATGCAGAGCAGGGCAGGAGCACAGAGGAGGTTAAGCTTGATGATTAGCTACTAAGCCAAGACCACAGTGCTGCAATCTCCTGTACAGTCTAGTGCACATACTCTCTCTCATGCAAGTAAAGGTGGTGTACGGCCCAATCAAAGTATAGATTGACACCGATGAGCAGCAGACACCGCCGTGGTCTCAACACTCAGCCTTCAAACACCTCAAGCAAACACACAGGTGTTGTTCTGATTATATTACCTCATGTCTTTACGCACACAGATCACACCTAGTTCGACTTAAAGTTAATCTGATGCTCTGTGCTCTATCAACTCTGTGGTTAAAATGTCATATTATGTACTTAAATGAAATGTTGCTATCAACGGTCACATTGATTGATGATTACGCCTGACAGTCACCTAATACGGGGGGTTACGAGAGGAATATTTCTGCTTCTTGGTCGGACGTGGTGACTTTGGTTGCAGAATAAACCAGAAACGTACAGAGCAGAAGTAGGAACACAGAAGACACGCGCAGACAAACTGACCCAAAGCGAGGCAATACACGTGGATTAGATACACAAGGTCTAATAAATCGATGAAACACAGGAAGGCAGGAAAAGGACAAAGACAGGAAGGAACCAGACTCGGGCAGGAAACCACACATCGAGAATCCAAAATTCATGTCAATATTTTATAGAACTAGCTCTGATGGATATGAAAGAAAGGTTTCCTTTGTTTGCATCATCAGTAGACACACACACGCACACACACACTTTTAAGATAAGCCCATGTGATGTGTTTTCTGTGGGCTCTCTGTGCGTTTTGTCAGCAGGTGCAAGCTCACAGTGAAGCGGCAGCAGCGTGACTGAATGTGAGACTGAATCAAAATGTATAAATTGAACCTCCACTGTCTGCTCAGACCTAATGGACACACCCGGGTCCTAAAAATTGCTCTCGCTTGAAAAAAATGCAAATTCATTCCTCATGGTGAAACACACACACACACACACACACACACACACACACACACACACACACACACACACACATATACACACACACACACTTGAAAAAACCTGAGCTGATGTGTTCACAGAGAACAGTGAATCTTCTGCTTGACTGCACAGATGTGGACACACATCACACACTCACACACGTGTTCAAACACAATGTCAGTCTGGCAGCTAAAGAAACACTGTGCAGGTTTCAGACATCGTGATGAGGGTGCAGTCAAGTGGCTGTGTGTGTGTGTGTGTGTGAGAGAGAGAGAGAGAGAGAGAGAGAGAACAGCTGTAGCCAGAAGGGAACTGAATATTTCAGCAAAAACCTTGAGCTGAAAATCTGTTGATCCTGTAAAACACTCATTGAACCAAATAGCCGTGTATCCGCAGCATTCCGGTATCCGCGGCTTGATTAAAACCCAGTCTCCACAAGATACCATGGGACTGCTTTGTGGGTGTCTATTTAATCACGCTCTTGATCTGTTGAATGGCGTTGTGTTTGATGTTGGTTAATGCGCTTCCTTTGTGCCGCTGCGTAAGTGGCTCTCTTGAGGAAAATTATGTGCATATTCTCGCTAAAGGTGACATTTCCTTGCTCGCGCTGCGAAAATAAACGAGTGGAGAAAGGCTGCGTCGCATGTATTTTCTGACTGCGAGGGGAGCCAGATTGTTTGGTCTGTGCCAAAGCTATCTGCTAATGGAATTTGGCCGCACTGCCACAGATGCATTTATAGTGTACCATTAATTCATTAAGGAGCTGCAGTCCTCTCATTTCAAATACAGCAAGAGACGAAGAAGAAGAAGAAGAAGAGGGGGAAGAGACAGCTTGCATTTGGGAGGGAGTGTCATTAATCTCAGAAGGCTGGGTGTCAAGGACGAATGAGGGAGCGGAAGTACAGTGTGTGTGCTCTCATGTGTGTGTGTGTGTCACTGTGAGGTTGCACCTGTGTGTGCAGTTCTAGCTGCTGACAGAGGGGAGGGAGGCAGCTAATTTTAGTTCAGGTGAAAGAAAGAAAGAAAGAAAGGAGGGAGTGCAGGGGGGAGGTTTTTTTTGGTGCGAAGGCTCGTTGTCGTGGGGAGCTTAAAAATCAAAGTCCCCCCAAAAAAAACAAAAAAAAAAACAAAAGGCACCAAGCGAGGCAGGATGACAGACTGACAGGGCTCCCAGACAGACGAGCCCCATCGATCAAAACCACAGCGGCTTTAGTTTATTGATCATACAGCATGCAGACCTGGAGGGGTGAGCGAGCACGAGGCAGAGGAGGAACAGGAAAAAGAAAAAAAAAAAAAAAGCTCAGGGAACAAGACAGACAAACATGTTTAAGATGCATAAGGAGAAAGTAGAAAGAGTACTGATGAGGACATTAGGATCAAGAGCATGTATGAGTGTGCAGCTCCATCACAGATGTCCTGTAGCAATCAATTTACTTATATTACAGATGTTTTGGAATGTGTTGTTTTTTTTTTTGCCTTGTCTTTGCAGTATTATCAAAATAAGCAACAGAATTGAAGCACTGTGTTGGGTTTAATTTTTTTCGGTGGTACTGGCTGTTATTATTTCGGTCTTTTAAAAATAGCAGCGTGCTCACCGAGTTGCTGAGATCTGGGAACACGGCTCCTCTGCTAGAAATAAGTCAGACAGGACAAGAAATCCCCTGTTAGGTCAGGTTTTTTTTAGGTAGAGAGAATTAAGGCAAACTGTATTATTTTTATTACCCCTCCCAAAACTTCACAGTTTGCAGACAAACATGGTTCAAACCTTGCTCTTCACAGCCTTAGATCTCTGCTGTTGCCTTAAGCTTGCTGTAATTATCATCAGGGCACTCGGAGGCAGTGCAGCAATCCATAAAATGCAAACAGTCGCCTAATTAAAACTCTGGCAGATATTGTAAAGAGCACCATTAGCATTCATTTGGAGTTGTGTTTGTTTTTTGCTCTCTTTAAGCTCTGTTTTTGGTCTCCACCATCTCCTGAGGGGTACAGTGAATCAAAACATTAACATCGCAGGCTGTAAAACACAGAAAAAATAGCTAAAAGATTCAAAAACACTGAAAAGCAAAAACAGGACTTCGGCACGCGCACTGTAAGCAACATGTGTTATTTGTGTGCAGCTTGACGTGACTAGGCCGGTCCATAGCATGAAGGCTACAGTACAAGTTTGTTTGTTTTGGTGTAACAGCATCACTCTGGCAACTGTACCATGGTACCATCTGCTGCCCCGCCCCTGCTGCCACATGAAAAGACCTTTTCTCTTCCTTGTTGTAACAAAAAACCATTAACAATACATTTAAAAGACCACATTGACAATATTTTTGACGACATGGAGGGATGTGATTTCAGCTGGACTCTGATGGTCTCTAAGATATGCATGTCTTGGCTTTTACAAACCATGTTAGTGCGTTGTTGCTGTGTGTTAGCAGAAGCAGAAATCACTGCGGTCAGCTCTGGCAGCTCAGACCACAATTCTTCAGAGTGACTGAAGGCCTCGCTGGAGCCAAGAGTTCAAGGCAGCGCTGGCACCACATTTTTGACCAACAGTTTTGTCTTGTCGCGATGCTGCTTGTCATAACTCACACTTCGAGCCCTCGTGATTACTTTTCACACCCGCATCGCTGCACAGACTCTCATTTACAAAGCCTAAAATGAGGCTTAAAGCAGCTCAATGTTCTTATTATGAAAATTCATCAAATGACAACATGAAAACAATGTGACAGTGTGGAGGGGGGGTTTTGAGATTAATACAGAGTTATCACTTTAATCTGAAGCTCTCTTCCACTTTAGAGAGCTCATTTTTTAGCTGTCTCGTCAGCTTAATACTATGGTACATTCTCACCACAGCAGAGGTCTGGGGTACACTCCAAAAGCATTTTTAAGTTAAAGGCTTCAAATTTTACTTGCAATTGACAGGAAATAATGCAGAATAATGTTCTCCTCCTGTGTAAACCTGCAGGAATGTATTAATCTATAATCTATTTTTAACCCCTGATCTTATATTTGTCAGCTTCTCAATGATGTGATTACACACAAAACTAGATGATATTTTACTTTATTTATGACATTTTGACTTGGAAACATCTTTTTTTTTTACTTCACAAACATCAGTTTAATTCAAGCAGGAACTAAAATGTTTTTTGTCTCATGTGGTCCCATGAGGTCCACTGGAAGGGGGTTGACTCCTGCTTTCTATTTTAGCTGAATTTGAGAATCCCTCTGGACTGAATGCAGTGGATTCAGATCACCTGTTGCAGGTGTGGAGACTGGCTCCTAATTAAAGAGTGAGAGCAGCTTGGGTCCTTCCCCTCGCAGCCAATCAGGGTGCGACGACGCCCTTCAGTGAAAGCTTAAGATGGGAGACGCAGTTCTGACTGATTAAGCTCCACTGAGACTTCTTTGCTGCCCTTGTTCTTTTCTAGTTGAAGGAAAGTGTTTGCAACCTGGCTGTGATGATCAAAATTACTCATAGGTCACCTGCGTCAGGGCCGTGCTTGTTTGTGTTGCTCACCTTTCAGTAGCACGGCACCTGCAGGTTTTCTTTTGTTGTTTAACTGAACCCCTTGATATCCAAACCCGTCTATACACCTTCACACCTTCCTATTACATTTCACTGGGGACTTAAGAGGTGGTAAAAGAGGAATATTTTAGTATTTAGTAATATTATTATAGAAGTTTCAGTGACTTTTTGTGTTCCCAAAAGATATGCATATACTTATTTATTTATATTTATACATAGGGGCTGGTTTTGTAGGCATTTTCCTACCAGTGTTCCCACAAACTAAAAATTAAAAGAGGTGTGAACATTTACCATAAATAGGGAGGGGGGAAAAAAGGAGAACTGTGACCCCTGGGAGAAATTCTGGAGTGAGCACTGAAAGATGGGAGTCTCCTAGGAAAATCAGGAGGATTGACATGTATGCTCTTGTCCTTTTTGGGCCATGGTTTCTGCAAATTAGCTCCTGAAAACCTCCTGCACAACAGCAGTCTTGCACAGACAGTGAAAATGGGGTGAACACAGTGAAGCATTCACCTCAGTATAGGTGGTAGGGACCAAAACCGAGCTAAAAGAGCATGAAATTTGGTTCAGGTATTCATCAGGTATCCAAAAGAAAACCGTTATTGCAGTTATTTATATGCATCAGTTCTGCTGCAAAGTCCTGATGGACAACATTCAGACAGTATTCACAATGATCTCTACACAAATACAGAGGGCATCATCACCAGAGCGCCATTAAAAATTGTTCTGCTTTGCCAGACCAGAGGGAAACATTCAACAGTGTGCAGGCTTATGAGGAGACGACACAGACTCACCTGCAAATTAAACCGTGTTTGTGTGTTCAGCATGGATATAAAACACTCTTATATGTCACCCAGACCTACAGCTATAGATTGACTATAAAACTCAAGAGGCACTCCCTGAAAACCCCATTTATTTTGAACTCCTTGACTGATATTATCTAGAACCTGGCAATGCAATTACAGCTGCCCTGCCATCAATAGTGGGTTCCAGCAGTGCAAGCATGACAGAAATCCACTTATTCCATCTGGTATTGATGTCAATTTACTGTTTCATTACAGCGAGAGCTCCGAGAGCTGCACACGATCACAACTGAATGAGTATCTTATTATGGGACCTTAAAGCAAGTTTGGGAGCTCAGCAGATAAATAATGCAACAGATACAAAGTGTAATCATGCACAGACGCTCAGCAGACACATGGGCACTTACAGAGAGAGCGATAGATTAGGTGTGAGGACATTGTTCCGATGCATATGCATGAGCTGCAGTAGATGATGTCGGGAGTCGAGATCTGTGGAGCTCTTCAGTGCGCCGTGATGCCGCTCACTTCAACCCAGGTTTATCATAACTTTGGAGATCTTTTTTTTTTATATTCTTTTCACTGGAATAGTGGACAATGTATAATTTTAACCTTGATTTGGTAGTTTTAGTTTTTAAGCTGTGATTGATTCCGGCGTAGTCTAGATCTATAAAATGAGTCGTACGTAGGGTCATGTCACAGATTAGAACCACCAGATCTAAGAAATTCCTGAATAAATTATCTTTATTTTAATGAATTTTTAAAAAAACAAACATTTCACGCATGCAGGATTTTCCACATCTTTTTAGTTTGACCCTGTTTAATACTCTGTACGTGGATCCATAACAAAACAGACATTCAGCTAATCTTGTCAAACGTATATTCAAGATATGTAAATTATCATGAACACGTAACCTCATGGAATCCAGTGCACCAGTCCTGCAGTAATGGAGGTCATGAAGTTCCGTTTTTGTTTTGTTTTTGTGTCGATTCCACTCTGTAGTCATTTTTTAGACCGTTGTTTGGGTCATTGTTGTATTGGATTGTGTTATATTATACATGAGTTTATTGTTGTTCCCCTCTGTGCTGCAGGAGCATTGTCTCTCAGTCTGTCTCTTCCAGGGTTTGCTGCAGTTGTTAAAGTTGATAAATGAGGAGACGCTGGGTATGTTTTTTTTTTTTTTTTTGGGCGGGGGGGGTTGAAAACTGAGAAAGTGTGACTCTGGAAAACGGTATTGATTAGGAAAATGTCTGCGTCAGGTGAAATTCCTGGAGCCTCACCAGCCTCATCCTCTCTAATTTGTACTCTGGCTAATGGTCAGACCACGAGGACAGTTAGAGTGCTTTCACACCCATTGGCCTGAGGTCGAGTCCCACCAGCACTTCCCCTCCTGTTCCCCCATCTGCATTGTATCTGCTGACTGCTCGCTTGCTAAAATTATCCTCGTCTCCCCCCAACCCGTCTCACCCCTGCTTCCTCCCCCAACCCTCAACATCACAGGTGTAACACTGTCTTAAGCCTGACGGGGGCAGAATGCCGGAGCAGAGCAACGACTATCGTGTGGTGGTGTTCGGGGCGGGGGGAGTGGGGAAGAGCTCCCTGGTCCTGCGCTTCGTCAAGGGCACCTTCAGGGACACCTACATCCCCACGGTGGAGGACACCTACCGCCAGGTGATCAGCTGCGACAAGAGCGTGTGCACCCTCCAGATCACCGACACCACGGGGAGCCACCAGTTCCCGGCCATGCAGCGCCTGTCCATCTCTAAAGGCCACGCCTTCATCCTGGTCTACTCCATCACGAGCAAACAGTCCCTGGAGGAGCTGAAACCCATTTATCAACAGGTGGGTAGGGATGTGGTGCGTGTGTGTAGATGAGTGTGTACTGTAACAAAGACAGACGGGATTATAAATTGGAGTATATTTATTCATGTTCAGGTAGACAGTGTGAGTATTGTCCAGGTAAAATGTATCCATGTCGTCGTCCTCTGCAGGTCTTGGCCATAAAGGGCAACGTTGAGGCCATCCCCATCATGCTTGTAGGCAACAAGAGCGATGAGACCCAGCGGGAGGTGGAGACCAAGGACGGGGAAGCCCAGGCCAACCAGTGGAAGTGCGCCTTCATGGAGACGTCGGCCAAGACCAACCACAACGTCACCGAGCTCTTCCAGGAGCTCCTCAACCTGGACAAGAAGAGGAACATGAGCCTCAACATCGATGGCAAGCGCTCGGGGAAGCAGTCCCGCGCCGAGAGACTGAAGGGCAAATGCAGTGTGATGTAAACCCCAGGAGAGGAGGAGGAGGAGGAGGAGGAGGAGGAGGAGGAGGAGGAGGAGGCGGAGGCGAGAGAGAGGGTGGGAAAAACAGAGGAAAGGAGGAACCGAAGGATGACGAGAGCGAGAGAGAGAGGGGGAGAGAGAGAGAGAGAGAGAGAACGAGGAGAGACTCACTAAACTTATCACTCAGAGCAAAATGTCTGGATGGCAACAGGAATCTCATCATCCACATCCTCCTCCGTTTGACTGGTGTGTTAACACACACCACTCAGCAAGTTATTTTGACAGCATCCAGGATTTCAGTTTGGAGCTTTACATCCATGTGCATTCTGCTTCAAGGGGAGATTAGAGGGGACTGACGCAGATTATCAAGAAGCAAATTTTAAAAAAAAGAAAAAAAACAAGAAGTGTGCGTCACAGTTTCCATAGTCAGAAACAGCATGTGTGCAAGTGTATATGTGTGTGTTTGTGTGTCTGTGTGTGCGCGTGTGTGTGTGGATTTTTTTGCATCATCCAAGTGCCACAAAACCTGGCTGAGGAGCTCATCAAGACCTCGGACTGCAATAAAGACCGCAGACTGCCGCACGCCGTGGGAAAAACCAGAAGGTTTCCGATCTACAATCTACACAAACCATTTCGTGTCCTCTCTCACTTCCAAACCCTCCCTCCCTGCTCAGCTTCGCTCCCCATCATCATCCCAGCACCCCTCACCCCCCTTACTGTAACAAAAAATATAGAGAAAAGTATATGTAACAGAGTCGACACTGTTAGCTAAGCTCACTCATCTGGTTTAAAAAAACACTAGGAAGACGCGAGGAAGCACAGGGCCCCCGAAGGTTTGAGACTGCAGGCATGAATGACGCAGCCAAACGTTGCCGCTCCTGAGGACTCCTGATGTATATAAACATGGGATATTAGAACATATTCCATCTAGTCTACACATACCCTGACCAAGAAGCATCTTCTCATCCGAACCCTACTTTACCTTTATCTTAACGCATCTGCGAACTTTCTGGAAATGTCTGGAGTGGCGGGTGTTCACACACGCTGCAGATACAACGCAACAATCCTTTTAAGACTCTCTTCTAGTGTAGATTAACTCTGGATGAAAAGAAAGCTGGACTCTCATCATCAACACACAAAACAAAAACAATACAAGTCTGCCTTGAGGATGATAACTCTTGGATAATCATTGCCAAGCCGGTAAGACAAAAGTGAACGCGAAGGTTCGAGAATGTCAGTTTGCTTTGGCACTTTTCACTTGAAGGTTTCTCTTCTTTTGCCTTTCTTTTTTTCTCTTGTTGGTTTGCTTTACGATGCTCTTTTAAATTCATGTATAAGTAAAGGAAAAAAAAAGTCCCTTCTTAAACAAAAAGCACACCCAGGAAAAATTATTCAAACAAAACAAGGGATGGATATAAAATATTTCCATTCACTGCGACCCGGAGAACCGGTGATTCTGTTTCCTCCTCGGGTTCTTCGGTAGCTCTGGTACGCTCGCGCATGCAGCCAAGAGAATGACCCACACATCACATACGTAAACACACACACACACACTGCATGCGTACAAATGCAAAACAAAAAATGAAAGTTAATCTGAGTAACACATGATGACGAACAGGGCTCACTCAGCCTAAATGCCCTCACGTTGCACTTTAGATCATAAACACACACCCACACACACACACACACACACACAGACGAACGCAAACACAATTTGTCATGTTTTCGCCTCATTATGTAATAATGTAAACATCCTCCTGGAGCCATTAAATAGCTCCACTGTACGTCCCAAAGTGCATGATTTTTTTTTGTTGTTTTTTTCACGCAGAAGCTCTGAATATTGTACACAGTGTACACAGGACAGCCAAAAGCACAATACTTTTTTACCAACATATCTATTTGTACATTTTCTTGTGTTTCTTTCTCTTTTTTTTGTATTTTGTTCTCTTTTCAGTGTGATTTTCATCTTCATTCATCCACCAGTCCTAAACATGGAGGAACAATCATAAACTATAGGTGTAGCTCTCCGTCTAAAGTGTTTTCCTTGTCCGGTACATGGCACAATGAGGTTGTGGTTCCGCTGAACAACAGGGTATCGTGATGTGACCGGGTTAGCTGTGGTCGTGAAGTAGAAAATGTGACGTCAACCCCCCCACCTTTCCCCGGCCGAGGGATCGTAGAGCTGGTAGGACGCGGAAGAGGAGGAGGGTTCAGATTATTTGTCGGCTTTTTTCCTCCATCTCTCAGGCGGTTTTAACAACAATTTGGATGGAGGATAATCTGCTCCTGTACTGTTAAACCCAAAGATGCGGACGGTGCCCCCTTTTAACTGTGTGTTCATTTCTCTGGAAACATATATTAAACAAAAAAAAAAAAGGAAAAGCACAGCAACTGTTTTCATCTGTCTCCTTCTCTGTGTTTATGTGTGCAGCAGAATCAACAACTGGGCACTTTAGGGTGACATTTTACTTGAAGACTTCGCTTATGAATTTATAAGCACCATGTAAAATGTCCCTCACACACAGACCCACATCAGAAAAACTATTTCAAATGTGTAGTTATTGTAAATAAGCATATGGTATAGTTGAATGAAATGTTTATATAAAAAAAAAAGCTTCAAGTAAGATGTTACCCATGTAAAGAAAAAAATGGGAGTCAGTCCTTTGTAACCAGGAAATGTTGTTACAGTAGGAGGTTCGATGTTGCTATGTACTGTAATATACAGCTTAATAATGATGCTCATGATATATTGTATTTGACACATCCACTCTTCAGATCTATCAATCAGATAATACTAGCAAAATGTGAATATGTAACTAAAGGTTCCACTCCATGGCTGTTACTTACTTTTTGACCTTTATTTTGAGAGCTGAATGAAGCCGTTGTTATCGATGTGTTGTACTTTGCACTAACGTGAGGTCCTGTTAAACTCAAAAACTTGCATTGTAAACGTACCCTTTACCTGTTAGATGCCAGGGATGCTCACTTGTACTCTATTTTATTTGAATTTTCCTTTCCATCGGTTCGTATCTTTTAAAAAACAAGTCGTATTGGTTTGTTTTCTGTCTATTAAAGGATAAGTCCGCCACCAAAACAAAAAAGTGTATGGAGCTTCACAGCAAAACAGTGTTCCTCCTAAACAGCTGAAGTAGTTTCTTTTATTGGTTGTTATTTACATTTTAAAACAAGCCACTATCTGCTCCAGTTGTTCACCTGCAGGCTCTTTTTTGCTGTGAAGCTCCAATTATGTTTTGCGAACTACAAAACTTCACTTTTCTTTCCACCGACATGAGCGGAGTGGATAATGACAGAACTGAATCATTTGGGGGTGAACTTATCCTTTTAAGATACCAGAAGGATTGAGTGATCTCTGTCATGATTTATCTATTGTGTCCATCTAAAGGTTAAAAAGCTTAAAAAAACAACAACAACAAAACAAGCTGGAACATCTATCAGGCAGTCCTGGTCTGATGTGATGTGTAGCTACCGGTACACCCACTTGCATAAATATCAGCTTGACACCTCTGGTCGCTTCACGCAAACGCCAGATTGCGAGCGCGTGTTTGTGCAATCTGCCGTTCCGCTGACGTCTACAGCAGACTGTCGTTGCTCATGTTCCCGTGTGGAATATGATACAGCAGGGAAGGGGGGAGAAAAAAAAAAAAAAACAATGAGACAGCGTGGCGATAGCAGTATGGACAAAACAAGCCGGAGCGAGAAAGGAGGGAGAGGGGGAGCTATTAATGGAGACAGTGTGAAAATATGGGCCGTGGCCTGTATAAGATTTACATGTGCTTGCATGCGGGGAGGTGTGCATGGGATGTGTGTGAGCGTCCGTTGAGTTTCTGGGCTGGCATGAATCAGGACAGACACCTCTGCCCCCCCCCCCCAACCCCGTCCTCCCATGGCTTGTCTCATCTCATTTGTCGATGAGGCATATTCACTGCTGCTGCTGCTGTGTGTGTGTGTGTGTGTGTGTGTGTGCGTGCGTGACCAAGAGCGCATCCATGTATGTGCGCAATCAGCCAGCCACCTTTTTGCATCCCTTCAATCTGGCACTGCATGAGTGTGTGTGTGTGTGTGCTGTTGTTGTGCCATCATCATCTGTCAGATATTTGAAGCTTTTTTTTCCAGAGGAGGATGCCTACACATTTCTGCATGAGTCATCCAGTGCTGCTCAGACACACCCCTATACATACACACACACACTCTCACACACACACACACATACACACACACACATAGAAAGCAGGCAAAATAGACTGACTGCATGCCCTAAACAGCACCACATACACACATACACACCGGCCTCATTCACGCACTGGCTGTTTTGTTTTTTGTTTTTTTTTTCTGCTCAGCACTACTTCTCCATCAATCAGCCGTCCACCCCTCTGTAATCACGAGTTTCTCTCACATTCATCCCCTCCAAATTTCTGTTTCTTTTCTGTTTGTGTGTTTTTTTGTGATTCGGTCGCACCTGGACGGACCATAAAAAGGCCGACCCCTGCTCACATCTGATTGTAGATAGCTGTAAATAGTGTTCAAAGGACTTCATATTTCAGAGATGAGAGAGTGCTGAGGAGAGAATGCTGTGGTGGGAAGGTGCAGTCTCCTTCTAAAGAGGTCAAAGCGTCCGATTCAGTGTAACACAGGAAGCGTAGGAGGCTTCATGTCAACAATCGGCTGTCATGAAGTCGTTACAACTTTGGGCTTTTTTTTTTCCAAAGTGTGCTGTAATTTTCTCTGCAAGGAAAAACGGCAAATTGACTTTAATAGAGGAAATCTGTGGAGGCTCAAAGCATTTGATGTTGTATTAATGAAATAAGAACTGTGATAATAATATCACTAAATCTGAAATAATCCAACAAATGTTTTAGAATTCACTGTTAATTCTGGATCATCATCCTGGGAGCCAACAGTGACTTCACTGCAGGTCATTTTAATTTAATTCAGAGCTCATATGTTTTATTTTCATATTCCAAATTCTGTTTTTATCTCACAGTCCCAATGTACATTTATTTCATAGCTCCACATTTTATCACAGTCATTGTCCCGTGATAGGCTGTCTGCTCAATTAGATAAAAGCAGCAGCCAATCGGAGCTGCCCTTGTTTACTGTGAAATTGTGACTATAAAATAAACAGTATCACTTTATAATAACCATCCTTAATAAATTGTACATTTATTGTTAATTAAAATTTAGTTAATAGTTTTCTTTCACTGTTAATTGTGAAGTTCCAACTAGTGTTTCTTATACTCTGTAAATGATTAATAGATACTGTGTAGTTTCTCTATCATTATAATTTAGAATCTATATATGTCTATATAATCTATATAATTAATCTATAAAATAAAATATCATTGATGATGGTTAATTTAAACTTGGATTATTTCACTAGTTATATATTTTGTTTGTATGAAATTTGTGTGATCATTTATTTCATAATGTCTTTTTTAATTCATTTCAATATCGACAACTTTGAGCCTCCATAGAAAAATCTCTTTGGATGGGGGTCCAGGCGGAGTTTACCTCACCTCGTTTGCCATCAGGGAGACACTCGCTGGTCGTGTCGCTGCAGAGTCTTGTACAGAAGAGGTTCACATGTGTTCTTCCATAGCAGGATGGGAAACGTGACCCCTTTGACGCTGAAACAAAGGGCAGTCGGTTAAAAATCTCACTACAGGTGAAAGGTTGAGGTTTTCCCGGTCTAATTAAGATGTGTTCCATTACAACGAGGTTAAAAGGCTTCAGTCCTAATTAGGCAGAGAATCTGAGGAGAATCACTGTTGGAGGATGAATGGAAAACTGACCCCCGTCAACCTCTCCGGCTCACCCCTTTACATCTCGTCTGATCGACCTCAGATCCTCACAAGCTGTTTACCGAGGGCGGGCCGTACAAAGTGGGGCAAACAGACTTTGTGGGTGATGTAGTTTGGTACTATCCTGTCGCTCTGGCCCTTCATTCCTGCATGGTCCCTATTGGTGTTCCAGCCAGCATGAGAACAAGGACACAAACTGTGAATCATCTTTGTATTTTTTAAATAAATTCCTCAGCAGCATTTACAGCTTCGGTTTTGCAAAATGGTTCTTATTTCTTTGAAGCACTACTTGGTTTTTTTGTAAATGATTCGATTGTTTTTCTTTACGTTGGAACTTTTTTTTTTTATTTGACTAATTATGATGTATAGATATTTATTCTAGCAATAGTCTTCCTATTAAGATATACTGTGCTGATGCATCCTCTGAATAACTGAACATAACATATATATATATATAGATGATAATAATAATCAAATCTGCAAAATGATTTTCCTAATAAAAATGTGAACTGAGGGGTGTTTCTCGTCTTTTTGACTTTTCTCCTCTTGCTTACTTAAAACTTCATTGATCTTCACTCCTGTTAATCGACTCGACTGCAGCAGTGATCCACAGAGGAAACCTCCATTGCCGAAAGTTTACGTTCAGTGTCTGTCAGCTGGAGGGGAAATGCACTTTACTACATGAATGTAGCGAGAAGCGAGTCTCCGGTGAGTGCTGAGTTGAGTGAGAGGTTGACCTGAATTCAAACACACAGACAACCACACCCTCAGTACCCATTTGTCACACCTATCATTCGCATTTGGTATCATGGGGCCTAGGAGCAACGTTGATAATGCTGTCAAAATACTGCATACTTCAAATGATGTCGCCCAAGCATACATCAACCATGGCTACGAGCTCAACGCAACTTTTTTGTGGCTCCAAACAGGAACTATTTGGAAGAACAATAAGCCATATAGTACTTTTATTTCAAAGTCGGTCAGTGGTGGTGCTTGGGAGCCTACTGAGCCATTTGAGTTTGAGCTCTACATACTATAAACAAATCTTGGTTCTGGTGTGAGAAACATTGACCTTCTCGCTACAATGCAATATTCTGGGGCGCCCCAGTAGCCTTGGTTCGACTCCAAACCTGTGGCCTTTGCTGAATCTTATCCCTGTTTCCTATCAGCTCTCAATCAGTCCTGTCAATAAAGTCGTGAAAGGCCAAAAAAAAATAAAACTTTACAATGCAATGATGGGAAATCTTGTCTCCTAGCATGCATGTGCACCGCCTACCCAAACACGGGCTGTGTACACTCCAAGTCAATTCCCTGTTGACCTGTCCTCCATATTCCCCAGATCCCAATCTGACGGAGTAGGCCGGAATAAGTCCGATCCATGGAGGCCCCATCCCCTCACATACAGGACCCAAAGGGGCCACTACTGAGCCCAACACCACAGGACACCCCCAGAAGTCATACAGCCATGCCCTGACAGGTCAGAAAGGGGAACCTGCACAATATTAAGCAGGTGTTTTTTGTGGTTGATCCATGTATATCATAGCCTGTGCTGCTGAAAATACACATAAAGAAAAAACACATCGAGGAGCTGAATGTAAAGTCTCCCACTCCTCCTGCTTTCGTTTCCACTCATCTCACTGCTCTCTTAACCCTCTAAACATCTGCTTGGGGATGCTGTGCCCGGCTCGGTTGCCATGGAGACGCCGTGACGTTGACGACGGTTGTCGCATCATGTGACCCTGGTGGGGACAAGGGGATGCGTTACGACAGACGGAGGTCTCCCAGGCTGCTGATGCTGAAGTGTATAACAAAGGAGAGAGACTAGAGCTGCCCCCCCCCCCCCCCCCCCCCTCCTGCTCCTCCTCCTCCTCCACCTCCACCTCCACACCTACGCACACGCACGCAGACGAGCTGAGGAAAGTCTTTGCATCAGGTCAAAGATGAGCCTGCTGAGAGCGCGCACACATGACAGCTGAGAGCAGGAGACAAAAAATAAAAATTATAAATAAAAGGGGTCCGTGTGGGAGGGCTGGATGAGGGGTGCCACCTCTGTCAGCCCCGAGAACATCTTTTTCTGCCGTGACTCATGGGCTTCCACCGCTGATTTCTTAGAGAATGGAGAGCTCTGCTGCTGTAACCCACTGTGTGAGGGGAGGGGAGGGGGAGTCAAAATGGAAGGAGGAAGTGAGACCAATGGAGGGAGCTGAAAGGTGAGAAAATGAAGGAGAAATGTATAGGCATCAGCATAATTTCACACTTCAGTGGAAACGGGGCCAATGCGGCGCTGTGTTGGAGTTATAAATAGCTCTCCTGTGGTTATAACGGGAGGCTGGAGAAGGTTCCCGTGCAGCAGCGAAGGAGTGTGTGTGTGTGTGTGTGTGTGTGTGTGTGTGTGTGTGTGTGTGTGTGTGTGTGTGTGTGTGTGTGCATGAAAGCAGCGTTAGTTCAGGTCGGGATGTACCCACACCTACAGGGTTCATGTGCACAGAAACAACCAAATATATGGTGCAGAGAATAAGATCCACGCATCATCATCATCATCATCATCATCATCATCATCATCAACCACACCGCGTCCCGTTCAGCCAATAATCCTGCAGCACTCTGAGCCCCACAGTGTGGAGGAGTGGACAATACAGCTCGGTGGAGACGGAGGATGCGTGTTTTGTTGACTGTTTTTTTTTTTTTTTGCGCCGGGCCCTGCCAGGAATAGAAGGAGCGGCTCACCACCACCTCCCCGGAGGAAGACGGGAGCACAGCTGGATCAATGGCGCCACCGCGTGGCGGCGCAGCGCGGCGAGCTCGCGGGGGGATCCAGATGTGCGCGACCAGAGGGGGACGCAGTGGGGAAGCTGAGGTCACGGAGGAGCTGCGAAATGTGGTTAATGACGACAAACATGGAGCGTACAACAGGAGAGCAGCACCGGAAGTAGTTAAAAGAGTACAAACACTCTTTTTTTAAATGTAATTTATATTTCTTGTGGTGTTTTTTTTTGTTGTTTTTTGTTTTTTTCTGTCTTATTTCTACATATTTTTTGTTGTAAATTGTCCTGATGTTTATACACGGATGCCTTGGCTTTAATGCCAATAAAGCCTTTGAATTGTATTGAGCTAATACATGTATAACATGGTGTTTTGTTTTGTTTTTTGACTCCTAAATGTTTACGTGGTATTCATGGTCTTATCTTCGGATTGTTGTTGCTGTGAACAACAATGTGTGTTTTATGAGAGTGACTAATAAAGAACTTTAACTTCATTAACAAATAAGGTCATTGTTTTCTCTCGGCAAATCCTGCACAAAGTATTGGATTTTTTAAGCTTTAACATTTAGACATTTGTTTCCCGGAGCATTTAGGGTTGCTATTATATTAAAACTAAAATAAACTGTATATCATAATGAAGGAATGTATTTGAGACATTTAATCTAAAAAGAAATCTATTTGTAAAAGAATTTAGGAAGCTCAAAAAACGATATTATCTCTGATTTAGTTCATAATAATTTGATTCCTAGATCATTTGATAAACAGTGAAAATATTCATGCCGTCTGTCCTCAACTGTTTGATTATTTGCCTGAAATCTGAGCCCACTCGTTTTATTTACAATAGATTAAAAGATCATATATGAAACCTGCTGGTTGGGGAAATGAAGCCACTGAACAATCACCTTTGTAGGTTCCGAAAAGGAGGTTTTGGAGGGATCCAACAACGTATTCATTGTTAAATAAATGTGAGAGCAGGAAGTTATTTCTGAATGTCTCATTCATGCAAGTAAAACCCATTCTACTCTCAAAACATCCACCAGATTTCTAAATCTAAGGAGCGTGTTAACGAGACCTCACTGGTCCCCAACAAATCAGCAAATTCTTTCTGTAATGAGACAGATCTGGATCTTATTTCCATCCGGACTCTTGGATGAATTCGTGCGATCTGAGCGTGCGAACATCCGAGAGTGTTTGTTTTGGAGCCCCTGTGCGAAAGGTGCTGTCACCGGATCGGATGGAGGGAGAAAGGGAGGGAGGGAGAAGGAGAGAGGGAGGAAAGGAAGGGAAGGGAGGAAGCGAAGGGAAGGGAATGGAGGGAGGGAGGGAAGGAGGGAGGGGGGGTATAGAGGAGTGGACAGACACTGGCAACGGAGGGGGAGGCGTTTGGCTCGGTGAAGACGGGGAGTGAGCGAGCAGAGAGGGTGAGAAACCAGCGGATCTGGCCCTTTAAATCACCAATACAGCGCATTCGGAGGTGAGTTTGGAGATATTCGGGTATTTTTTTCTCCCTGTGTATGATAATTGTAACGCGTCTGTGCGCCTCTGCAACCCCGGCTTCTCGCCACCGAGGGCGGCTGCAGCGGAGAGGGGCTTCATCAGTGTCACGAATCCGGTTTTCCCCAGCCCTTTGCCGGCAGAGAGGGTGGGGAGGACTGGGGACAGGGTCAGTGGAAGATTTCCTACAGCTCGGCTGGACTTGAGGACGCGCAAGCCACTGTATCCAAAAAGAAAGAAAGAAAGAAAGAAACCCTCTCTGGATTTTATGTGCTGATGTAGGCCGTGTGCCGATCAATTTGCATAATAGCGGAACATAAAGGCATGCGCTCCGGTCTCGTGCCCATTGTCGCTGGATGGGTTCGTACTGGCTGCTGGAGCCTGCCTCCCTCCAAACATGTCACCACCCTGCTCCCACGGCTAACAATCAGGGGCCTGTTTTGCAGACCTGAAGCGGTCTAGTCTGGTCTCCACTTGGGAAAAATATCTCTGGCTTTGATAATGTGCACAGGGTCTGCCTGTGCCTGCGCGCCTGTGCGTATGTATGTGCGCGCCCGTGTGTGTGTGTGTGTGGAGTGTAGATAGCCATGGGAGAGAGAGGACATGCTGTTCTATCCATCAAAATGCCCGCATTGTGTTTTCACACGGTGGAGCAGCGAGCGAGGGGCCTATAGCGGAGGACATGGCTCCGAACCGCAGGCCCCGATCGGCGCTCGGGAGCAGCTAGGATCAATAAGGAATGATGCATTTTTGCGCGTCTTGAGAGCGGCTGTGGGCTCAGCTGGCTCGGCTGGCTCGGCTGGCCGGGCCCTGTCCGGCTCTGGTGATGTTTTTTTCTGGTCCAGGCCGAGACAAACGAGCTGCTTGTGTTGGGTTTTTTTCTGCCTCTGTGCATCGGCTTTGCGAGAAAGTGTTTTCAATCTGGGGGCGTAGGAGAGGAGAGATTTGGCCGTGGAGGGGCAGGAATTCATGTTTGTGCTGCTTTTCTCTTTTTTTTTTCTTCCTTTCTTTCCTTTTTTTTCTTTTTAAGGGTACAGCTTCCTTCTGACAGCGCGGAATGCGCCACAGCAGAAAGTTTGAAAAATCAACAGGCTGGAGAAATGAAAGCAGTGGGTTTATGATGAGTTAAGTGTGTGTGTGTGTGTGTGTGTGTGTGTGTGTGTGTGTGTGTGTGTGTGTGTGTGTGTGTGTGTGTGTGTGTGTGGGGAGAAGTGATTTATGGATGCTGTCCCTGCAGGTGACACCTTCATATGAGTAGAATATGCGCGTAAACACCTTTTAGATTTGGTTTCACAGCTCACTTGTTCAGAAAACAACAGCTGTATTCTCTCTGGAAGATTGTCTTGTTAGAATGAGTTGTTATTTTTAGAGGAAGCAGATCCTATTTTGGGGGGTTTGACGACAAAATAAGAGCACTGACTCCTTTTTTGTTGTTGTTCATATACAGTCTTGTGTTGGCACTGATGCTGTGTGTGAGGTGATTCAGGGACACTCCTGACAGATAATGAGAGGAATGTATGTTGAGATGGAAAAGTGTGTCTGCAGGTGTGTACGCTTGTAGTAAACACACACATACATCTGCTCACACACTGACACATGACTGACACCTTCTATTTAGGGATGAAGAGCAGCTCCTCAGATGGTGAACCGTCATGTTTCAGTGTTAAAACGTGTGTTTAGGTGATGTTTAGGGTAACATTCAGGTCAGGCATGTAGAGGTTAGATCACTGTTTGAATCATTTCCAATGCAGATGCCTTTTTTTGACTATTAACAGCAGCTGATGTTGAAACTTTACTTTTTTTTTTATGTGGAGACTTTATGTTTAACTTTCAGTGATTTGCTTATACTCTGGTAAGGGTTAGGTACAAAAACAAAACCGAACTGTACAAAAAAAAAGCTTTGGTCACTACAAACATGGTTAGAGATTTCCCAATGTCTCCTTAGAAAATATCCAGCGGTGTGTCACTTACAAATGTTGAAACGAATTCGGCTTTCCCGCTTAACTCCTCCACCTCCTGATGTGAAGGTCACGGTCACAAACATGTGGCGTGAAGTTAGTATGATACAATTGTAGAAATGTGGCCTCTGGAACATAAAAATTGTAAATCACCCTGACAAGTGGCTCAGTTTTGTTTCCAAAGGTCTGGTTGGAGTTAGGATTTTGACTCAGGGTTAAGATTAGGATCAGGATTCAGAATTAGGGGTCGAGTTGGAGCGCGTTCAGTTAATGTGTCACAAGTATAAGGTGCAAAGACAGAAGGAGAGACTTTCATCAGGTGTCTCTTCACTCCCCCCTCCCTCCCTCCCTCCCTCTCTCTCTCTCTCTCTCACACACACTCACACACTCACACACACACACACACACACACTCACACACACACACACAAAAGCCCTAATTACAGACATGAATCTCTGAGCTACTCCACTGTCGGAGTAATTAAAGCAGGACTCTCTGCCCGGGAGGGAGAGAGAGAGAGAGAGAGAGAGAGAGAGAGAGAGAGAGAGAGAGAGGGCGACAGACAGAAGACAGAGTGAGAGACACACTCCGGGTGATGAACGTGGGGAGCGAGGTGTGTTTTGATCGTACTTACCGGTGGGGAAACTTCTACGCTGTACTAACAGACATGTAAACAAAATAAACTTGAGGCTTTTTTAAGTGAGTTTTGGACTCGACAGCTCCTTGGGTTCTACATCGGGTCAGTAAGGTGGCTTCAGTGGTGCGTTGGGAAGTTGTGGTGACAAATATTGTGATGATGACACGTTCTTATCTTGAAATGTCTGTCGACGTGAGTTGGTTTGATGTCAACTCAGCAGTTATCCACTCTCAAAATTGCCTGTGATAAAGGTCCAGTGTGGAGGATCTGGCTTCAGCTTGAAACTATGGCTCTCTACCTAACTCTCTATTGTCAGATGTGCACATGAAGATTTCCAGGGTAGTAATAAATGTAATATACATATCGGGTTACACTTTCAAAGTAACTACAGCACTCAGTTAGGATTAGGAACCAAAACTACCTGGTTAAGTTTAGGATAAGATCATACTTTGGGATTAAATAACAACATTCACTCTCAGTACTAAAACAACAAAAAAAATCCCCCATATTAAGTTAACAAAACTGCAGCGATATCTTGAATTGTTCAACATGTTTGTCGGCCTGTCATCTTTTCCTAAGCAGCCGTCTCACCTGCTCTCCTTCTCCACAGAGACAAGCCAATGTGAGTTCAGCTCTGACCTGCTCCTGACTTGGCAACTGTTCGCCGCACCGCTCAGACCGTCCTCGCCAGCCAGTCACGATTGTGCCGCCAGGTAACGCTCTTTTGTCTCTGTGTGTCTTTGTGTCTGACTACAACATATTAAAAAGCTTGGAGAACATTTAACACGGACGATAAACATACATCATGTTGTTGAAGCTGCTTTTGAAACGGCTCCATCCGTAGTTTTGCTGAATCCTGAACGTAGTGTGACCGTGAAGCTGCTCGTCGATAGTGTTGCACCATCATGTGGTCGCCTCATAGTGGTGCTGTAACTCTACAGCTTAGGCCAAACGTCACCTGATAGAAACTATTGATAAGGTTAAAGGTGACACAGCTCACAAACCAGTGTAGCATTTCAAATAAACACTTACGTAAGTATAAGTGTCATCATTCATAAAGTAGCTAAAATAAAACATTATGCAGAAAATGGCCGTTGTTAGAGTATATATTTATCGTGTCGGATCATTAAAAAAAAATTGTTGCGTTTGAAATAACATATGAAAACAATAAATGAATATTACACATTATTTGCAATATTTCCTTCTGTAATGAAAATACTGTGAACTTTGACCGACCTGAGCAAATGTTTCTTTTATGCTATCTTTTTTAAAATACTGTATTTAGTACATAATCTAAGTATTTTACATGCAAGCCAGACCTCACATCTCACCTGCATGTCAGTCACCTGGATGATCTGCTGAAACTGGTCCTGCTTGCACACAAACACGCAAAACTTTGCTCCCAAGTATATTTTTAGTGCCGAGGAGTCGCCCAGCCCTTCCTCTCCCTGTGCATATTTAATGAAATCATCCATCATTGTCTGGCACTGTAAACATTTTCTTTCTCTCTCTCTCTCTCCCTCTCTCTCATTCAGTTTTCTCCTGTGTTGGTGCAGTCTGATGGATCAGTATGTCTACCACTAATAATATCGCCCAGGCCAGGAAACTGGTGGAACAGCTGAGGATCGAGGCAGGGATTGAACGCATCAAGGTGGGACGGCGCTTCACTGCCGCGTCCCTGTACGTGTGAGCATGATTATCATCTCCTGATACCTTTCTCTTTGTCCCCCCGTGTCTTTTTTCTCCTCTTGTTTCCTCCTTTTTCCACTTTCCTCTTGTCTCCCCCCTCCCTCCCCCCTCTAGGTGTCTAAAGCAGCAGCGGACCTGATGAGCTACTGTGAGCAGCACGCTCGTAGCGACCCTCTGCTGGTCGGGGTTCCCACCTCCGAAAACCCTTTCAAGGACAAGAAACCCTGCATCATCCTATAGCCGCACTACATTCCTCCTGCCCTCACACACACACGCACATACACGCACATACATAAACACACATGCACACACACACACACTCTCTCAAGCTCAATACTTCAGCTGATCCTTCCTGAGACATGCAAACACACACACACACTTGATGCAGCCCATCGAGTGCAACACCAACACAAAGACACACTCCCAAAAATAGCCACTCTGGAAAAGCGCCATACCCCTGAGCCACAGCTAGGGGGCAGGTTTTCTTGTGCTCACAGTGGCTGAGATCAGTATATCACTGAGTATGATCCAAGGTGCTTTGGTAATATTCATGTATGCTGGTAAATTAATTACAAGTGTCAGTTTAACTTGAAAAACAACAACAAAAAAAAGGGATTTGGACATTAATAATCGGTAGGAAACTGGGATTTTCTCTCCTTCTTTTGTCATGAAGTAAGGGGGCTGGGTGAAGGATGGACAGCAGTGCCATAGGCAAGGAGTGGGAGGATGCATGTGGGCAACAGATAAAAAGGATGGTAGGCGCTCCTGCCAGTCGTGCCAAACACGAGCTGGTGTCCCGTTAAAAGCTCAGTAAAATGCTTTTTATTTTTGAAAGGCTGTTAAAAAAAAAAAAAAAAAGGTCTGGGAGCTTTGCCCTCAGGCCTGCCAGTGCTAAAATCATGGCAGGTCGTTTTGGAGCGAGCGGCTGAAGCCTTTGCCTTTCTCGGGCTATAGCATGTTCCCACCCAGAACCTGTACGAACAGACCTTCTCTGCCTGTGGCCTCACTATGGCCGTCTGCAGCCTTTGGCCAAACCTCCAGCTGTGCCAACATGTACAGAAAGTCGTCTCTAGATGCCGATCTGCCGTCACCGATTCCACGGCAGCTTCACCGCGGCTGCCGCTGGTTTAAAAATCGATGTCTGGGCTGACGTCAGATCTGCACCTATGAGGGTAACGTAGTGAACTGCTCTACACAGAACTCAAGCTATTAACCCTGGACGTTTACTGCATTTTTCTTAAGAGATACCTGTTTGTGAACTCAATGTATGTTTTG
Source organism: Acanthopagrus latus (assembly GCF_904848185.1). Lineage (NCBI taxonomy): Eukaryota > Metazoa > Chordata > Actinopteri > Spariformes > Sparidae > Acanthopagrus > Acanthopagrus latus. The sequence goes on along the minus strand of NC_051054.1, from coordinate 6,670,983 downwards.
ATATTTTGTTGAAGCATTACTTACTTAAAAGATAAAACTGTACTTTTTTTTTTCTTCCAATGTTTAGTTTTGATGCAGGTGTCGCCCCTGGCCCATCAGGTTTCTCTTCCTGTCTGGCATTAAATGCTAATGAAATGACAGGGGGGCCCTGGTTGTGTTCCAGGGGGTTACACCTAACCAGATACCTGCTAGGATCTTAAACAAAGGTTTCTACTGTACATCAAGCCTCCCTGTGCTTTACCCTGAGAGAGGGCGAGGTCGCAGACAGACTGAGAATCAGTCTGCGAGGACCTCAAGGCTGGAGGAGAAAAACAAAAAGTTTAAAAGTGAAGCGCCCTTTTTCCCGCCTTCTCCTGAATCGGAAGTGAAGTGAAGAGAAAGACGGAGGCGTTTGTTTTGTTTGCCTCTGCAGTCGAGAAGAAGGATACACTTTCGGTTTAAATCAGATTATCATAAATACGACCTGGCTTTACCAGTCTTTAAAGTCTCTCCAGTGAGAAGAGCTCGCTTTAACGTGAGCTCAAAAAAACTGGTCGGGGACTGGACCAGAGCCAGCAAGCGTCCCTCTCCCCACCCCCCTCGGTTTTTCCACCTCTCCTCCGCAATGCTCCTCCTCCTCCTCTCTGACAAACCAAACTTGATTGTAAAAACTGAAGACGACATGATGAGAAAAAAAACAAACAAAAAAAAAACAGTGAAGTCAAGAGAAACAAACTAAAGTGTATAAACTTTCTTTCAGACATGTGCAGAAGTGATAAGTTGAAGAGTAGCTGTTTTGGGTTTATTTTCTGAGTTTCTTCTTTCTATGGAGTCCATGGAACCTGGTCAGTTGAGTATTACCCTGTACAGTGTTTGTAAGATACAAAATCTAAAACACAGAATCCCCCTCTCTGTGGATGTTGGATTTTTTTAGTACTACTTATTCTGTTCTGTCAGTCAGGATCATGTCTGTCTTCATTTACTATCATTTTTCTTTTCTTTTTCTTTTTTTTCGTCATTCAGGTCTAGGAGGCCTGAGATAGTGGAGGATGGTTTGAACCACAGATACACATACAGAACGCCTGATGAGGATATTAGAGTAACGCCAGATAGACACAAAAAGCCCGGTTAGGTTTTGGATCATATCCTGCTAGAGGATGAATCAACATCGGACCTCATTTCGGTGGTGAAAAACCAACCTCCTGATCTCTCCTTTAACACCGGAGCAGACCGCAAGTTTTCCGTTGGTTTCGGTGGTCGACAGGCAGCGAGGACAACGCACACATAACGCACACACCCCCTTCGCTCTTGCAGTTGTTTCTTTAAGGTTCGATCGAGGAGTGGTGTGGCTCGGCATTGAGAGCTGCTTTTGGCGGTTGCTGCTGAAAGGAAGGTGCTTTGTTGCATATTTACATGTGAGCATGTAGTTGAGGCTTTTTTGTGAGGAGAGACATACAGTGACAGAGCAGGGTGGAGCCATTTGGACAGAGATTACTGCTGCTGATGGACTGTTGGGGAGCTGAACCCACTACTCTTTCTTTTCTCTTAATCACTAGGTCAATAAGAGCCACCTGTGACTTCTGGGAGTCGGGGAGTTTTTTGTCTTGAGCGTGCACACCGTTTGAAAAGCAGACAGTCCGCTTGGGACAACTTGCACTTGTGTCCGTACCCTAAATCTGTCTGCAGCCAGCCAACAAAAACTGGACTGGAAACGGCTAAAACACCCCAACAACTGAATACGCAGATTGTCAGTGTCTCTCTAAACGACATATATAATCGCTACCAATGCGACATGAAAGTTGCAGCATAGAAGCAACACACATACCAGACCGCCATCCTATGGTCGCCGTTTGATTAGGTTGAGGAATCATCGCAGTTTGGGTTAACTTAAAAAAGATGTCTTAACCTCCAATAGATAGGTTTTCGTAGCATTTTCACTACATTGAATTACATGTTCCCCTTTGCTAGTTCGCCACATTAACACCAACCAGTGTTTGCAGCCATTTGAGTGAAACTATTGGTAGACACATGTTTTGGTCAAGTTTAGACAGAGCAGGGCTAAATATTCAAATGTTTCCCCCGTTTACAGTCTTTATGCTAAGCTAAGCTAACCGACTGCTGCCTTTAGCTTCAACGTGAGGGAGAAATCCACTTTTTCACGGCGAGAGAGCGAGTGAGCGCATCTCCTAAAATGTGAAAAACAATTTCTTACATAAAAAAGAAATGACTAATTAACAATTCAAATCAGGGTCAGATTGCTAATTAACATCGCTGCTTGTTCGACGTAGGCGACGGTTCCCGATACAAAGCCCGGCTTCATCACTCATTTGCCTTTTGTTCCAAACAGCAAGAGAGCCGGCCGTTTTTTCTAAGCACAGAGCGAGCCGGAGCTGGAGGACGGCCACGGAGAGGGCTGAGGGCGTGTGTGTGTGTGTGTGTGTGCATGTGTGTGGGGGTTGCTCGTGTTTGGTAGCTAAAAAGGATGATTCGGCAGAGCAGTGGGCAGAGGAGAGAAAATAGAGGTGCACGCATTTGTGTGAGTGTGTGTGTGTGAGTGAGTGAGTGTGTATATGTCAGAGGCAGTGTGTATGAACACACAGTGCCTCCAGCGCTTGTGCAGAGTGTCACATAGTAATGTTACTGTACTGAAGTCCCGCAATTCCAGGTCAGGGTGAGTCTGACTGGAGGAGAGGTCATGTGACGCCGTGTGAGTCAGAGCAGCACGTATGGCCTCCGCTCGCTCTCATGTCATCAGGCCGAGGTCAGAGCAGTGGAAAAGGATTCTGTCACAAGCTCAAGTTGTTCAGCTGAAGCGTGGGAAGCTATTTTCTGATGCGATGACCAATCGTAGCCCCCCGAAACAGTCACAGGGATGACAAATCCTCTTCCTGCAAACATTTTCTTTTTCTGCTCCGCGTCTGACTCAGCCACATTGTTTGAGCAGTTTTTTTTTTTTATTTCCACCACACATTTAAGCCTCGGAGACCAAAAAGAATAGTTTGACATTTTGGGAAATAGAGAGTGTTAAATGAGAAGGATCGATAACCGTTCTTATATCTGCTTCTTTAGTATGAAGCTAAAGCCAGCAGCGGGTTAGCTTAGCTTAGCTTCAACACTCATAACAGGGAAACAGCTAATTCTCATTGGAGTCATGTCATCATTATGAAGTTGCCTGGCAAGCGGTAGAGGCTCGATGAAATCCCTCCACCAGGCGAAGAAATAGTCCCATTTATAACCCCTCTGTACAGACCACACTTTGGTTCTTCTACAGATTAAACAATTAATTAGCTGGCTTTAGAGGTGCAAGTTGCCAGATTTGGTTAGCCCAGCCTAGCCTCTGTTCCAATGGCTTCTGCAACTAAGTGCTGTATGTTGAAAACATGAAGCAAGTTCACCTGAGGTTCTCTCTTCACCGTCAGAGATGAATCAGCATTCAATGCAGCATTAGCTGCAAGGATCTGAAACCGTAGTGATTTTAAAAAAAAAGGTTAATGCTGATCGCTTCATGAACAGAGAAAGCTGCCATTGAAATAAAACCCTTTAAGTACATCCAAGAAGTCCCAGTTCCACTTGAGCTGTCTTCACAGAGCTAGGCTAGCTGTCTCCCCATGTTTCTAGTCTTAATGCTAAGCTAAGCAGAAAAAAAATCCAAACTATTCCTTTAAGTTGATTGAATTCCTGTGTCTCATCCGCAGAGCTATTTGAAGCGATGGTCAGAGTGCAACCTGCAGTGACAGGCAGGAAATAACTCGGTGTTACTAATCCAGGAACTACCTTCTCTCTCCGACCTTTCTCTGAACCGTTGTAGGAAATAGCTACTTTATAGAAAAGGAAAGCAGTTGCTTGTAATTCCTTTGCAAGATGCAGCTTCCGTCAAAGAGAGTTACAACTGCAAAAGATTTGCCAGCATGCATACATATCAACACACACATACACACACACACTGATGTTGTCCTAGAGTTGTCTGACAGACACTATTTTTTATCATCATTGTTTTATTTTTTCCAATCATTCCATAGCTGGTTGGGCGTACAATCAGAGACAGTCGGCCTGAATTGCCTGTTCGACTGACAGTTTGATTGGCCGGTCATTAGTTTGCCTTATAGTGGCGTATATTGTGTTAATGCTGGTCTTTGGGGGTGATCAGATCAACAGAATGAACAGTGTTAAAGCAGAACACACGGCTCGAGATGGAAATCCACTGGTGTTGTGACGCAAAGCGAGCCCGGTGAAATGGATTTCAGGTCAGGTGGGGAGAGTTGAGGCTCCTCACCGGCTGACCTCTGAAATCACGCATCGCTGAATCAGCTCTGAGCCCTTCCTGAGACTCATCTTTTTGTGTTCTGATCTCCTGTGTATGCATACAGTATATGTATCTTTTTGCCTTGATTGATTATGAAGAAAATATATCTATTTTTTGTAACTGTTCTCTGATGTGCCATAACTCATGTTTTCTTGCACACTGTTAATATTTTGTGGATATTGCTGTTAAAAAGATGATATTGAGAAGTAGATAACATTAATAAAAAGATGATATAATAACAAATGTTATTGTGTTATATGTTCTACTGGAAATACTGGAGTTTTTTTTCTGCAGACATTCATGGTTCCCAGATGACAAATCCCACCAACCTCACCTCTACCGTGAGGTTGCCAACTCTGACCACAAACGTAACCAATCAGTGAACTTTTAACATTACCTGTGGTGTGATCATCTGGTCAAAATCCATGTAATACTTTGGTTTATGGCCAAACACCTGCAACAGCATCCCCTCAGCCTTCCCTTTGCTTTGTGTTTACTCCTCATTTGCATGGTAAAGGTTTGCAAAACATCTGGCATTTACACCATATCCTTTAAATTTGTGTCTCATAATGATGGCATTGATTCATGCGAGGCATCCATACATAGATCTGGAACTTACACATTATGGAGGACTGATGATGACAAAATAAATAAATATATTTTTTAAAAATAAATAAATAAAACTTGATATGGGATTAAATACACCAATAACAACATTTAAAATAAATGGTGCATTAACTGAATTATAGAATTTGACATAAATTGACATTTTTGTTTTATTTACCTTTGTATTAATGTATTTATTAATTTAACTTGCCACTAATAATTTTTAACTTAATTCACTCATGATATTTATTATTTTAGGCTTTTTCGGTCTTTCAAACCACATTAGCTAAGGCCAGATTGAATATAATGGAGAAAAAGCCGAGTTTCTGGCTCTTAATTAGGACTTGAAAGTTGAAATCATGCTCGTTACACTACAATAACTCACATTAACTCCGATAAGACAACAAGAGCTTCTTTCAACATGTCTCTCATTCTTGCTAATGATTAATCTGTGTTTTTATTCTCCTGTTTACGCAGTCTTGAGTAGGAGGTGTTTTTCTTTTTTTGTGGAGGTGCACAATGCACATGGACACACATGCTCTGTGTTCTAATAGGTACAGGGTGTGCAGTACAAAGATGGGAACATGCAGAGAGAGTAAACAAAAGATCACGGCTAGTTTAAACCTCCCATTTTAGATAATTCGACAGGAATGCCATTGTTGCAGGCCCTCTGTCTCGGGCTGTCTGTCTGCCCTTTGCAGCAGACTGACTCAACAGTCACGAGTTTCCTCCAAGTTTCAAACCAACTCTCTCCAGGCCAATCACACCGAGGGTGGATGAAGCGCAGCCAATCACAGGTGCGTCCCCCCTCTTCTGCCACGCCCCTGTCCAGCCAGTGGTAAACAAATGGGAGGTCCATGTGCCTGAATGTTCCCACTCTTTCTGCTGTGCAGCCTGAGCCCAGCACAGACATGTGAGAGCGGAGGGTGGAGTGTGGAGCGAAAACAGAGTGAAAGGAGCGCACAGCGGGAGGACAGAAACACCTGATCATGTGGAGATAGAGCGTCATGGGTGGGGTTCCACTGGGACGCTTTTTGCCAATGATTTGGCTCCATATCAGGACCGTGCATGTGCAAGTTTAACTGCCTGGCGTGACACAAAATAAAACTAAAATGCAAATTGCTTGGGAAAAAACCGTCCGAGCATCATTCCTGAGACTTTTTCCTGCCTCCACCCGCTCGACTCGCAGGGACGGCAGGTCCGCATCTGCTCGTTTTGCCTGTTTGATTCCACCACAGAGAAGTTTCTGTCTCCACCCCGGTCTCCCTCTCTCGATAGACTTTTGTTTACTACAAAAGAAAAGTGTAATGCTCCTGACAAAGACCTTGGCCCGTGAACATGTTTTTTTTTTTCCATGACTTGAACCCAGGTGTTGACTGGAGTTGCGTGACTCAGCTGCAGCTCCGGTTTCATTACGCACGCATTTGCTTTTGTTTTGATATCTGAGCGCAGACATCTTGACAACACAAGCCCGTGAGTTATGAATACAATAATTTATTGAGCACAAAAATTGGACCATAAATAGCGACACAATGAACTCACACAGTCAATAAATTACATCTCATGGTGGCATTTTATCAAAGAGGCAGCACTCCTGAAGGCACAGAGACGATGAACTGTGACTTCTTGTTGCAGCACAGTGAGAATTTACAGTCGACACACTTCACTCTGCAGACCCAAAGTCATCATCGTGTATTTTTTGGATGGGGGGCCGATAAACCCAAACTCAAACATCATTTTCATTTCCGTTTCTATGGCGACGATTCCTCCGCAGGATCGGCTGCTCATGTTTTTCTTTAAAGAATGCACACAGCCGCCGCACGCCCAAAGTCTTTTTTTTTTTTTCTAAAGAAAGACGCGTGCATTGTGCGCGCATACCACGCATTCACACACACCTTCCTCTCCAAGGACTCTCCCATGGCGGAATACGCAGGAATGTTGGGCATAGTTTCATTGCAGCATTCCTGTGGGGTCCGTAGAAAATCACACAGGTATTCCAGGTTGGGGTGTGGGCGCGTTTCGTGTAACGCTCCTCTGATTGATGGTCACACCCGAACGGAAGCGCAAAACAGAAGCTTGGATCTGGTTGTTGTTTTTATTACTGACAGTGGGAATCTGATTTTCTGTTTTGTGTCTTTTGCACAAAGCAGATTTCGTGAACCAGTCTCCGCTCCGACGAGTTAATCTCAAGTCACTGAGTCCTTTGGTTCCTGCTGGTCGCCAGTCAGGACGGCCCGGCTCGGCCCAGTCCAGTCCAGTCCAGTCCTCTCCAGGCGACCCCCCGCACGAGCAACGACGATTCATGAGTATCTGAACCCAGAAAGCTCCCGTTTGTTTTGTTTTTTTTTCTGTTCATGCATGTGGGTGCCGGGCCCCCTTCAGCGCTCCTGCAGGACCAGCTCGGGCACCCACTGGTCCAGGCGTCGGCTCTCCTGGCAGTAGGTCCCCACCTCCTGTAGCCTGCAGTGATCGGCCTGGGGGTTCTGGGGGAATCAAACACACCAAATTCACGTTCAGGCCTCGGTTGAATTCTGTCTGCAGGAAGGTTTTGCAACTAGGAAATTGTTTTGAAAAGCTCCACAAAGTAAAATCACTTCAGCCAACAGTGTGGAGCAGCATTTCAACCCTGGCATGGAAATAATCTGCAAGGTTACATTCCCACTGCGGCCTCGCAGTTACATAAGAGAGAGCTGCTGTTCTGCTGACTGAGTCAACTCACCGTAACCAGCATGCAGTGGAGGTCTCTGAGCTCTTCCTGGTTTCTGTTGGCATCCGCGGCTCCCAGCAGCTGCTGGAGCCGCCGGACTCCCGAGACCCGCAGGATGGTGAGGCCACTGTCGCAGCAGAAGGACTGCAGCAGGGTGAAGTGGATCTGCAGCGCCACGTCGTCCGCGTCGTCAGCGGCCAGGACGCACAGGACCACGCTGTCCGGGTCTCTGAGGGAGGACAGGAGGAAAAAAAAAAAGTTACGGATGAGTTATGTGTGGGATGGAGTTATTTTCTGCTCCAGGGGCACTTTGAAGTAGATGCAACTCACGCATTGAGAAGTTTGGCTGATTCATAGATGCCAACGGTCAGGCAGTCTTGTTTCTGAGCCGTCACCAGCAACTCCTCCAGAGCCAGACCCACAGCCTGCATCCTGAGAGGGACAGACAGAACCGTCAGCCTTGTGTGTTCTGAACACTGGTCCTGTCATACACCTGCTGCAGTGTTTTCAAATTAATCTCTACAATACTGTATCAGCCAAATGCATAAAACATTGTCAAAGTTCCAAGACACCAAAAGTACATGTCATTATAACATTTCAGGTAGTTTTGCAGCTCGGTCTTAAAGATGCCTTCTCTCTCAGGCATGGTAAAGAAAAAACAGTCTCCCTTTCCTGATGCACGACTCGTGTTATTCATAAAATATTGACTTCAAGCCTACTATAAATAAATATAGCTGTCCACATGCAGCCTCCCTGCCGGGTGGGCTACGTGCATGCACAGTATTGCGCAATCAAGTCCTAAAATTAGCATGACAGGGATGTTATGTTTAAACGCAGCTTTTTAAGTTGTAATCTGATATGTCCTATTTAAGATGTTTACAACATATTTAGTGTGCGCTGCTGCAAATCTCTGCACTCTGCGCTTCAATCCGAGCTCCCTTCATCAGCCTCAACGGTTCATGCAACGTAAGAGGTCAAAGGACGGCAAGCATTCCTGTCCAGCGCATGATTTTCACGCACATGTCTCAGGAAAAAAAAAAAAAAAAAAAGCTCATAAGAACTCCAGCTGAAGTGAAAATGAAAATCTCACCTGTTCTCGATGGAGCCGCAGCGTTCCTCAGGAATCATGTTTCTGCAAATCCGAAATTATTCCCAGAGAGAGGAGAAATAGAAGGTGATAATGTTGGTGAGCGATGTGTTTTGAATCTTTCTTCACCGTGTGTGTGTGTGTGTGTGTGTGTGTGTATGTGTTCAGTCTCTGCTCGAGTGTTTGTTGTTGGCAACGTTGCGACACTCTTTATACGGGAGCCGAGAGAAGGGGGCGGCACCGAAACTGCACGAGTGCTGCGATTGGCTGCGAGGGAAACCCGACGTCTGTCCTCTTGTCATGTGGACTTGGTGGTTTCATTTGATTGTGTGGCTGCATTCAGGGGATGGTTTCACACGACTTCTGCTTCGTCATTCTGACTTCTTTTTGATCTATGCATGTACACAAATAACCACAGGGAGGGAAATGACTTTTTGTTGTTTTGTTTTGTTTTTTTAAATCGGCAAATTGAGAACAACAGTTTCCTGATCGTGCTGGAGCGGATGCAGTTGTGCAACATCAATTCATCATCTTTTCATAACAGCCCAAGTTTTCATAACTGGAGACCAGAGGTTATGAAATTATGACTGACATCTAGTGGCTGATGGAGGGGAGGAGAAGGCTGCATAAACCTTCCTGCTTTTATAAAACTGTAATACCCTGAGGTTATTCCAATATCAAGCGTGATGACTGTATCACTCTGAATTTTAAACCACTCACAACTGCTGAACCATAATTTAAAGGTGCATTATGTCAATATGGGAAAGACAATGCTTAAACAAACCGAATACAGAGACTGTGTTTGTTTTCATGACTGAATGAACTGCATGAACAAACTGCTCTTAAAGGACAACACGATTTTATCCTGTTTTAGTTTGTTTATATGTTGTGGACCCTGCCACCAAAAGTACATAAGCTCTGGGATCTATGACCTCACAGATACCAGCCAACTAAACACACACGGGTGTTTTTTTTTTTTTCATCGAGATCTATCTATTATTCCCCGAGGAGTTCAGGAGAATGTTGAAAAACATTAAAGTAAGTGAGAGTAAAAAAAAAGGTTTCCGTTTCATCCCTTTATCCTGATCCAAACCAAATGGTTAATGGGTCGACACCCATCCTCCCTAAAGGTTTCGTGGAAATCTGTTCAGTGGTTTCCGTGTAATCCTGCTGACAAACCAACCGCCAAACAAGTCATTATCCGACATCTGTCCTTTTATTTACATTTTGTGACAGGATAATGACAACAGTGTGTACAGACGCACAATACTTGTATTAGAATATCCGAAATATGTGCAGACAAAGTCGATGAATTCTGTGGAAACGTGCATCAACATGGCAAAAAAGAAATAGTGAGTGAAAATACAACAACTGAAGTGGCTAAAGTAACCCAGTTAGAAGCGAAATGTATAAACATACCTAATTTGTGAACATTTCAAGATGTCTGAAATTCAACATTAGCAAAACAATTTGAGGCTCCCACGAAGGACAGACATGTAAAAGATGTCACAAGTACAGAAGAAAAAAATGAAATCCCAGTTTACAAGTTGCATTTACAGAATATCCGATATATCTCAAGGTCCACTGATTAATACTTCTGGAGCTGCTGACTTTGTTCTTACTCAATCTGATGATGGAGAAAATGTCAAAACTTCTGACTATTAAAGACAACTACAAATAAATGGATTCACTCGAACATATTGAATATATTTGACCAACCGACTCATTATTTTGAGTTTCTGCCTTTTAAACGATGCGTCCTGATAAGTCTGCTTTGAGATGATCACTGGACCTGTAGAGCTCCGCCTGATCATTCACCGCTTGGTCCTCAACAACCTGGTTCTCAAAGAAGCTGTCTGCGTAGTTCAGCATCTGCTCCACGGCAGAAAACAGCAGTATGTCAGTGTCCTGGTCCAGCTCCAGCTCCTCGCTGTAGTTCTTCACTGGCAGCACACAGGACAGGGGGATGCCGAGAGACTCGCTCAACTCCCGGGCCTGAAAGAAAGAAAAAAGAAAGAAAGAAAGAAATGCAGATGGATGAAGTTACGAAAAACAAACAAGAACAAGGTTTCCACCTCAGTATGAAGTATTTTACCTTTCTCTGGATGAAAACACTGTGATAAACATTCTTTAAGTCCTCCGCCACCAGCGGACAGGCCTCGTCTACTTTGGTCATCAGCAGAATCTGAGGAAGTCCTGCGAGAGGGAACAGAAGAGAAAGAAAAGAGCAGATTTGAAATAGCTGGAAAGATAAAGTGAAAGCTTACTGACCCCTAGGAGGAAAGTGAGTTATTACAGCAAGAAAGAAATACAGTTCATGTGTTTTAGGCCTCAGTTTTTGTCACAAATTAGAACGAAATATCATAAAAAAAAATTTTTAAAAATGCTAAAATAACATTATTCATTATTAGCTCCTCACCCAGCTGGTTGGTCTTTTTTCTGATGGCAGTGAACTTGTCGATCATTTTTTGTGTGAGGATCGAGACCTGGCTGGCGTCGACCACGTACACCACACAGTGAATCTTGTCGTTCAGAGTCACTTTCTGCCTGTAGCCTGGAGAATCCGCCAGGATCGGAGCGGAGGGACTGAACTGAGGACAAACATGAAGCAAGAGGCGGAATCATTAGGACCACGTAATCAGTCACACAAGAAACTGTAGATAATTAGGTAATTATGCAGAAGACCTGGTAGCGATCCTTTACGTGGCCCTTGTAGATGTTGACCAAGTCCTCAATGTCCAAACCAGAATCAGGTTTTTCCTCCAGCCCCATTGTGTCACACAGCATCAGAGGGAGGGCTTCACCGCCTTTCCCTGCCGTGATGGTGTAGGTGCGGAACTACAGAAGAGACATGAAGTGTAACTCATTAAATTTTGCAAGCAGTCAATGAATGGGAAACTTTATTGGGCCCTTTACCCTACGTAGGGGTCTGTGCTGGTACCTGAGTGGTCACACTGCTGGCTGCTATGCCGGCGATGGCCTGGGACGTCATGTTGCCTCGAAACGCAGAGCTGATGGAGTTGAAGAAGCTGGACTTGCCGGCCCCGACGCGCCCCACCAACACCACCCGGGCTTGTTTAACTGTTTTAATATCAGACTTATAGTTCTGGATCTTCTTCATCAGCTGCTGCTTTTTCCTGGAGGGAAGAGAAACATCATGAAGACATGAACCGAAGAGGGTTCAGATAGTTTTGTTGATAATGAACACAGTTTGTCACGGTGCACCGCAGGTGAAAAGCCTCTGAACGGGGTAGTGATACTTTGAGGGTGGGGCTTTCAGTGCTGACTTTGCTTGGTTGAGTACTTATGTTTTATTTTGGCAACCACCATTTCACAGAAAGTTATGATATATTCCTAGAGAAGAGAGTGCACTTTGCCATGTTTTGTGCTCCCAGAGGGCAGTTTATCCTGTTAAATCTACCATAGAGGGATCATAGTAGGTACTCGTGACTTCAACAGTGAATCACATGCTAAAATTAATTCTTCAGAAACTCTTCATGTGCCTGTAGACGTGATGGAAATGCAGACAACAACAGCCTAACGGAACTTTTTCCTGGTTTTCCTTTTCCCTGTTTCTGGGACTAAAAGTTTCACGTGTACGTACTCAGCAGTCCACTGCATGTTCCTCCAGGGTTTGGGCAGGAGACTTCCTAAACCTGCAAGTGAAAATAAACAGAAATAGATTCATTTAACATGATGGCGTTCACTACAGTCCACTGTAAGAAACTGCCATTCTTTGTCAGTTAACTTGCAGATGTGAATCATGTCATCAGGAGCTAAAAAAAAAAAAAAAGGACCAGTTACGTACTAGAGAGGGTGACTGCAGGAGTGTGGATAAAATAACCTTCCTATATTCAATAAGAGTCAGTGCTGATCGTCACACACCTTCAGCTCGATACACTTCAAACTCAGTCAGCACCAAGTTGTCTCCGTGCAGCGCTGCACCCTGAAAGTGGAAGCTTGTTCCCGGGTTGGACTGGAACGCGGGTTTGTCCTCATGCAGGAACACCAAAGCACCATAATTCGGACCTGTGGCTACATCTGTGAAGGCACACTGTCCACTGATACCTGCCACCCTCAGTGGTTTGTCCTCCTGTGCACGGATGTTGTAGAGGAAGGCCTGCTCGTCATTGACGTCCGCACCGCTCTGGGTGTAGTCCTTGGAGGTGTAAGCCCCAAAGACGAACCCAGCAGCGTTGTAGGCGACGATGACGGTGGGCCCCTGTTTGTCACAGCGGCCGTGGAAAGCAGCAGCGGTGAAGCCGTGGACGCTGGCTTTGTAGAGCAGGTGGAGTCTGACATGACCGAGGAGGGAGAGCAGTTTGCTCTGCTGATCTCTAGACAGGCTGGATGTGACGGCAGACATGATGGAGGGAAGACCTGAGGATGCAGCAGTTTTTAATATTTGAGCCTGCTGTATTTATTCTCCATTTAAAGGATAATAAATCAAAGTGATGACTGACAAAGAAGCCTTCATATTCTGTATACTTGGTAATCACAGTGATGTTATGATCACGTGGCAGATGAACTGAAACAGCTTCAGGCAACACCCTGATAGGGCAAGATCCTTGCATCCTTGAATAAAGCCTGCTGTGCATACGAGTCGTTCAATGTGTTTAACACAAAGTGACAGATTTCCACTGATGCATAGTTTCCTCAAAAACACAAGAAGGATTTTCATGTGACTTGAAGTGTGAAATGTTATTTCAAACGCTCTCCATGTGCTTTCAGCCTCGAGAAGAAAGTGAAACCAATCCATTTTCCACTAGATGAAGGCAAAAAACCCACACATAATCAATCTATATTTACATATGATAATGGACCAACCTCACAGTTCTGAGCTGTTTCTGTTTTAATCTGACTTTAGCAGTATGAAGGTGAATATTATCAAACTCACCTGCAGTAGAAGTGTTTCAGTTAAGTGTAGCTGGTCGCAGTGGTTCAGCTCCGGCGAGTCTCTAAAAACAGAAGTGAAAGTGTAGTTTTTATTATGATGACCAACCCTTCAGGATGTTCCAGATTACACCCACTACAGTGAAATAGGCTGTAAAAATGAAAGTGAGCAGAATGTGAGGTAGGTCTAATGATTTCAGGATTTTTTTTTAAGGTACACAGAAAGAAAACCAGCAGCAAAATGAACTTTGAATATAAAAAGTAAACATACTCATTATGCAAAATGTTTGTACTCATCACATATTTATATGCTATTGGAATATTTTCATTTAATGTTGTCAGTGTAAAGCTAATTTTAACTTTAACAACTGATGTTGGGTAGACTTATCTATATATACACTGAAGCCCTGGTCAAGACAATAAGGAAAAAGCATCAAGTTAAAACAAAAAGTTAATTTTCCGTTGTTCAGGAACAGGATGTGCACTCAGTAGGTCAGTATTCAGTGCAGATAGTCCTCAATCGAATCTTTTTTCAACTTAATACTGTAACTAATACTGTATTACTGATCTAAACACTACAGTAACTAGTGGCAAGAGATGTATGTAAGTGTCCCTTTACCTTTCCACCTGACTTTTACATTGACATTGTTACTTTATATAACTTATGTCTTCTGTCTTGTACATTTGTTTGTATGTATATAATAGTTTCATGTCTATGTCCGGCTTTGTTGCTGAGATGTTTCTGCTATTAGTGAGCAGGATAACTTATTTACTTCAAGGTCCGCATTAAGAATTTGCACTTCCATGATTCTCGACAGACATGTCTGGATGGTGATGCACATTCTTTATTTCACACATTACTGCCGGCCCCACAACCCACACATTTTGTTACAGTATGCGCTTACAGACAAAGTGAAATGTTACCAACGTTGATCCCAGCAGAGACAGGGTTTTTTTTCCTTTTAACCCAACCATCCCGCTATCCCACAGTGCTTTGCTCTCTGTCTTCATGAATATCATGAATGAAACAACATACAGTAGGCTACATACATTAGTTTATACATGCGGGACACATACACATAGTTACGGTTCACTTCAGCTACTGTGGGGTGAAAGTAATTGTTGACCCATGATTACAGATCTGGTTCGACACCACGATTCATCATTTAATCTGGTGGCCTTTTGCAGAAAAAATACATTTGTGGAGAATTTGGGGGCACGATTGATGAATTAAGGTTGGACAACACGTGTGACACAAACAGAAAATGAAAAATGACATAATCTCTGATGATAAAAGTGTAACAGTGCATTTATATAATTACAAAATATATTTTAGATGATCTGAGAATCAAAATGACGATTTCTTTTTCTGTATTCTGAGGCAGCATTCAGACGGAGCAGAAGAAAACGGTCAGTGGTGTCTTTTTGCAGTCTCGTGCTTTGGTATTGAGGAAACTCTGTACTGTACGTCACATTCATGTTTTTAGGAACGGGGTAATCAGTCGTTGATTATTTACATTTCATCAGAATATAACATCTGCTCTTCTTGCATCTAACCAAAGCAGGTGTTTGCAGTTGGCTCTGTGGACCACGATTTAGAGGGACACCATGTAATTTCGGAGAAGAAATTCAAACTCAGATTTTAATCTTTACAATGTTAATGAGGTAATAATACAAATGTATAAATTTAGCTGAATTACCCATCTGTTCTCAGAGGAAAACGAGAGTCCTAGGACACCTAGGAAGCTAGAGAGGTGGCAGGGTCCGCCACATATAAACAAAGGAAAACGCTATGAAACTGTGTCGTCCTTTAAGGTCAGTTTATTCATTTAGGCCCAATGAAAATCTTTCTCTTTCTCTTCTGATTTAAATTTCTTCCCCTAAACTACAAAGTGCACCTTTAAATTCAAGTAAATATCAATTTATTAGCCATTTATATTTGGTAAATCTATCCATAATATATGTCAAATTCTATGCTGTCATGCGAGGAATTAATTGGAATAGCAGGGACACTGTTTTTCCCTTTAACTGTTACTCAATGATGTACATCAATCCAGAAGACTTAAAAAAACTAAAGCATTCCTGATATTAGTACAGCAATTCAGTAGTTTCATTTTCAAGATTACTTTGTGCTAAATATAAATAGAATCTGATTTCTGATTAATTCGTATATGTACAAACTACAATGTGGAAAGCTGCTGTTACCACCCACTGTGACTGCACCATGAATTAACGCTGTGCAAAATATGAGTCCACAATAAGCTTATGATCATATTCACAATCAGAGTACATGTCATCACTTTAACATCTATTTCGCTGTCTGGCTCCTGATTAGTATGATTTTAAGCACTCGTAATGGATTACAATTAATTTGCGATAGTTAATGAGATGATTGCTGTAATGCCATCAATTTTAATCTGGTGCTCTAATCCCTGCCGACAGATTTGTCTGTGCGGATCCATTAATCTCAGAGCCAGCGGGTGATTATCAGTCGCGTCAGATACGTCGAGTCAGGTCACGGTGGTGCGATATTTCGTAAAGCAGTTACAACACAGTTCACCTCAAATCTGCACACAGCGCTCACAACAAGCACCTGACCACCACTGTGATGTCATTACAGGTAAAATGTCACTCTCTTTTTTTTTTACAGTTTAATCATCTTCTGTGCCCGTCAGACAAATATAAGTTGAGTAAATAATAGAAATAAAATGTGCTAAGTGCTTTTCATAAACCAACAAGTGTTTTCAGTGGTTTAATTTGCTGAATTCAAAGCAAATTAATTAACATAAAGATAAATGTTGCATTAAAAGCTGCGAATTCACTCTTTAAACGTTGCACAGCCTGCGATCATACCACAGTGCTGACTGTATTGAGAAAACAAGCCCAAACATAGCACTTTTAACCCCACATATGCAAACTACATTGACTAATCTACAACATCAGCTTTCATGTGGATGCACATATGCAGCCCGACGTGCTTCTCCTGCAGCCAGTGTGATCACCTCTCCTGTTTCGCACAGGGTCATGGGTAACAGAAATTCATGCAAAAACTCCCCACGGGAACGTGTGTTCTCTTGGATCAAGACAAATAAGGGCTTTCTGGTGCAAAAGGAGCCCACAAAGAAGAGATTAACCAGGAGGGGATGGGGTGAACATCCCGTCATTACCCACTCAGATGCGTTCATGCAGAAAAGGGCCAGAAAATTTCCTTTTAACTTTCTTCGACTGTCCCACACGTTTCCATTCTTCAGCTCAGGATCACCATCCATCCTCCGTCGCTGGATCCCAAGAGTCTGCCTCAAAACTCTATCTTGCAGGCGGGAAAGGTCTCATCCTGCATGGCGACAGTGCTGTTAGAGCCCAGCACGCTGATGCCCAGCTCCTTCTGTCTGTCCAGGGTCTGCTGGTACCACTCCTGCATCGCCACCGACTCAAAGGTGGGGATGACTGTCACCTGAAAGAAAGGAAAAAGAAAAGGGAGGTGAAAAGGGGAGATGCCCAGCACTTTGACCAAGCTGTTCACATCAAAAGTTTTTTTTCAGCAGCTGCAGAGAAACATGGATAGGTTTCAATTCGGGATCCAGTTTCAAACCAGCTTCTTCTCAGGTCCCCTGACAGATTGACATGGATCCACTGTTTTGATGCATGCTTAAGATAACAAAAAAAATCAGGCATATTGACTGTAGGTGGCTGGTATCTATGAGTGAGTACAAAAGGACACTATTTAACCTTGGGCAGATGTACGCGCTCTAGTGCGTCGCCATTCTAGTGCGTTTCTTACCTGCATAGTCTCAGGCCAGGATATCTTGCTATCCAGTAATGCGTCTAGCGTATGCCTCAACAGCTCTTCTCTCTCTGGACTGTCGCCGCTGACGATGTAACAAGACGAGCGAACACATCTGAAGAAGTCCACGTTGACCATAGAAGAGGAGCCTCCGGAGGGAATATAGGCCAGGTCAACGTATACGCTGACTTCTCCGGCAGAGGTAGACTTAGAGCCTGGGACAGGAGAGAGTGGTTCAGTTGACACCAACTATGGATACATGCGCGTTCGCAAAGTACAAAACTATTAACAGTTCTCTATATCGTCTACATTTTACGCCTTATACCTGGATTGGGTGAGGATTTTGCTGGTGCTGAACGGGGGCTGGAGGAAGGCGTTCGAGTAGACGAGGCATTCCCCTTCAGGACTCCACTCCCTGCCCTGCTTTTCCCTGAGCCTGATCTTTGGGAGGCCTCAGTAACCTGGTGACAAAAAACAAAATTGAACTTGAGGAGGATTTCACTGTAGCCAAAATAACAAACAATAGCTTCAGCCTCACAGAATCATAATAAACAAAATATTTACATGTATATGCATTAAAAGTCATCTCAAAATGTCTGCTTTCAGTATTGGAATTGGAGGGCATTTGCTGAGTTGGGATCAACTTTTCTTACAAATAAGACATTTAACCAAACGATTTATCTTAAATGCACACATGAACTAATGCACCGAATTACATAAACATCCTTCTTGTCAGTGCTAATGAGACAAACTCACCGCTGGCGATTTTTTCCCTCGTGTGCCAGTGGCTTTTGCCCTCTTCCCATTAGCATCAGACTCAGACTGAGGAACGGGCATGGAGGCGTCTGGATGAGGGGGCAGGGGAGGACTGTCCCTGAGAGGGGCAGGAGGAGGGTCCTGGGGCAGAGCCTGGCTGGTGTGGAGGTCATGGGGGGAGTTAGACGGTTCACTACATGACTCATCCTCATCTGAGTCCAGGACTCCGTCTGCCGTGGTGGAGGGGCAGTCCTCCGTGCAGACGGGGGCGTTTGAATCGCTGGGCGATGTGTCTTTGGGGTTGTTGTTGTTGTTGCCCTGATGATGTTGAGCAAAAGCTCCTCTGGGGGACTCGCTCGCACCTGAGCTGGAGTCTGCTGGTTTGAAATGCTTGAACTCGCAGGGAGACACCAGACATAGATCCACGTCATGAGCTGACGCCTCAAAATGAAGTGTGTTAGGAGCCGGAGGCCGGCCCATCTCAAAACCCTGCCCTACAGATCTCGGAGGCTTCTTCATTGGTAAAGACATCCCAACAAAATGGCCTCCATTGGAGCTGGAGTGATGAACGCTGTCATCCCCATCTCTCTGGCTCACAGGGGTTGCTCCCTGCTCTAAGGACATGGACAGTGACTCATCTACCTCGGTGGACTGAGGCGAGCTCACCTCTGCCGGCATTGAGTGTGTAGTAGTGGTGGTAGTGAGAGACGGAGAGGGGTCTGAAGAGCCTTCTTTAAATGAACCCAAAGAAAGGAAACTCAGGTGCTTCTCTCTGGGGTTTGAGTGGCTCTCTGGAGTGGTTCTGTTCTGGTTTAACTGCCCCTCACTCTGCTTGGATGAATCGTTGACATCAGCTGACTCTGTGTTACCCATCTGGGCCTGTAACCTGCTGAGAGTGGCTCTGTTGCACCACACATCATCTGGGGACAGACAGTAAGGAGTGTGGCCGGCGCTGTTGGGCCGTGAATCAGGGGATGCTGGCTCTACCGTCTCCTCGTCAGGGCTGACTGGTGCCTGGTTCTCTGGAGAGGATCTGGAGGGAGGGCTGCTCCTCAAAGCCCCGTCCAGGAGCGTGTATTCAGTCGGGGTTATGTCGAACTGGACTGAGCACTCATTTGTTGGTGCCTTATTCAAGGGGGATGGGAATCCTACAACCTTTGCTGGTTTACAAGCATTTCCAGGCTGGTCTTCTAGAGCTTTCTCTCCAGTCCACTCCTTGCCCCGCACTCCATTATCACCACTCTCTCCTTCCATTATTCCCGCACGACCTCCGGCTTCTTCCTCGAGTGTGTCAGCCGCTTTGCTCAGGTCTCCGAGGCTCTTTTCATTTCCGGACTCGCTGCCTCTCTGCTCTCCTTTATCTGCTGTTTCCACCTGTGCCGCAGTTTCCTCCCTGAGCTTAAGAAAGTCAGCTGTCATGTCCTCAGGGGTAGACATTTTCGAGCCACAGGGGTTCTCTTCAGACTCTTTCTCTGTTTTTTGTTTCTGCTGCTCTGCATCGAGTCCCTCTGTCTCTGATATTCCTAACACATTCCCAGAATCGGGTTTCGTTGAGTTATTATTTGGCAACTCTGCATTTACATTCACCTTCTTTCCATTATTTGCATCCTTTCCTGACCCTTTTTTTGTTTTCTTCCCCCCTGTTTTGGAGTCATTTTTTGCGTCCTTTTTGAGTTTAGTTTTATTGTCATTCTTTGGTTTTGGAGTGAGAACATCCCTTTTCCCCTGATCATGCCTCGCGACACTGTTTTCCTCTTTATTGCCAGGCTTATCCTCCTTTTTCCCATCCTTACCTGCTCCTTTCTTTGAAGTATTTTTCTCTGAAGATGCTGCTTTGTTCTTGACACCTGCCTCTTTGACTCTGGCTTTATCAGCATCTCTTGCAGCGACTCCGTTAAACAGTTTTCCTTTCCCCTCCTCTTTACCTCCCCGATCTTTTCCGTGTTTCAGCATTGACTCCTTCCCTTGAGACTTAACACTGTCCTGGCTCTCCGTCCTCTTGGGCGTTTTGTCCTCTCCGAGCCTCTCCAGATCCCCGGTCGTCACAGTAGGTTTCTGGAGGAAGGCCAGCCCTTTCAGCTTCTCCAGCCCCTGCAGCAGCTTTGCCTGTGGGGTGGCACCGGGGAACAGCACCCTGACCACCTTCTCCTGGGGACACGCTGGGTGCCACACAAGCAGCGCACACACTGAGGCCAGCGCGGTGAGAGGGAGAGTTTGGGATTTGGATGCTGACACAGCATCGGGCCAGTTCTGCATGAATGTCTGGTACTCCTGACTGTTCTTGCCGGGGTTGAGGATGTATAAATCCAGCTGCCCCACTCCCATCTTCTGGAACAGGGTTAGTGGCTCAATGGGGATCCCTTGTGGTCGAAACAATGGCTGTGGTCTGATTTCTAACTTCTTTAACAAGTGGAGGGTTAGAGCCGCCTGCTGTGTGCTCTTCAATACACTGTCCACACCTGAGAAGAAGAATGATAACTTTACTGCACAGAAATCATTCACATTAGAAATGGGAATTCTGGACATTTACAGTCATGTTTGTAGACAAAAAACAGGCTCTAAAACAAAACATTATGTTTTCCTAACCCTGTCCAAGTGTTTTTTGGTGCCTAAACCTGAAAAGACTGTAAGTACGGTGTTGCCACAAGACACATTAGAAAACTGAATCCAAAGAGAGGAAAAGTTGGAACATAAAGTTTCAATGTATATATATGTGATTTGCAGAAAACTGGTTGGTTAACAGAGACGTACTGTACTGCTGTAGGGTTTGAATGCATCACTCACAGGGCTGATCTTCCAGCTGCAACCTGCTAGGGGCGTTAAAGAACACAACTCCAAGCTCTGGGGAGATAAGCCTCTTAGAGGAGTCATCTGTTCAGATAAAAGAAGATAAAGAGACACAGAGAAACACATAAAGAGGAGAGGACTGAAGAGATATCTCCTGACATCGTTTTATCATGATAAATCAGAAACAGCACCAGGAAACCCTCCACTGTTGCTCTTTCTAAGGTCTTCCCTTAGTCATTCAAGGAGAGTTATTCCCTTCAAAGGTCTAGAAGTATAGAAGGTGATGTATACTGAGCAGACTGTAAAGCCCTTTGAGGCAAATGTGAGATTTTGGGCTGTACAGCATGAATAGACCTGACTCAACCTCTTACCTTTGACATCAGAGCTCAGCTCCAACTCCGCCACCTTCCTCTCCAGGAAGACGTTGACCCCAGGGAGGTTCTCTGTCCCAACGTGCGTTATCAAAACTGCATCAACTCGGTCGAGGTGGCGGACCAGCTTCCAGAAACAAGCCTGAGAGTCCGAGCCGCCGTCCATCAGCACCGTGAACCCGTTGACAGCAAAAAAGGCACAGTCGCCACGGCCGGCAGGGAACACGTAGCAGCAGGGGCGAGACAGCTTGAGAAAACCCACCGTGGTGGGAGGAGGCAGGAGATCGAAGGGAGACGGAGGGGAGAGGGTACCAGAGATGAGGGAGGTGAATTCCCCCAGGGCCTCCATGGCAGGCAGCACCTCTGGGGGATTGATGTGCAGTGTGAAAGGACCCTGCAGAGGCTGGTTTCCCAGGAGAGTCTTCCTCCACTGGCCAATGTTGGGACAACTCAAAGTCAGACTGAGTTTGGAGGAGGAGTTCTCTTGATCTAGGAACTAAAGACAGAGCAGTTCTTCAGCAGTCATGCTAGAGATTTATGATCTTTTTCATTACCATGTACAAAGCAAGCATGACCAGAATCATTAATACAGTTACAGACAGATGGGAGTCACTGTCGTACCTGCTCTGTCAGTATCTGTTTCAGGTGTTCTGGTGAGAACAGTCCTCTGTGAAACAGCAGGTCTCCACTGTCCTCCACACTCTGGCCGGCCAAGATCAGCAGCTTATGGGCCGAATCCCTGGACAGCAGAGCCGACACCTGCCAGGACCAGACAGATGGAAAATTAATCATTTTTCCATAAGTTCTAACAGCAAGAACAGTTTTAACTTTTGAAGCAGAAATACCAAACATTTGGTGACAACAGCATCTTAAATGTGACTTTTTGTCTGATTTCTATTTATATCATTGTAAAATTAATATATTTAGGGCACAAACTGCATCATTGTTAACACTTGTCCTGGTCAGCTATCTTCCAGTAACTTGGTGAAGCACCCAGGATTTCTCCCCCCTCACCTCTGAATGAACCTGTTCCTGAGATGGACTGATCAGCACCTGAGTGTCCAACACTCTGGTACTGTGGCGCAGACACTTCTGCCCTGAAGAGGCAGAGAGAAAAAACAAAGAATAGAAAAAAAAGAAGGACAGGCAGGCAGCAAGACAAAGGGAGGCAAACAAGAGAGGGAAAAATTCAGAGCCGAGGGAGTTTGGAAACGAGCCAACAGATCCGAAGCCCGACACAAATGGGAGTTGAACTCAAAGAGGTCAGTGTGAAACCGAACTGGGATAACTGGGCGGGTGATCGACCTCCCGAGTGAAAAAAGAGGAAGGAAGAAGAGTGGAACAGCTGAGTCAGAGGGATTGTCTGAGGCTGAGATGCCAAGTTAACTCCTGTCTGAGGAGAGCTGGATCAACGTTTGAGGATACAGAGGCGGACAAAGCCGACTGGAAAATAATGACCCATATAAGTACAAAAGTTTCTTTGTCTTTGATTCAAGTCAGAAAGAAAAAAATCAGTTGCACTGAATGACATCTTTCACATTTCAGTTTAAGTTCAATTGTAAGACATCCTTGTGATTCAGTGTGTAATTCATTATCTTAGCTTTGCATAAAGGCTAAGGTTATTTTTTCCTGACCAAATTGCACAAATGTACCCAGCCTTACTCTGTGTCTGAGTGACATATTTTCTAATCTAACAGTTTGTACTTGGCTGCCATTTTGTGCTCTGTGAAAAGAGATGTGTCTGTTCTTGTCTGTGTTCATCACCTCCTCACCTCACAGCTCAGCTGTAATACGACTATCTGACTCTGATGTCTTTCTGCGTTTTCAACACATTCCCTGTTTGTCCTTGACTCTGCAAACTAAAATACTGCAACACATGCATAAAAAGAGGTGGCACAGATCTCTATTGTTCTCTGTCCAGAGGGTCCACCCATGTTTAACAATCACCAACTGCTCCTGCACTTTCCTTCCTTCCTTCCTTCCTTCCTCGTTGACCTCTGACCGGACAAACTGGGTGGGTTACCATGGTGACGGGCCTTTTTTATCTGCGGGATACAGGGTCTGAGAGTTTGGGCGAGGAGTCAAATCAACACAGTTACTGACCTGCACCCTTGAAAGACGCTGTGTGGTGGGAGAGAAACTCCTGGAGGAAGAGGTTCAGGTTGCAGGATTTTAAGTCGACGTCCCATGAACGAATACCTGGAGACAGAAGGGACTTACGGTCACACGGGGCAGCAAATGGTTTCCGCTATGTCATAGACAACATACACATTTGTCACAGTTAAATTATAGCAGTTTCCCCAGTAAACACACCGACCACTTTGTGTCTCTGAGCTCGTTAGGTGAAGCGAACAGGCTGGGTGTCAAGCCCAGAGACACTCTTGCAGCAATGAGTGGCTCTTGAAGGATGAGTGCGCCCAAGGGGAGCCGCAGAAGACATAAAACAGAACCGCAAGAAAAACATGAGCAACCTGTGCTACTGTTGGAGTCACTGGTTTGAGTCAGGCATGGAGAACGGTACTACAAGAAATGCGACAGGATCCATAATGACATCCCTGAGTGTCATCATTGGAGGCATCAGATTATGCAGCGCCCTCTGAAAAGCCACATTTTACTTACCTCCTCCTTTAGATGAATACATTTAAACACACTGAAATACTTGAAAAACTGCACGTCGATCAGCTGCAAACAGGGCTGTCCTTCTCGGCTCATGAAAAGCTGACATTTTGGTTCTCACCAGACAGTTATGAAATGTTAATAAGCCCTGCGAAGACGATAATCATCTCTCAGTATGTCCTGTTTCCTTTTTCTGTTATCTATCCACAGCCTACGTGCAGTTTTTACATGAACTGCATGCACTGAAATGCTCAACATGTACCATTAGAGCCGCAGACACACAGTAAAGAAACACACTGTCCTGGGTTATCGTGCCGGTGCACCCATGTCTACTCCCTGCAGCCTCCACAGCCACCGCTTTACATGAACACAAAGCACACCGTTCACAAGTGGCCATGTGTTGACTTGACTATCAGCATGCAACATTTCCCTCCCCCCCCTGCAAAAAAGCTGCAAAAAGCTTTCTCGTTGCGTAATGACACCCAAACCACCCGACTGCTTTTTTAATTATACTGCGCCCAGAGGAGGTGATGCTGATGGTGGAGCACCGCCAGATGACGCATCCTCGGTCAGTAGGGTGGATAAAAAAATAAAAAAATAAATAAAGAAAATGACATAAACAATGCAATGGGGAGGCAAATTATAAAGGATCTCTCTACGATGATTTACGCTACGACAACTTGCAATTCGTCCGCGTTTCTCACGCGAATATCGGAGAGGAGGAGAGCGATGCTGCGGGAGGTGAGAGAGAGAGAGAGAGAGAGGAGGGTAAACGTACCTCGCTCGATGTCCCCGCAGATGTGTCCCGTCTGTCTGAGGTGTGCGGTCCGTCCGACGATGATGAGCAGGGAGTGTTTGTGGAGGCTGAAGTCGAGGTTTGCGGTCGCGGCGCGCCTCGGCTCCTCCCGGACCTCCCTCTCCGGCACCCGGCTGGACGCCATGTTGGGGAGCCTGCAGTTGGGATGTGATGTCATTGAGCGAACAGCCAGGCTGACGGCGGCTTTTATTACCGACAGATCGCAGACAGGCGGCCGGTGTGAGGGAATGCACTTGTGCATTAGTGGACGTGAAGGAAGAGGCTGAATTATTGATGAAACGCTACAAAAAGATTCAATATGTATATTTGTATTGGCTTTAATCAACAGGAAACTACCAACAAGTGATGCTGCATGGAAAAAATGACGGAAATCCAGCTGTTTTAACATCTGTTTGAGAGCAAAACACCATTATTTCTCATGATTGCAGAACACAAACACATGTATTTATTTATTTATTCATTTTAATTTAACTAACCTATTATTACTTACCTTTAATGTCATTGCTAAACCTTTGCTACTTGTATTGTTGCTTTTACATACTAATAACAGTCAAATAAATACTGAGCAGTTGACTATGAAAGAAAAAAAAAGTGCATTAAAATAAGAATTTATGAACCTTTAAAGGCATTTGTTCTTGCTTTGGATGTAATAGCTACAAAAACACAAACAAACACAAGAACTGATTATTAGTGAATAGTAAAAATATGTATTAAGCTCAACAAAGTAACATGAACACATAAAGTAAAGGTTTAACAAGCAATCTGTAGAAATTTATATGGGTGTTATTAAATGGGCACTATGTAATTTTGGAGAATATAATACTAATGAGGTAACAACACAAACTCAGAAATATGTATTTTTTGTTTAACTGGATGAACAAGTTGTTCTCAGAGGAGAACAAGCTAGAGAGGTGGCAGGGTCCACCACGTATCAACGTATCATCAAGGTAAAACAGTTTAAAACTGTGTCGTCCTTGAAGGGGAGTCTGTTTATTCGGTTTATTCAGTCATTAAAACAAAGAGAGTTTATTTAGTTTGTTTTGGCCCAAAGATATTTCTCTTTTAATTGAAACGTCTTCCCCAAAACTACAGACTGCTCCTTTAACGTTTTTCAGTAGTCTATAAACGGATAAAAAGTTTGACATGCTCAAAAAATGTGTATAAACTAAATGTGTTTTTTTAATGCTTTTTAATTACACTTATAAAGTTTTATTAATGCTAATAAATATTTTTAGAGGTGTTATTACTTATTAAAGTATACGTTCATTCACTCACTCATTTCTCTTCGCTGCAGCATTCTCCTAAACAACTGAACTATTATCACACTTACAGACTTATTATATCAATATGCATCACAAGGACATAAAAAGGGACCTGTTATCTAAAGTTTACTAAAAAAGACCTTAATGAAAAACGATGTATTGACACACAGACACTTGAATTTAAGTTGATTTATTGACCTCCTTATCTTACAAATGTGCTAAGAAACCAATAGCTTACTGTCTCCACCTGTGTCAGGAACAAAAACACACAAAAAAGATAAGAAAAATAAATATTTATGACAAAAACTACATTCAAAGTCTGCCAACAGATGCCTCCACAAATAACTCCCCATGTGCAGATCAGAAGCACTGACAGACGGACACAGACCTTCAAATCTAATCAAAAAATCAATGTTCTAACATTTCCCAGCCCAAGTTTATAAAGAAAAGTGTCATTTATTAATCACATCATGTTACATTGTGTTTCCATTTGTCTCGCAGACAATGACAACAACTCTTTCTTGTGTTTTTCCATCTTTATCCTCTCTTCACCATCACAAACACTTAAGAACGTAGAAGTTACAGGACGTTCCTCGTGGACAGCTGCACAGCGTGCCGATACGTGCGCCTTTACGCACGGCGCACGGCTCCCCTGCATCACACTGCACAGAAAAAAACACAGATCTATGACAACTGTGGAAATATTCTACTGACAAAGAAGAGCTCAACAAATACATAAGGAACACACTTAGGTATGTTACTGCTTCATACAGTAAGAGAAAGCATGGAATAAGTAATGTAACTTTTAGATCTTTTCAGATTTTACACAGAATTTACATCTTTCCCATCGATTCTTTCACAGTAAATATGCAAAAATGTTCTTGGGTTTAGTCTTTCTAAAAAAAGCCCACAAATCTAAGAATGCTGTTGGGATAAATATCTTGTCATATTGTATTTTACTGGAGATAAGAGTAGAAATGACATGCTACATTATACAACTGTTTGCTATTTGGGGGCAAAATTGTCACAGTTCAAATCCAACTTTCCTATACATTATTAACTGATTTAAACAATGAAGCAACACCTTACCAAATGTTATTGACCTCAAATGAATCAAATTTGATGTATAACATGAACTCTGGCATTTGTACAAGGTAAATGTTCAAACAGATTCATGAGAATGAGCTGTAGCTTCACTTTTTGATCGTACAGCATTTTAAAAAATAAGAAACCTATGCATTGGTTTATTCTAAAAGTTAAAATGCTTATTATAAAGTTAATTCAGAGAATATTCAATAGCAGTCCAAGTTCTGGTCACTGATATTGCCAATAATGTCTTGTCTAATTGATCTGGTATAGTTATATTTATCATATTGTTGTTTTATGCACATTTATTTACATATTCTCATTAAATGTCTCTATTATTCTGCGCTTATCCTCTCCTCCAGCTGTTGTAACACTCAAATCCCCCCTTTGTAGGAGCAATAAATGATTATTTCATCTTACTGATGAATGATAAAATAAACTATTCCCTGTCCTTAAAATGCAAGCTGATCAACTTTTATTATGATGAAGTGTGCCTACCGAAGGCAGCCAGCCAAGCTTCTTCTCTAAGGGCATCTCTTTGCTCCTCAGCTTCTCCAAAACTTCTTGCAACGCGTCAATCTGCAGGAACAAAATGACAGACATTAACATTCAAAGTTTAAAGCTCCATAAAATATAAATCATCTCTTATCAGCTCATCATCCTGAGCAGCTTTAGACAGTCATTTAAAAAGCACCACCCGTGTCCTCTCTCAGACGTCTCTCACCAGGTCTTTCTCCTGCTGGTTTTTCTGGGGGAAATCCAACGAGCGCGTCTCCAGCGACAAGTCCTCTGCTCGGGCGAGCCACAGGTAGGCACAGCAGTAGGTAACCACGAGGAGGAGAGCTCTGGCACTGACCATGGTGCTGAAAAACACAAACAGGGTGGAGACCTTTTCTCTTCAATCGGTGGAGGATCTCTAGACGTGTGGACGTGTCCTGTGCTGAGGACCCCCCCTCTTTATAGGCAGCTGTTGACTTCATCCAGCTTCTAAAATATTCATGACCGACGTTCTTGACAGGATGACACTGTCATCACCTCCGGGATCAGCAGGAAGAGACCTGCCAGGATGATGTCAAGGATGTTAAACATTTCATAAAACATATTTGATCAAAGTAATCTGGTGGGTGAACGGAGGTCAAACTGCTTTCCCTTCAAAATCAAAGTCTTTTCTAGATCTAAAAATGGCCTGCAGATGAACACAGCTGACTATTATTTTGTTTGGATGAACTATTCACCTTAATTTTGAAAGAACACCCCCCATTTTACCATCAACCTACTCCATCTTTACCATCAGGCACGTGTATACATTTTTAAATTGAAAAAAGATAGACAAAAACCAACAAGACATAGCAACCTTCCTTCTCTATCAAACCTGTATCAAGCTGTTATAGTGACATTAATTTCCTGCACTATGCAGGAGATATGATATATGATATCCACAAAAACAGCCAAGAGTACACACAAAGTATCTTACAGGGGAGTGAGCATAAATCATAAGTGTGCAGGTAAACACATAAATGAAAAACTTATGTTAAAAAGGCATCACAATAGACATATTTAGAATAAGACCCCGATATTCCACAGTTTAAATGGCAAGTCATATTTTGTGTTTTGCC
Source organism: Acanthopagrus latus (assembly GCF_904848185.1). Lineage (NCBI taxonomy): Eukaryota > Metazoa > Chordata > Actinopteri > Spariformes > Sparidae > Acanthopagrus > Acanthopagrus latus. The sequence continues at coordinate 6,642,313 of NC_051054.1, read as the reverse complement.
ATGATGTTATTTTTTAAAAATGCTCCTGCTGTTCGATATCCAAAGCAGAAAGCCATTCCCTCAATTGAAGGGGGTTAGTTTCCAAATTGGTTCCACATGGGACGCCTCAAGCTTAGATAGATAGATAGATAGATAGATACTTTATTGATCCCGGAGGAAATTCAAGCATCCAGTAGCAATAACAAACATTGAACATACATTGAACATACATGCAATATCAAAAAAACAGTAGAAATAAAAATATGGAATAAGAAATGTATACGAGCTTACATTGCTGCAGGCAACAGCATCTGATCTCATTAATGAATCGTGTTGATGTGTCAGAATGAGGCTGAACTCACCATCACTGAACCAAAATGTGAATCTCACCATGAAACTGTCAAATCCAAATGAGAAAGGAGGCCATACGGAGAGATTTGATTAAAAGCATAATGTTATACTCCCGACATGCTGTTATATGTCATGACTCTAGAATCATGTCTTTGTGTTATGTTCAGATTATGTTTTTTTGTCTTATATTCTCCTGTAAATGATGTCCATGTCTTTGTATCATGTCTTGTGTCTTACGTTTTGATTTTCCATGCCCGACTGTGTCCTTTAAGAATCTCCTATGTTCATCCCTCTGTCTCCCCCTGTCTGTAGTTTTGTTCCCTCCATGCACTTCCCTCGTTATCTCACCTGTTGGTCCTCCTCACCTGTTCCTTGTCTTGTCATTAGTGTTTGTGTATTTAGTCTGTGTCTTCCCTGCACTCCTTGTGCGTTCATTGTATCTGTCTGTGTATCTGTCCCTGCTCCTGTCTCCTGTCTGGTATATTTTGGATTTTTGCATTTTTTTCCCATGTTTGATTTGAACTTTGCATTTTCCTTTGCTACTTTGTCTTGCTCTTGTGTTGCTACTTTGGTTTTGGTCCTCGGACACATTTTCCTTTGTGGTCCTTGGTTTTGTTTTTGTGTTTCAGCTTTGTTAAAATAAAGCTCGCCTTGTGTTTTCCCCATTTCCTCGCCTCCCATGAGTAACTGCATTTGGGTCCACCTCCTGTATCCCTTCTAAGTTTTTCCCTTTACCCCAACCTGATATTATGGAGGTTGTATATTTGCGAACACAATCGTTTTCTCTTCTATCGCTTTGCTGCTAATCCGTTCTGCCTGTCTACTCCTGTCACCACTGTTCGATAAATCAGACCTGCAGGTTGACCCCCACTGACACCAATCTGTAATCATGGTCCAATTTCTTCTTGTAGGAATAACCTTAAACACCCTCTAACAGTCGTGTGTGTGTGTGTGTGTGTGTGTGTGTGTGTGTGTGTGTGTGTGTGTGTGTGTGTGTGTGTGTGTGTGTGTGTGTGTGTGTGTGTGTGTGTGTGTGTGTGTGTGTGTGTGTGTGTGTGTGTGGATTATGTTTGCACACCAACCCCGTCAGAGACCCCACGTTGCCCCCTGAGAGGACATATCTCCTCCATGTTGATCTTGATAAAGAGACGAGGCAGAGGCAGGCAGCAAAATGAGGGCAGAAGTCAATACATAAAGCCTGTGACTCATTCAGGTTGAATGAAAGCAACAGAAAAAATACTGTATAGAAATAAAAGTGACTAAAAAATATTCAAGACCTCATAATGTGGATTAAGTTGCTGCACTTTGCTTACCATAAACTTAAACTGTAAATCTTTTAATTTGAACTATTTATCGATGGATTGATATTTTCATTTATAATTCCTCATTTTATTACACATTAAAACATCAAACATTTAGGCTGGAATTGAACATGGCAGCTTCTGAGGGTCAGTGGCGCTCTTGTGTTTAAGTCTATACAGCCTAGAGTGTGAGTCTGTTTACGAGCAGCACAACACTTCCAACTGATCTGATTAAACAAAAAATAATTTTAAAAAAATTGACAACACCAGGCTTGTAAAATAAGTTTGACTCATTCAGCCTCGCAGCCACAGTCACAGAAGATATGTCAGCGGTTACTTTTGGTTCTTTTTGTCTTTTCAGTGTTCTTTGAGTTCTGTGCAGACATCTCACCTCGTCACTGTCACTGATGCTCTGTGGGTGGATGGATCACCCACTGCAGGGCCTTCCTGTCCTGGGCCGAGCACCAACTAGACAACATGTCACTCCACAAAACTTCATTACAGGAAATTGGGATTCAGCTCAGGTAACTGTCGTCCAACTCCTCCTCAACAGCCTGTTCCTCTGCCCACACTTTCAGCTCACGGCTCCTCTCATTCTGGAGAAACGACCAGGGACCATCAGTACTTTGCAGATATATCAGCCAGGTTTGATCCCCCTCATAAAGTACAGGTGAAAGATACTCACTTGAGGCTCCTGTGGTGGCTCGTCTGAATTGTTTGGCTCGTCTTGTTTGTCTTGGTAATACGGCCTTTCAAACGCCACCTGCAATATGAGAAAGAAGAGCAGTGGAAGTTTCACGTCTCTTTGTGGAGGTGTTGTGTGTATTTGTGGTGTTTTTGGTTTTGTGAAGATTTTTAGTCTATTTTGGGAGGTTTTGCGAGTATTTGTGGAAGATTTGTGTGTCATTGTGAAGATTTTGAGTCTCTTTGTGGTTATTTTGTGTCATTGTGAAGATTTTCAGTGCTTTTTGTGGCAGTTTTGAGTCTAACTGTAAAAAGCATTTAACATGCGTATACACTGAGAGCCACAACATTAGAACTAGTGACAGGTGAAATAAATAACATTGATCATTGTGTTCCAATGCCATGTTCTGATGTGAAACCATGAGCATTCATGTGGATGTTTCTTTGACAAACAACAGTCACTCAAACACAGCTGCAGACCGAGTACACCCTCTCATGGCAGCAGCACTCCTTGATGGCAGTGCCCCCCCAGCAGGACAACGCGCCTGCAAAACAGTAAGTACAAGTTCCTGTTGGGGTTTGCTGTACTGTTTTACACTTTCCTGTTGGGTTTGCTGCAGTGTTGTACAGTGTGCCTTCTGGGATTGCTGCAGTGTCTTACACTTTCCTGTTGGGATTTTCTGCACTGTTTTACACGTTCCTTTGGGGTCTGCTGCAGTATTGTGCAGTTTGCCTCCTGGGTTTGCTGCACTGTTTTACACTTTCCTGTTATGTTTGGTGGGGTGCTGTGCAGTTTGTCTTCTGGGTTTGCTGCAATGTTTTACACTATCCTGTTGGAATTAGCTGCACTGTTTCACACTTTCCTGTTGGGGTTTGCTGCACTGTTTTACACTTTCCTTTAGGGGTTTGCTGCACTGTTTTACACTTTCCTTTTGGGTCTGCAGCAGTGTTGTGCAGTTTTCCAGAAACTGCTCAGGAACCACCTGAGGAATATGGGAAAGAGCTCAAGGCGTCAACCTGGCCTCCAGATTCCCCAGATCTCGATCCAACTGAGCTTCCACTGGATGCAGTCTGAGCCAAGAACAATCCATGGGGGCCACCAACATGGATGGAAGTTGGTTCTGGCGCATCCCATAGATGCTCAACTGGATTGGAATCTGGAGAATGAGGAAGCGAGTTTGACAGGGAGGTACTTCATCTGAAACTTACACTTTCCTTTCGGGTTTGCTGCACTACTTTACACTCTTCTTTTGGGTTTGCTGCACTGTTGTCCTGTTGTACGCTTTCCTGTTGGGTTTGCTGCAGTGTTGTACAGTGTGCCTTCTGGGATTGCTGCAGTGTCTTACACTTTCCTGTTGGGATTTTCTGCACTGTTTTACACGTTCCTTTGGGGTCTGCTGCAGTATTGTGCAGTTTGCCTCCTGGGTTTGCTGTTTGGTGGGGTGCTGTGCAGTTTGCCTTCTGGGTTTGCTGCAATGTTTTACACTTTCCTGTTGGAATTTGCTGCACTGCTTAACCCTTTCCTTTTGCGTCTGCTGCAATGTTGTGCAGTTTGCCTTCTGGGTTTGCTGAAGTGTTTTACACTTTCCTGTTAGGTTTGGTGCGGTGCTGTGCAGTTTGCCTTCTGGGTTTGCTGCAATGTTTTACACTCTCCTGTTGGGATTTGCTGCACTATTTTACATTTTCCTGTTCGGGTTTCCTGCACTGTTTTACACTTTCCTGTTGGGTTTGATGCGGTGCTGTGAAGTTTGCCTCATGGGTTTGCTGCACTGTTTTACACTTTCCTTTAGGGGTTTGCTGCACTGTTGTCCTGTTGTACGCTTTCCTTTTGGGTTTGCCGCAGTGTTGCGCCTGTTGTATGCTTTCCTGTTGGGTTTGATGCTGTGCTGTGCAGTTTGCCTAATGGGTTTGCTGCACTGTTTTACACTTTCCGTTTGGGTCTGCTGCAGTGTTTTGCAGTTTGCCTTATGGGTTTGCTGCACTGTTTTACACGTTCCTGTTGGGGTTTGCTGCACTGTTTTACACTTTCCTGCTGGGTCTGCTGCAGTGTTGTGCAGTTTTCCTTCTGGGTTTGCTGCACTGTTTTACACTTTCCTTTAGGGGTTTGCTGCACTGTTTTACACTTTCCTTTTGGGTCTGCAGCAGTGTTGTGCAGTTTTCCAAAAACTGCTCAGGAACCACCTGAGGAATATGGGAAAGAGCCCAAGGCGTCAACCTGGCCTCCAGATTCCCCAGATCTCAATCCAACTGAGCTTCCACTGGATGCAGTCTGAGCCAAGAACAATCCATGGGGGCCACCAACATGGATGGAAGTTGGTTCTGGCGCATCCCATAGATGCTCAACTGGATTGGAATCTGGAGAATGAGGAAGCAAGTTTGACAGGGAGGTACTTGATCTGAAACTTACACTTTCCTTTTGGGTTTGCTGCACTACTTTACACTCTTCTATTGGGTTTGCTGCACTGTTGTCCTGTTGTACGCTTTCCTGTTGGGTTTGCTGCAGTGTTGTACAGTGTATCTTCTGGGATTGCTGCAGTGTCTTACACTTTCCTGTTGGGATTTTCTGCACTGTTTTACACACTCCTTTGGGGTCTGCTGCAGTATTGTGCAGTTTGCCTCCTGGGTTTGCTGCACTGTTTTACAGTTTCCTTTTATGTTTGGTGGGGTGCTGTGCAGTTTGCCTTCTGGGTTTGCTGCAATGTTTTAAACTTTCCTGCTGGGATTTGCTGCACTGTTTTACACTTTCCTGTTGGGTTTGCTGCACTGTTTTACACTTTCAATTTGGGTCTGCTGCAGTGTTTTGCAGTTTGCCTTCTGGGTTTGCTGCACTGTTTTACACTTTCCTGTTGGGGTTTGCTGCACTGTTTTACACTTTCCTGTTGGGTCTGCTGCAGTGTTGTGCAGTTTTCCTTCTGGGTTTGCTGCACTGTTTTACACTTTCCTTTAGGGGTTTGCTGCACTGTTTTACACTTTCCTTTTGGGTCTGCAGCAGTGTTGTGCAGTTTTCCAAAAGCTGCTCAGGAACCATCTGAGGAATATGGGAAAGAGCTCAAGGTGTCAACCTGGCCTCCAGATTCCCCAGATCTCAATCCAACTGAGCTTCCACTGGATGCAGTCTGAGTCAAGAACAATCCATGGGGGCCACCAACATGGATGGAAGTTGGTTCTGGCGCATCCCATAGATGCTCAACTGGATTGGGATCTGGAGAATGAGGAAGCGAGTTTGACATGGAGGTACTTGATCTGAAACTTACACTTTCCTTTTGGGTTTGCTGCACTACTTTACACTCTTCTATTGGGTTTGCTGCACTGGTGTCCTGTTGTACGCTTTCCTGTTGGGTTTGGTGTGGTGCTGTGCAGTTTGCCTTCTGGGTTTGCTGCACTGTTTTACACTTTCCTGTTGGGTTTGATACGGTGCTATGCAGTTTGCCTTCTGGGTTTGCTGCACTGTCTTACACTTTCCCGTTGGGGTTTGCTGCACTGTTTTACACTTTCCTGTTGGGTTTGATGAGGTGCTGTGAAGTTTGCCTCATGGGTTTGCTGCACTGTTTTACACTTTCCTTTAGGGGTTTGCTGCACTGGTGTCCTGTTGTACGCTTTCCTGTTGGGTTTGGTGTGGTGCTGTGCAGTTTGCCTTCTGGGTTTGCTGCACTGTTTTACACTTTCCTGTTGGGTTTGATACGGTGCTATGCAGTTTGCCTTCTGGGTTTGCTGCACTGTCTTACACTTTCCTGTTGGGGTTTGCTGCACTGTTTTACACTTTCCTGTTGGGTTTGATGCGGTGCTGTGAAGTTTGCCTCATGGGTTTGCTGCACTGTTTTACACTTTCCTTTAGGGGTTTGCTGCACTGGTGTCCTGTTGTACGCTTTCCTGTTGGGTTTGGTGTGGTGCTGTGCAGTTTGCCTTCTGGGTTTGCTGCACTGTTTTACACTTTCCTGTTGGGTTTGATACGGTGCTATGCAGTTTGCCTTCTGGGTTTGCTGCACTGTCTTACACTTTCCTGTTGGGGTTTGCTGCACTGTTTTACACTTTCCTGTTGGGTTTGATGCGGTGCTGTGAAGTTTGCCTCATGGGTTTGCTGCACTGTTTTACACTTTCCTTTAGGTGTTTGCTGCACTGTTGTCCTGTTGTACGCTTTCCTGTTGGGTTTGGTGTGGTGCTGTGCAGTTTGCCTTCTGGGTTTGCTGCACTGTTTTACACTTTCCTGTTGGGTTTGATACGGTGCTATGCAGTTTGCCTTCTGGGTTTGCTGCACTGTCTTACACTTTCCTGTTGGGGTTTGCTGCACTGTTTTACACTTTCCTGTTGGGTTTGATGCGGTGCTGTGAAGTTTGCCTCATGGGTTTGCTGCACTGTTTTACACTTTCTTTTAGGGGTTTGCTGCACTGTTGTCCTGTTGTACGCTTTCCTTTTGGGTTTTCCGCAGTGTTGCGCCTGTTGTATGCTTTCCTGTTGGGTTTGCTGCAGTGCTGTGCAGTTTGCCTCCTGGGTTTGCGGCACAGTTTTACACGTTCCTGTTGGGGTTTGCTGCACTGTTTTACACTTTCCTGTTGGGTTTGATGCTGTGCTGTGCAGTTTGCCTAATGGCTTTGCTGCACTGTTTTACACGTTCCTGTTGGGGTTTGCTGCACTGTTTTACACTTTCCTGTTGGGTTTGATGCTGTGCTGTGCAGTTTGCCTTCTGGGTTTGCTGCACTGTCTTACACTTTCCTGTTGGGGTTTGCTGCACTGTTTTACACTTTCCTGTTGGGTCTGCAGCAGTGTTGTGCAGTTTTCCAAAAACTGCTCAGGAACCACCTGAGGAATATGGGGAAGAGCTCAAGGCGTCAACCTGGCCACCAGATTCCCCAGATCTCAATCCAACTGAGCTTCCACTGGATGCAGTCTGAGCCAAGAACAATCCATGGGGGCCACCAACATGGATGGAAGTTGGTTCTGGCGCATCCCATAGATGCTCAACTGGATTGGGATCTGGAGAATGAGGAAGCGAGTTTGACATGGAGGTACTTGATCTGAAACTTACACTTTCCTTTTGGGTTTGCTGCACTACTTTACACTCTTCTATTGGGTTTGCTGCACTGTTGTCCTGTTGTACGCTTTCCTGTTGGGTTTGGTGTGGTGCTGTGCAGTTTGCCTTCTGGGTTTGCTGCACTGTTTTACACTTTCCTGTTGGGTTTGATACGGTGCTATGCAGTTTGCCTTCTGGGTTTGCTGCACTGTCTTACACTTTCCTGTTGGGGTTTGCTGCACTGTTTTACACTTTCCTGTTGGGTTTGATGCGGTGCTGTGAAGTTTGCCTCATGGGTTTGCTGCACTGTTTTACACTTTCCTTTAGGGGTTTGCTGCACTGTTGTCCTGTTGTACGCTTTCCTTTTGGGTTTTCCGCAGTGTTGTGCCTGTTGTATGCTTTCCTGTTGGGTTTGCTGCAGTGCTGTGCAGTTTGCCTCCTGGGTTTGCTGCACTGTTTTACACGTTCCTGTTGGGGTTTGCTGCACTGTTTTACACTTTTCTGTTGGGTTTGATTCTGTGCTGTGCAGTTTGCCTAATGGGTTTGCTGCACTGTTTTACACGTTCCTGTTGGGGTTTGCTGCACTGTTTTACACTTTCCTGTTGGGTTTGCTGCTGTGCTGTGCAGTTTGCCTAATGGGTTTGCTGCACTGTTTTACACTTTCCTGTTGGGTTTGCTGCACTGTTTTACACTTTCCGTTTGGGTCTGCTGCAGTGTTTTGTAGTTTGCCTTCTGGGTTTGCTGCACTGTTTTACACTTTCCTGTTGAGATTTGCTGCACTGTTTTACACTTTCCTGCTGGGTCTGCTGCAGTGTTGTGCAGTTTTCCTTCTGGGTTTGCTGCACTGTTTTTCACTTTCCTTTAGGGGTTTGTGGCACTGTTTTACACTTTCCTTTTGGGTCTGCAGCAGTGTTGTGCAGTTTTCCAAAAACTGCTCAGGAACCACCTGAGGAATATGGGAAAGAGCTCAAGGCGTCAACCTGGCCTCCAGATTCCCCAGATCTCAATCCAACTGAGCTTCCACTGGATGCAGTCTGAGCCAAGAACAATCCATGGGGGCCACCAACATGGATGGAAGTTGGTTCTGGCGCATCCCATAGATGCTCAACTGGATTGGAATCTGGAGAACGAGGAAGCGAGTTTGACAGGGAGGTACTTCATCTGAAACTTACACTTTCCTTTTGGGTTTGCTGCACTACTTTACACTCTTCTATTGGGTTTGCTGCACTGTTGTCCTGTTGTACGCTTTCCTGTTGGGTTTGCTGCAGTGTTGTACAGTGTGCCTTCTGGGATTGCTGCAGTGTCTTACACTTTCCTGTTGGGATTTTCTGCACTGTTTTACACACTCATTTGGGGTCTGCTGCAGTATTGTGCAGTTTGCCTCCTGGGTTTGCTGCACTGTTTTACAGTTTCCTGTTATGTTTGGTGGGGTGCTGTGCAGTTTGCCTTCTGGGTTTGCTGCAATGTTTTACACTTTCCTGCTGGGATTTGCTGCACTGTTTTACACTTTCCTGTTGGGTTTGCTGCACTGTTTTACACTTTCCTGTTGGGTTTGATGCGGTGCTGTGAAGTTTGCCTCATGGGTTTTCTGCACTGTTTTACACTTTCCTGTTGGGTTTGATGCGGTGCTGTGAAGTTTGCCTCATGGGTTTGCTGCACTGTTTTACATTTTCTTTTAGGGGTTTGCTGCACTGGTGTCCTGTTGTACGCTTTCCTTTTGGGTTTGCTGCAGTGTTGCGCCTGTTGTATGCTTTCCTGTTGGGTTTGCTGCAGTGCTGTGCAGTTTGCCTCCTGGGTTTGCTGCACTGTTTTACACTTTCGGTTTGGGTCTGCTGCAGTGTTTTGTAGTTTGCCTTCTGGGTTTGCTGCACTGTTTTACACAGTCCTGTTGAGATTTGCTGCACTGTTTTACACTTTCCTGCTGGGTCTGCTGCAGTGTTGTGCAGTTTTCCTTCTGGGTTTGCTGCACTGTTTTACACTTTCCTTTAGGGGTTTGCTGCACTGTTTTACACTTTCCTTTTCGGTCTGCAGCAGTGTTGTGCAGTTTTCCAAAAACTGCTCAGGAACCACCTGAGGAATATGGGAAAGAGCTCAAGGCGTCAACCTGGCCTCCAGATTCCCCAGATCTCAATCCAATTGAGCTTCCACTGAATGCAGTCTGAGCCAAGAACAATCCATGGGGGCCACCAACATGGATGGAAGTTGGTTCTGGCGCATCCCATAGATGCTCAACTGGATTGGAATCTGGAGAATGAGGAAGCGAGTTTGACAGGGAGGTACTTCATCTGAAACTTACACTTTCCTTTTGGGTTTGCTGCACTACTTTACACTCTTCCATTGGGTTTGCTGCACTGTTGTCCTGTTGTACGCTTTCCTGTTGGGTTTGCTGCAGTGTTGTACAGTGTGCCTTCTGGGATTGCTGCACTGTCTTACACGTTTCCTGTGGGGTTTACTGTACTGTTTTACACTTTCCTGTTGGGTTTGGTGTGGTGCTGTGCAGTTTGCCTTCTGGGTTTGCTGCACTGTTTTACACTTTCCTGAGGGGTTTACGGCACTGTTTTACACTTTCCTGTTGGGTTTGGTGCAGTGCTCTGCAGTTTGCCTTCTGGGTTTGCTGCACTGTTGTCCTATTGTATGCTTTCCTTTTGGGTTTGCAGCAGTGTTGTGCCTGTTGTACGCTTTCCTTTTGGGTCTGGTGCAGTGCTGTGCAGTTTGTTTTTTGGCTTAGCTGCACTACTTTACACTTTCCTTTTGGTTTACTGCATTGTTGTACGCGTTCCTTTTTGGTTTGTTGCATTGGTGTACTGTTGTACCCTTTCCTTTGGGGATTGCTGCACTGTTTTACGCCTTCCTTTTGGGTTTGCTGCATTGCTGTACAGCTATACTTTTGGGTTTGCTACACTGCTTAACACTTTCCTTTTCGGTTTGTTGCAGTGTTGTACTCTTTCCTTTTGGGTTTGCTGTACTGTATTAAACCGTATCCAACAACCAGTGAATGAGATTCAACTTTTCTCCACAATTATACTCGTATGTTTATCAATAACAACACACTACCCATACAATTTTAATTAGACTGTTGTTTTTACAATATCATTTCTATTCCTGCTCTGGCTCTTCGTCTTACATTTTTTGTTATTTTGTTTATTTTTGATTCTGATTCTGACCTCTTACTTACTGTATTGTACTCACTCATGTGTACATACAGCAATCCACCACAAGATTAGAACCAATGACAGGTAAAATAAATAACATTGATCATGGTGTTCCAGTGCCATGTTCGGCTGTGAAACCATGACTCCTAGCACTCATGAGGATGTCTCTTTGACAAAAACCAGTCATCCAAACACAGCTGCAGACCAAGCAGCCGCTCTAAACAGATATATTGTTCATATCATTTTAATCGTTATCTTTTTTTAAAGACAAACAGAAAAAGGAGAGAGACTAGTGTCCCAACAATGACACTGTACTGGCTTCTGCCAACCAAAACTGTTGATATTCAACGACCTGTGAATGAGACTCGACTATCCTCTAGAATCATTTACCGATCCTAGAGTATTAATAAACAGTAACAGATAAATCTCACACTTTCTGCCTTTAATTTCTTGCACCTCCACTGCACTGACCTTATTGGACCAGTTGTCTCCCCTGTCCTGGGCCGAGCACCAACCATACACACTGTCAGTCCACAAAACTTGATTATAGGATCTCAGGATTCAGTTCAGGGAACCGTCCTCCAACTCGTCCTCAGCATCCTGTTCCTCTGCCCACACTTTCAGCTCCTGACTGCTCTTGTTCTGGAGAAATGACCAGTAACCATTAGTACTCTGCTGATATATCAGCCATGTGTGATCCCCCTTGTAAAGTACAAGTGAAAGATACTCACACTTGTCCTTCAGGCTCCTGTGGCAGCTCATCTCCAATGTTTGGCTCTTGTTGATGATTTGTCCTTTCAACCGTCCATCACCTGCAAGATGAGAAAGAAGAGCAGTGGTAGTTTCACGTCTCTTTATGGAGGTTTTGTGGGGAATTTGTGGACGTTATTTTTTTTAATTTGTTGAAGTCTGAGTATATTTGTGGAAGTTTTGTGGAAGATTTAGTATATTTGTGGAGGTTTTTGTGTATTTGTGGAAGTTTTTAGTGAATATGTGGAGGTTTTGTGTGTCATTGTGGAGGTTTTTGTGTAGTTGTGGAAGTTTTTGTATATTTATGGAACTTTTTTGTGAATTTGTGAAGTTTTGTGGAATTTTTTGAGTATTTATGGTTATTTTGTGTGTCATTATGATTAAGTTTTGTTAGTCTTTTTGGGAGACTTTGAGTGTATTTGTGGAAGTTTATTGTTTATTTATGGAGGTTTTGAGTGTATTTGTGCAAGTTTTGTGTTTATTTGTGGAGATTTTGAGTGTATTTGTGCAAGTTTATTGTTTATTTATGGAGGTTTTGAGTGTATTTGTGCAAGTTTTGAGTTTATTTCTGGAGATTTTGAGTGTATTTGTGCAAGTTTATTGTTTATTTATGGAGGTTTTGAGTGTATTTGTGCAAGTTTTGTGTTTATTTGTGGAGATTTTGAGTGTATTTGTGCAAGTTTATTGTTTATTTATGGAGGTTTTGAGTTTATTTGTGAAAGTTTTGTGTTTATTTGTGGAGGTTTGGAGTGTATTTGTGGAGGTTTGTTGTGGTTTTCTGTCATTGTGGAGGTTTTGTGCATCATTGTGGAGGTTTTGTGTTTATTTTGTGAATTTGTGAAGTTCTGTGGAATTTTTTGAGTATTTATGGTTATTTTGTATGTAATTATGATTAAGTTTTTTTAGTCTTTTTGGGAGATTTTGAGTGCATTTGTGCAAGTTTCGTGTTTATTTGTGGAGATTTTGAGTGTATTTGTGGAAGTTTATTGTTTATTTATGGAGGTTTTGAGTGTATTTGTGCAAGTTTTGAGTTTATTTCTGGAGATTTTGAGTGTATTTGTGCAAGTTTTGTGTTTATTTGTGGAGATTTTGAGTGTATTTGTGCAAGTTTATTGTTTATTTATAGAGGTTTTGAGTGTATTTGTGCAAGTTTTGAGTGTATTTGTGGAGATTTTGAGTGTATTTGTGCACGTTTATTGTTTATTTATGGAGGTTTTGAGTGTATTTGTGCAAGTTTTGAGTTTATTTGTGGAGATTTTGAGTGTATTTCTGCAAGTTTATTGTTTATTTATGGAGGTTTTGAGTGTATTTGTGCAAGTTTTGTGTTTGTGGAGATTTTGAGTGTATTTGTGCAAGTTTATTGTTTATTTATGGAGGTTTTGAGTTTATTTGTGAAAGTTTTGTGTTTATTTGTGGAGGTTTGGAGTGTATTTGTGGAGGTTTGTTGTGGTTTTCTGTCATTGTGGAGGTTTTGTGCATCATTGTGGAGGTTTTGTGTTTATTTTGTGAATTTGTGAAGTTCTGTGGAATTTTTTGAGTATTTATGGTTATTTTGTATGTAATTATGATTAAGTTTTTTTAGTCTTTTTGGGAGATTTTGAGTGCATTTGTGCAAGTTTCGTGTTTATTTGTGGAGATTTTGAGTGTATTTGTGGAAGTTTATTGTTTATTTCTGGAGGTTTTGAGTGTATTTGTGCAAGTTTTGAGTTTATTTCTGGAGATTTTGAGTGTATTTGTGCAAGTTTTGTGTTTATTTGTGGAGATTTTGAGTGTATTTGTGCACGTTTATTGTTTATTTATGGAGGTTTTGAGTGTATTTGTGCAAGTTTTGTGTTTGTGGAGATTTTGAGTGTATTTGTGCAAGTTTATTGTTTATTTATGGAGGTTTTGAGTGTATTTGTGCAAGTTTTGAGTTTATTTGTGGAGATTTTGAGTGTATTTCTGCAAGTTTATTGTTTATTTATGGAGGTTTTGAGTGTATTTGTGCAAGTTTTGTGTTTGTGGAGATTTTGAGTGTATTTGTGCAAGTTTATTGTTTATTTATGGAGGTTTTGAGTGTATTTGTGCAAGTTTTGAGTTTATTTGTGGAGACTTTGAGTGTATTTGTGCAAGTTTATTGTTTATTTATGGAGGTTTTGAGTGTATTTGTGCAAGTTTTGAGTTTATTTGTGGAGATTTTGAGTGTATTTGTGCAAGTTTATTGTTTATTTATGGAGGTTTTGAGTGTATTTGTGCAAGTTTTGAGTTTATTTGTGGAGACTTTGAGTGTATTTGTGCAAGTTTATTGTTTATTTATGGAGGTTTTGAGTGTATTTGTGCAAGTTTTGTGTTTATTTGTGGAGATTTTGAGTGTATTTGTGCAAGTTTATTGTTTATTTATGGAGGTTTTGAGTGTATTTGTGCAAGTTTTGAGTTTATTTGTGGAGATTTTTAGTGTATTTGTGCAAGTTTATTGTTTATTTATGGAGGTTTTGAGTCTATTTGTGCAAGTTTTGAGTTTATTTGTGGAGATTTTTAGTGTATTTGTGCAAGTTTATTGTTTATTTATGGAGGTTTTGAGTCTATTTGTGCAAGTTTTGTGTTTATTTGTGGAGATTTTGAGTGTATTTGTAAAAAGCATTCAACATGTGTATACACTGAGAGCCACAACATTAGAACTAGTGACAGGTGAAATAAATAACATTGATCATTGTGTTCCAACGCCATGTTCGGCTGTGAAACCACAAGTCCTAGCACTCATGTGGACGTCTCTTTGACAAACACCAGCCACCCAAACACCGCTGCAGACCAAGTACACCCCCTCATGGCAGCAGCACTCCTTGGTGGCAGTGCCCCCCCAGCAGGACAACACGCCTGCAACGCTGCAAAAACTGCTCAGAAATGACCTGAGGAAAGTGGGAAAGAGCTCAAAGTGTCAACCTGGTCTCCAGATTCCCCAGATCTCAATCCAACCGAACTTCCACTGAATGCAGTCAGAGCCAAGAACAATCCATGGTGGCCCCAACATGGATGGGACTTGGTTCTGGCGCATCCCACGGATGCTCAACTGAAGTGGGATCTGGAGGATGAGGAGGCCAGTTTGACACCTTGGGTTCTTTGCCATGATGGGGTGTAGTTGGTCTGAACGGGGTTTGGGTGGGTGGTGTTTGTCAAAGAGGCTCCACAGAAATGACAGTACTCAAAGTTTCCAAGCAGAACATTTGATTGGAACAAGATGATCAATGCTCACTTCACTTGTCAGTTGTTTTAATGTTTCGGCTGAACAGTGTAGATATACATGTTAATTACTTTTAATATTTTGCATTAATTGATTTTTTTACTATTTTTTTCATACTTTCACTGCACTTTGTCCAACAGCTTTAGTTACTTTGCAGATTCATATAATCAAAATTAAATATTTGCTGATCAAACATTATCTATTATTATAGATTAACTTATCTAGCATTAAAAGCAGAAAGGTGAAACCTTCGAGAGGAAATGTCAGACACGCCAGTGTCATCCATTATGGAGGTCTCTTATTAATTAATTGATTCATTGCCTGATGTCGGCATACTCGTAAAGCAATTCTGTAGAAAGACAGCTGATTTTTGAGTCTCATTCTCAGGTCGTCAAATAACGCACTTTGTGGGCTATTAACAGGACTCACAGAGAGTCCAGTTGTTAACAGTGAGAAGACTTGTATTTTCATATACATTTTATTTCAAGATATATTTTTTTATATATATTTTTTGTGTTTATCCAGTAGCTGTAAAAACGCACCCCTGTGGGTTTTGAGGCAGGGCCGCTTGCCTAGCAGACAAATTAACAACTGGATCGCTGTTACTGAACTTCCGTGTCTAGAACTCTACGGTGGTTAACTGGTTGTCTTAGCTTACTGCACTCAACATTGTTTAGCTAACACTGTTAGCCTGAAAAGCTTTATGCCACAGTGTTTCTCTAGCAAAACAACTTCCAAGGCTTCATAAGGCTGATCGAGCACTCTCTGAACACACATTTGGACGCTCGAGTCGAAACGTACCTGAACTGAAAACAAACCTTCAATACAATTGGAAGGACACAGACAAACTAACAATCGCTCAAGCCGCTTGTAGCTAGCAGTTCGCTACATTTCTACCAAGAACATGACCACAACAGCTGCTTCCAAACAAAAAAACGTCACTACAGCACAATCGGATCCTTATTAGTGGCCTGCTGGGCATTGAGGCCGAGGGTCCTGTAACAGCTTTTTAATGATCTCTGCATGGTGTTGTCAAGCAGGATGCTGTTGCACACACTTGCAGAGAAAATGAATTCCTGCAATTTTTTTTTTTTAAATTTGTTTTCCTACAGAGGTTCAACATTATCTTCAAGCAAAGGCATCGCATTACCATACGCACTGAACTCGCGAGTGGAATCGTCATGGACAGATGAGGGCAGAGACCCGAACCGTTACAGTGGCGTCAGGCTAGCTTCTACCGTGGCCCTGAGCATGTCCCTAGCCAGGCCGAGGCCCAAGCTAAACAGCGCACGCTTTGGGCACGCTTCTACCAACCATAGGTGTCTGAACATGAGGGACCTGTAAGTTGGCGGGATCGCACAAGGGCTCGTAAGATACGCTATTACCAATACCAGCGGCTGATCAAAGGCCTGACTACTGCCATTCATGGAAACCACTGCTTACAGCTCTGATGGACAGCACTCGGGCATTTGCCATTGAAGATAGCTGAAGTCCGGTCAAGTTAACTTTTAACTTACAATCATAACACCAGGTTTGCCTGGCAGACCACTAACAACTGGATTGCTGTTACCGAACTTCTGTCCCTACAGTCACGTTGTTTTGGAGGCCTCGTGACCTCCGCTCAGTTCTGCTGTTGTTGCAGCTCTCAATTCGCTGCACTTCTACTAGAGGTGGGACTTTCTTGGCACCTCATGATTCGATTTGATTACAAACCGATTCTCAATGCAGCAATTTTTTTTTATGCACATTTCCATGCATGATTTAAAATAATAATAATGAAAATAATAAGAATAATAAAAAGAATTATAATAAGAATAATAAAATAATAATAAGAATAATAATAAAAATAATAAGAATAATAATAAGTATAATAATAATAAAAACAAGAATGATAATAATAACAACAACAACAATAATTATGAGAAGAAGATAAAGTATAAGAATCATAAAATAATAATAAAATAAGATGAAGAAGTATAATAATAATAAGAAGAAGAATAATTAGAAAATAAGAGGAAAAACAACAACAATAAGAATAATAAGAATAACAAGAATTAAATCTGAGTTTGCTAATCAAGTCCTACTTTTTTCTCACTGAACGTTGTTGATATACGTGTTAAATAAAATATGATTATATCATTTATAATATATAAATGAGATCAAATAAATGCTGCCGCTCTAAACAGACATAAAGTTTATATTATTTATTCATTTATTTATTCTAACAAGAAAAACAGAAAAAGAGGGAGAGAGACTAGTGTCCCACCAGTGATGCTGTACTGGCTTCTGCCAACCAAAACTGTCGGTATTCAACGACCTGTGAGTGAGACTCGACTATCCTCTAGAATCATTTACCGATCCTAGAGTATTAATGAACAGCAAGTGAAAAATCTCACACTTTCTGCATTTAATTTTTGCACCTCAATTGCACTGACCTTACTGGACCAGGTGTCTCTCTTGTCCCGGGCCGAGCACCAACCATGCAAACTGTCAGTCCACAAAGCTCGATTACAGGAAATCAAGATTCACTTTATGAAACCGTCGTCCAACTCGTCCTCAGCAGCCTGTTCCTCTGCCCACGCTTTCAGCTCCTGGCTGCTCTCGTTCTAGAGAAATGAAAAGTGACCATTAGTACTCTGCTGATATATCAGCCATGTTTGATCCCCCTGGTAAAGTACAGGTGAAAGATACTCACACTTTCCCTTCAGGCTCCTGTGGCGGCCCCTCTCCACTGTTTGGCTCGCCTTGTTCGTCTTGGTGAGTCGTCCTGTCAACCGTCCATCACCTGCAAAATGAGAAAGAAGAGCAGTGGCAGTATCACGTCTCTTTGTGCAGGTTTAGTGCGTATTTGTGCGTTTTTGGGGAATTTGTGGAGGTTTGAGTATATTTGTGGAGGTTTGGAGTGTATTTGTGAAGGTTTTTTCATGAATTTGTGGAGGTTTGTTGTGGTTTTCTGTGTCATAGTGGAGGTTTTGTGCATCATTGTGGAGGTTTTGTGTTTATTTTGTGAATTTGTGAAGTTCTGTGGAATTTTTTGAGTATTTATGGTTATTTTGTATGTCATTATGATTAAGTTTTTTTAGTCTTTTTGGGAGATTTTGAGTGTATTTGTGCAAGTTTTGTGTTTATTTGTGGAGATTTTGAGTGTATTTGTGCAAGTTTATTGTTTATTTATGGAGGTTTTGAGTGTATTTGTGCAAGTTTTGTGTTTATTTGTGGAGATTTTGAGTGTATTTGTGGAGATTTTGAGTGTATTTGTGCACGTTTATTGTTTATCTATGGAGGTTTTGAGTGTATTTGTGCAAGTTTTGTGTTTATTTGTGGAGATTTTGAGTGTATTTGTGCAAGTTTATTGTTTATTTATGGAGGTTTTGAGTGTATTTGTGCAAGTTTTGAGTTTATTTGTGGAGATTTTGAGTGTATTTGTGCAAGTTTATTGTTTATTTGTGGAGGTTTTGAGTGTATTTGTGCAAGTTTTGTGTTTATTTATGGAGGTTTTGAGTGTATTTGTGCAAGTTTTGTGTTTATTTGTGGAGATTTTGTGTGTATTTGTGGAAGTTTAGTGTTTATTTATGGAGGTTTTGAGTGTATTTGTGCAAGTTTTGAGTTTATTTGTGGAGATTTTTAGTGTATTTGTGCAAGTTTATTGTTTATTTATGGAGGTTTTGAGTGTATTTGTGCAAGTTTTGAGTTTATTTCTGGAGATTTTGAGTGTATTTGTGCAAGTTTATTGTTTATTTATGGAGGTTTTGAGTGTATTTGTGCAAGTTTTGAGTTTATTTGTGGAGATTTTGAGTGTATTTGTGCAAGTTTATTGTTTATTTGTGGAGGTTTTGAGTCTATTTGTGCAAGTTTTGTGTTTATTTGTGGAGATTTTGAGTGTATTTGTGCAAGTTTATTGTTTATATGTGGAGGTTTTGAGTCTATTTGTGCAAGTTTTGTGTTTATTTGTGGAGATTTTGAGTGTATTTGTAAAAGGTATTCAACATGTGTATACACTGAGAGCCACAACATTAGAACTATTGACAGGTGAAATAAATAACATTGATCATTGTGTTCCAACGCCATGTTCGGCTGTGAAACCACAAGTCCTAGCACTCATGTGGACGTCTCTTTGACAAACACCAGCCACCCAAACACAGCTGCAGACCAAGTACACCCCCTCATGGCAGCAGCACTCCTTGGTGGCAGTGCCCCCCCAGCAGGACAACGCGCCTGCAACGCTGCAAAAACTGCTCAGAAATGACCTGAGGAAAGTGGGAAAGAGCTCAAAGTGTCAACCTGGCCTCCAGATTCCCCAGATCTCAATCCAACCGAACTTCCACTGAATGCAGTCAGAGCCAAGAACAATCCATGGTGGCCCCAACATGGATGGGACTTGGTTCTGGCGCATCCCACGGATGCTCGACTGAAGTGGGATCTGGAGGATGAGGAGGCCAGTTTGACACCTTGGGTTCTTTGCCATGATGGGGTGTAGTTGGTCTGAACGGGGTTTGGGTGGGTGGTGTTTGTCAAAGAGGCTCCACACAAATGACAGTACTCAAAGTTTCCAAGCAGAACATTTGATTGGAACAAGATGATCAATGCTCACTTCACTTGTCAGTTGTTTTAATGTTTCGGCTGAACAGTGTAGATATACATGTTAATTACATTTAATATTTTGCATTAATTGATTTTTTTTACTATTTTATTCAAACTTTCACTGCACTTTGTTTAACAGCTTTAGTTACTAGTTACTTTGCAGATTCATATAATCAAAATTAAATATTTGCTGATCAAACATTATCTATTATTATAGATTAATTTATCTAGCATTAAAAGCAGAAAGGTGAGACCTTCGAGAGGAAATGTCAGACACGCCAGTGTCATCCATTATGGAGGTCTCATTAATTAATTGATTCATTGCCTGATGTCGGCATACTCATAAAGCAATTCTGTAGAAAGACAGCTGATTTTTGAGTCTCATTCTCAGGTCGTCAAATAACGCACTTTGTGGGCTATTAACAGGACTCACAGAGAGTCCAGTTGTTAACAGTGAGAAGACTTGTATTTTCATATACATTTTATTTCAAGATATATTTTTTTATATATATGTTTTGTGTTTATCCAGTAGCTGTAAAAACGCACCCCTGTGGGTTTTGAGGCAGGGCAGCTTGCCTAGCAGACAAATTAACAACTGGATTGCTGTTACTGAACTTCCGTGTCTAGAACTCTACGGTGGTTAACTGGTTGTCTTAGCTTACTGCACTCAACATTGTTTAGCTAACACTGTTAGCCTGAAAAGCTTTATGCCACAGTGTTTCTCTAGCAAAACAACTTCCAAGGCTTCATAAGGCTGATCGAGCACTCTCTGAACACACATTTGGACGCTCGAGTCGAAACGTACCTGAACTGAAAACAAACCTTCAATACAATTGGAAGGACACAGACAAACTAACAATCGCTCAAGCCGCTTGTAGCTAGCAGTTCGCTACACTTCTACCAAAAACATGACCACAACAGCTGCTTCCAAACAAAAAAACGTCACTACAGCACAATCGGATCCTTATTAGTGGCCTGCTGGGCATTGAGGCCGAGGGTCCTGTAACAGCTTTTTAATGATCTCTGCTTGGTTTTGTCAAGCAGGATGCTGTTGCACACACTTGCAGAGAAAATGAATTCCTGCAATTTTTTTTTTTTAAATTTGTTTTCCTACAGAGGTTCAACATTATCTTCAAGCAAAGGCATCGCATTACCATACGCACTGAACTCGCGAGTGGAATCGTCATGGACAGATGAGGGCAGAGACCCGAACCGTTACAGTGGCGTCAGGCTAGCTTCTACCGTGGCCCTGAGCATGTCCCTAGCCAGGCCGAGGCCCAAGCTAAACAGCGCACGCTTTGGGCACGCTTCTACCAACCATAGGTGTCTGAACATGAGGGACCTGTAAGTTGGCGGGATCGCACAAGGGCTCGTAAGATACGCTATTACCAATACCAGCGGCTGATCAAAGGCCTGACTACTGCCATTCATGGAAACCACTGCTTACAGCTCTGATGGACAGCACTCGGGCATTTGCCATTGAAGATAGCTGAAGTCCGGTCAAGTTAACTTTTAACTTGCAATCATAACACCAGGTTTGCCTGGCAGACCACTAACAACTGGATTGCTGTTATTGAACTTCTGTCCCTACAGTCGTGTTGTTTTGGAGGCCTCGTGACCTCCGCTCAGTTCTGCTGTTGTTGCAGCTCTCAATTCGCTGCACTTCTACTAGAGGTGGGACTTTCTTGGCACCTCACGATTCGATTTGATTACAAACCGATTCTCAATGCAGCAATTTTTTTTTATGCACATTTCCATGCATGATTTAAAATAATAATAATGAAAATAATAAGAATAATAAAAAGAATTATAATAAGAATAATAAAATAATAATAATAATAAAAATAATAAGAATAATAATAAGAAGTATAATAATAATAAAAACAAGAATGATAATAATAACAACAACAATAATTATGAGAAGAAGATAAAGTATAAGAATCATAAAATAATAATAAAATAAGATGAAGAAGTATAATAATAATAATAAGAAGAATAATAATTAGAAAATAAGAGGAAAAACAACAACAATAAGAATAATAAGAATAACAAGAATTAAATCTGAGTTTGCTAATCAAGTCCTACTTTTTTCTCACTGAACGTTGTTGATATACGTGTTAAATAAAATAGATTATATCATTTATAATATATAAATGAGATCAAATAAATGCTGCCGCTCTAAACAGACATAAAGTTTATATTATTTATTCATTTATTTATTCTAACAAGAAAAACAGAAAAAGAGGGAGAGAGACTAGTGTCCCACCAGTGACGCTGTACTGGCTTCTGCCAACCAAAACTGTCGGTATTCAACGACCTGTGAGTGAGACTCGACTATCCTCTAGAATCATTTACCGATCCTAGAGTATTAATGAACAGCAAGTGAAAAATCTCACACTTTCTGCATTTAATTTTTGCACCTCAATTGCACTGACCTTACTGGACCAGGTGTCTCTCTTGTCCCGGGCCGAGCACCAACCATGCAAACTGTCAGTCCACAAAGCTCGATTACAGGAAATCAAGATTCACTTTATGAAACCGTCGTCCAACTCGTCCTCAGCAGCCTGTTCCTCTGCCCACGCTTTCAGCTCCTGGCTGCTCTCGTTCTAGAGAAATGAAAAGTGACCATTAGTACTCTGCTGATATATCAGCCATGTTTGATCCCCCTGGTAAAGTACAGGTGAAAGATACTCACACTTTCCCTTCAGGCTCCTGTGGCGGCCCCTCTCCACTGTTTGGCTCGTCTTGTTCGTCTTGGTGAGTCGTCCTGTCAACCGTCCATCACCTGCAAGATGAGAAAGAAGAGCAGTGGCAGTATCACGTCTCTTTGTGCAGGTTTAGTGCGTATTTGTGCGTTTTTGGGGAATTTGTGGAGGTTTGAGTATATTTGTGGAGGTTTGGAGTGTATTTGTGAAGGTTTTTTCATGAATTTGTGGAGGTTTGTTGTAGTTTTCTGTGTCATTGTGGAGGTTTTGTGCATCATTGTGGAGGTTTTGTGTTTATTTTGTGAATTTGTGAAGTTCTGTGGAATTTTTTGAGTATTTGTGGTTATTTTGTATGTCATTATGATTAAGTTTTTTTAGTCTTTTTGGGAGATTTTGAGTGTATTTGTGCAAGTTTTGTGTTTATTTGTGGAGATTTTGAGTGCATTTGTGGAAGTTTATTGTTTATATATGGAGGTTTTGAGTGTACTTGTGCAAGTTTTGATTTATTTGTGGAGATTTTGAGTGCATTTGTGCAAGTTTATTGTTTATTTATGGAGGTTTTGAGTGTATTTGTGCAAGTTTTGTGTTTATTTGTGGAGATTTTTAGTGTATTTGTGCAAGTTTATTGTTTATTTGTGGAGATTTTGAGTGTATTTGTGCAAGTTTATTGTTTATTTGTGGAGGTTTTGAGTGTATTTGTGCAAGTTTTGTGTTTATTTATGGAGGTTTTGAGTGTATTTGTGCAAGTTTTGTGTTTATTTGTGGAGATTTTGAGTGTATTTGTGGAAGTTTAGTGTTTATTTATGGAGGTTTTGAGTGTATTTGTGCAAGTTTTGAGTTTATTTGTGGAGATTTTGAGTGCATTTGTGCAAGTTTATTGTTTATTTATGGAGGTTTTGAGTGTATTTGTGCAAGTTTTGAGTTTATTTCTGGAGACTTTGAGTGTATTTGTGGAAGTTTAGTGTTTATTTATGGAGGTTTTGAGTGTATTTGTGCAAGTTTTGTGTTTATTTGTGGAGATTTTGAGTGTATTTGTGCAAGTTTATTGTTTATTTATGGAGGTTTTGAGTGTATTTGTGCAAGTTTTGAGTTTATTTGTGGAGATTTTTAGTGTATTTGTGCAAGTTTATTGTTTATTTATGGAGGTTTTGAGTCTATTTGTGCAAGTTTTGAGTTTATTTGTGGAGATTTTTAGTGTATTTGTGCAAGTTTATTGTTTATTTATGGAGGTTTTGAGTCTATTTGTGCAAGTTTTGTGTTTATTTGTGGAGATTTTGAGTGTATTTGTAAAAAGCATTCAACATGTGTATACACTGAGAGCCACAACATTAGAACTAGTGACAGGTGAAATAAATAACATTGATCATTGTGTTCCAATGCCATGTTCGGCTGAGGTTTGGAGTGTATTTGTGAAGGTTTTTTCATGAATTTGTGGAGGTTTGTTGTAGTTTTCTGTGTCATTGTGGAGGTTTTGTGCATCATTGTGGAGGTTTTGTGTTTATTTTGTGAATTTGTGAAGTTCTGTGGAATTTTTTGAGTATTTGTGGTTATTTTGTATGTCATTATGATTAAGTTTTTTTAGTCTTTTTGGGAGATTTTGAGTGTATTTGTGCAAGTTTTGTGTTTATTTGTGGAGATTTTGAGTGCATTTGTGGAAGTTTATTGTTTATATATGGAGGTTTTGAGTGTACTTGTGCAAGTTTTGATTTATTTGTGGAGATTTTGAGTGCATTTGTGCAAGTTTATTGTTTATTTATGGAGGTTTTGAGTGTATTTGTGCAAGTTTTGTGTTTATTTGTGGAGATTTTTAGTGTATTTGTGCAAGTTTATTGTTTATTTGTGGAGATTTTGAGTGTATTTGTGCAAGTTTATTGTTTATTTGTGGAGGTTTTGAGTGTATTTGTGCAAGTTTTGTGTTTATTTATGGAGGTTTTGAGTGTATTTGTGCAAGTTTTGTGTTTATTTGTGGAGATTTTGAGTGTATTTGTGGAAGTTTAGTGTTTATTTATGGAGGTTTTGAGTGTATTTGTGCAAGTTTTGAGTTTATTTGTGGAGATTTTGAGTGCATTTGTGCAAGTTTATTGTTTATTTATGGAGGTTTTGAGTGTATTTGTGCAAGTTTTGAGTTTATTTCTGGAGACTTTGAGTGTATTTGTGGAAGTTTAGTGTTTATTTATGGAGGTTTTGAGTGTATTTGTGCAAGTTTTGTGTTTATTTGTGGAGATTTTGAGTGTATTTGTGCAAGTTTATTGTTTATTTATGGAGGTTTTGAGTGTATTTGTGCAAGTTTTGAGTTTATTTGTGGAGATTTTTAGTGTATTTGTGCAAGTTTATTGTTTATTTATGGAGGTTTTGAGTCTATTTGTGCAAGTTTTGAGTTTATTTGTGGAGATTTTTAGTGTATTTGTGCAAGTTTATTGTTTATTTATGGAGGTTTTGAGTCTATTTGTGCAAGTTTTGTGTTTATTTGTGGAGATTTTGAGTGTATTTGTAAAAAGCATTCAACATGTGTATACACTGAGAGCCACAACATTAGAACTAGTGACAGGTGAAATAAATAACATTGATCATTGTGTTCCAATGCCATGTTCGGCTGTGAAACCACAAGTCCTAGCACTCATGTGGACGTCTCTTTGACAAACACCAGCCACCCAAACACAGCTGCAGACCAAGTACACCCCCTCATGGCAGCAGCACTCCTTGGTGGCAGTGCCCCCCCTGCAACGCTGCAAAAACTGCTCAGAAATGACCTGAAGAAAGTGGGAAAGAGCTCAAAGTGTCAACCTGGCCTCCAGATTCCCCAGATCTCAATCCAACCGAACTTCCACTGAATGCAGTCTGAGCCAAGAACAATCCATGGTGGCCCCAACATGGATGGGACTTGGTTCTGGCGCATCCCACGGATGCTCAACTGAAGTGGGATCTGGAGGATGAGGAGGCCAGTTTGACACCTTGGGTTCTTTGCCATGATGGGGTGTAGTTGGTCTGAACGGGGTTTGGGTGGGTGGTGTTTGTCAAAGAGGCTCCACACAAATGACAGTACTCAAAGTTTCCAAGCAGAACATTTGGTTGGAACAAGATGATCAATGCTCACTTCACTTGTCAGTTGTTTTAATGTTTCGGCTGAACAGTGTAGATATACATGTTAATTACTTTTAATATTTTGCATTAATTGATTTTTGTACTATTTTTTTCATACTTTCACTGCACTTTGTCTAACAGCTTTAGTTACTAGTTACTTTGCAGATTCATATAATCAAAATTAAATATTTGCTGATCAAACATTATCTATTATTATAGATTAACTTATCTAGCATTAAAAGCAGAAAGGTGAGGCCTTCGAGAGGAAATGTCAGACACGCCAGTGTCATCCATTATGGAGGTCTCATTAATTAATTGATTCATTGCCTGATGTCGGCATACTCATAAAGCAATTCTGTAGAAAGACAGCTGATTTTTGAGTCTCATTCTCAGGTCGTCAAATAACGCACTTTGTGGGCTATTAACAGGACTCACAGAGAGTCCAGTTGTTAACAGTGAGAAGACTTGTATTTTCATATACATTTTATTTCAAGATATATTTTTTTTATATATATGTTTTGTGTTTATCCAGTAGCTGTAAAAACGCACCCCTGTGGGTTTTGAGGCAGGGCCGCTTGCCTAGCAGACAAATTAACAACTGGATTGCTGTTACTGAACTTCCGTGTCTAGAACTCTACGGTGGTTAACTGGTTGTCTTAGCTTACTGCACTCAACATTGTTTAGCTAACACTGTTAGCCTGAAAAGCTTTATGCCACAGTGTTTCTCTAGCAAAACAACTTCCAAGGCTTCATAAGGCTGATCGAGCACTCTCTGAACACACATTTGGACGCTCGAGTCGAAACGTACCTGAACTGAAAACAAACCTTCAATACAATTGGAAGGACACAGACAAACTAACAATCGCTCAAGCCGCTTGTAGCTAGCAGTTCGCTACACTTCTACCAAAAACATGACCACAACAGCTGCTTCCAAACAAAAAAACGTCACTACAGCACAATCGGATGCTTATTAGTGGCCTGCTGGGCATTGAGGCAGAGGGTCCTGTAACAGCTTTTTAATGATCTCTGCTTGGTTTTGTCAAGCAGGATGCTGTTGCACACACTTGCAGAGAAAATGAATTCCTGCAATTTTTTTTTTTTAAATTTGTTTTCCTACAGAGGTTCAACATTATCTTCAAGCAAAGGCATCGCATTACCATACGCACTGAACTCGCGAGTGGAATCGTCATGGACAGATGAGGGCAGAGACCCGAACCGTTACAGTGGCGTCAGGCTAGCTTCTACCGTGGCCCTGAGCATGTCCCTAGCCAGGCCGAGGCCCAAGCTAAACAGCGCACGCTTTGGGCACGCTTCTACCAACCATAGGTGTCTGAACATGAGGGACCTGTAAGTTGGCGGGATCGCACAAGGGCTCGTAAGATACGCTATTACCAATACCAGCGGCTGATCAAAGGCCTGACTACTGCCATTCATGGAAACCACTGCTTACAGCTCTGATGGACAGCACTCGGGCATTTGCCATTGAAGATAGCTGAAGTCCGGTCAAGTTAACTTTTAACTTACAATCATAACACCAGGTTTGCCTGGCAGACCACTAACAACTGGATTGCTGTTATTGAACTTCTGTCCCTACAGTCGTGTTGTTTTGGAGGCCTCGTGACCTCCGCTCAGTTCTGCTGTTGTTGCAGCTCTCAATTCGCTGCACTTCTACTAGAGGTGGGACTTTCTTGGCACCTCACGATTCGATTTGATTACAAACCGATTCTCAATGCAGCAATTTTTTTTTATGCACATTTCCATGCATGATTTAAAATAATAATAATGAAAATAATAAGAATAATAAAAAGAATTATAATAAGAATAATAAAATAATAATAATAATAAAAATAATAAGAATAATAATAAGAAGTATAATAATAATAAAAACAAGAATGATAATAATAACAACAACAATAATTATGAGAAGAAGATAAAGTATAAGAATCATAAAATAATAATAAAATAAGATGAAGAAGTATAATAATAATAATAAGAAGAATAATAATTAGAAAATAAGAGGAAAAACAACAACAATAAGAATAATAAGAATAACAAGAATTAAATCTGAGTTTGCTAATCAAGTCCTACTTTTTTCTCACTGAACGTTGTTGATATACGTGTTAAATAAAATAGATTATATCATTTATAATATATAAATGAGATCAAATAAATGCTGCCGCTCTAAACAGACATAAAGTTTATATTATTTATTCATTTATTTATTCTAACAAGAAAAACAGAAAAAGAGGGAGAGAGACTAGTGTCCCACCAGTGACGCTGTACTGGCTTCTGCCAACCAAAACTGTCGGTATTCAACGACCTGTGAGTGAGACTCGACTATCCTCTAGAATCATTTACCGATCCTAGAGTATTAATGAACAGCAAGTGAAAAATCTCACACTTTCTGCATTTAATTTTTGCACCTCAATTGCACTGACCTTACTGGACCAGGTGTCTCTCTTGTCCCGGGCCGAGCACCAACCATGCAAACTGTCAGTCCACAAAGCTCGATTACAGGAAATCAAGATTCACTTTATGAAACCGTCGTCCAACTCGTCCTCAGCAGCCTGTTCCTCTGCCCACGCTTTCAGCTCCTGGCTGCTCTCGTTCTAGAGAAATGAAAAGTGACCATTAGTACTCTGCTGATATATCAGCCATGTTTGATCCCCCTGGTAAAGTACAGGTGAAAGATACTCACACTTTCCCTTCAGGCTCCTGTGGCGGCCCCTCTCCACTGTTTGGCTCGTCTTGTTCGTCTTGGTGAGTCGTCCTGTCAACCGTCCATCACCTGCAAGATGAGAAAGAAGAGCAGTGGCAGTATCACGTCTCTTTGTGCAGGTTTAGTGCGTATTTGTGCGTTTTTGGGGAATTTGTGGAGGTTTGAGTATATTTGTGGAGGTTTGGAGTGTATTTGTGAAGGTTTTTTCATGAATTTGTGGAGGTTTGTTGTAGTTTTCTGTGTCATTGTGGAGGTTTTGTGCATCATTGTGGAGGTTTTGTGTTTATTTTGTGAATTTGTGAAGTTCTGTGGAATTTTTTGAGTATTTGTGGTTATTTTGTATGTCATTATGATTAAGTTTTTTTAGTCTTTTTGGGAGATTTTGAGTGTATTTGTGCAAGTTTTGTGTTTATTTGTGGAGATTTTGAGTGCATTTGTGGAAGTTTATTGTTTATATATGGAGGTTTTGAGTGTACTTGTGCAAGTTTTGATTTATTTGTGGAGATTTTGAGTGCATTTGTGCAAGTTTATTGTTTATTTATGGAGGTTTTGAGTGTATTTGTGCAAGTTTTGTGTTTATTTGTGGAGATTTTTAGTGTATTTGTGCAAGTTTATTGTTTATTTGTGGAGATTTTGAGTGTATTTGTGCAAGTTTATTGTTTATTTGTGGAGGTTTTGAGTGTATTTGTGCAAGTTTTGTGTTTATTTATGGAGGTTTTGAGTGTATTTGTGCAAGTTTTGTGTTTATTTGTGGAGATTTTGAGTGTATTTGTGGAAGTTTAGTGTTTATTTATGGAGGTTTTGAGTGTATTTGTGCAAGTTTTGAGTTTATTTGTGGAGATTTTGAGTGCATTTGTGCAAGTTTATTGTTTATTTATGGAGGTTTTGAGTGTATTTGTGCAAGTTTTGAGTTTATTTCTGGAGACTTTGAGTGTATTTGTGGAAGTTTAGTGTTTATTTATGGAGGTTTTGAGTGTATTTGTGCAAGTTTTGTGTTTATTTGTGGAGATTTTGAGTGTATTTGTGCAAGTTTATTGTTTATTTATGGAGGTTTTGAGTGTATTTGTGCAAGTTTTGAGTTTATTTGTGGAGATTTTTAGTGTATTTGTGCAAGTTTATTGTTTATTTATGGAGGTTTTGAGTCTATTTGTGCAAGTTTTGAGTTTATTTGTGGAGATTTTTAGTGTATTTGTGCAAGTTTATTGTTTATTTATGGAGGTTTTGAGTCTATTTGTGCAAGTTTTGTGTTTATTTGTGGAGATTTTGAGTGTATTTGTAAAAAGCATTCAACATGTGTATACACTGAGAGCCACAACATTAGAACTAGTGACAGGTGAAATAAATAACATTGATCATTGTGTTCCAATGCCATGTTCGGCTGTGAAACCACAAGTCCTAGCACTCATGTGGACGTCTCTTTGACAAACACCAGCCACCCAAACACAGCTGCAGACCAAGTACACCCCCTCATGGCAGCAGCACTCCTTGGTGGCAGTGCCCCCCCTGCAACGCTGCAAAAACTGCTCAGAAATGACCTGAAGAAAGTGGGAAAGAGCTCAAAGTGTCAACCTGGCCTCCAGATTCCCCAGATCTCAATCCAACCGAACTTCCACTGAATGCAGTCTGAGCCAAGAACAATCCATGGTGGCCCCAACATGGATGGGACTTGGTTCTGGCGCATCCCACGGATGCTCAACTGAAGTGGGATCTGGAGGATGAGGAGGCCAGTTTGACACCTTGGGTTCTTTGCCATGATGGGGTGTAGTTGGTCTGAACGGGGTTTGGGTGGGTGGTGTTTGTCAAAGAGGCTCCACACAAATGACAGTACTCAAAGTTTCCAAGCAGAACATTTGGTTGGAACAAGATGATCAATGCTCACTTCACTTGTCAGTTGTTTTAATGTTTCGGCTGAACAGTGTAGATATACATGTTAATTACTTTTAATATTTTGCATTAATTGATTTTTGTACTATTTTTTTCATACTTTCACTGCACTTTGTCTAACAGCTTTAGTTACTAGTTACTTTGCAGATTCATATAATCAAAATTAAATATTTGCTGATCAAACATTATCTATTATTATAGATTAACTTATCTAGCATTAAAAGCAGAAAGGTGAGGCCTTCGAGAGGAAATGTCAGACACGCCAGTGTCATCCATTATGGAGGTCTCATTAATTAATTGATTCATTGCCTGATGTCGGCATACTCATAAAGCAATTCTGTAGAAAGACAGCTGATTTTTGAGTCTCATTCTCAGGTCGTCAAATAACGCACTTTGTGGGCTATTAACAGGACTCACAGAGAGTCCAGTTGTTAACAGTGAGAAGACTTGTATTTTCATATACATTTTATTTCAAGATATATTTTTTTTATATATATGTTTTGTGTTTATCCAGTAGCTGTAAAAACGCACCCCTGTGGGTTTTGAGGCAGGGCCGCTTGCCTAGCAGACAAATTAACAACTGGATTGCTGTTACTGAACTTCCGTGTCTAGAACTCTACGGTGGTTAACTGGTTGTCTTAGCTTACTGCACTCAACATTGTTTAGCTAACACTGTTAGCCTGAAAAGCTTTATGCCACAGTGTTTCTCTAGCAAAACAACTTCCAAGGCTTCATAAGGCTGATCGAGCACTCTCTGAACACACATTTGGACGCTCGAGTCGAAACGTACCTGAACTGAAAACAAACCTTCAATACAATTGGAAGGACACAGACAAACTAACAATCGCTCAAGCCGCTTGTAGCTAGCAGTTCGCTACACTTCTACCAAAAACATGACCACAACAGCTGCTTCCAAACAAAAAAACGTCACTACAGCACAATCGGATGCTTATTAGTGGCCTGCTGGGCATTGAGGCAGAGGGTCCTGTAACAGCTTTTTAATGATCTCTGCTTGGTTTTGTCAAGCAGGATGCTGTTGCACACACTTGCAGAGAAAATGAATTCCTGCAATTTTTTTTTTTTAAATTTGTTTTCCTACAGAGGTTCAACATTATCTTCAAGCAAAGGCATCGCATTACCATACGCACTGAACTCGCGAGTGGAATCGTCATGGACAGATGAGGGCAGAGACCCGAACCGTTACAGTGGCGTCAGGCTAGCTTCTACCGTGGCCCTGAGCATGTCCCTAGCCAGGCCGAGGCCCAAGCTAAACAGCGCACGCTTTGGGCACGCTTCTACCAACCATAGGTGTCTGAACATGAGGGACCTGTAAGTTGGCGGGATCGCACAAGGGCTCGTAAGATACGCTATTACCAATACCAGCGGCTGATCAAAGGCCTGACTACTGCCATTCATGGAAACCACTGCTTACAGCTCTGATGGACAGCACTCGGGCATTTGCCATTGAAGATAGCTGAAGTCCGGTCAAGTTAACTTTTAACTTACAATCATAACATCAGGTTTGCCTGGCAGACCACTAACAACTGGATTGCTGTTACCGAACTTCTGTCCCTACAGTCGCGTTGTTTTGGAGGCCTCGTGACCTCCGCTCAGTTCTGCTGTTGTTGCAGCTCTCAATTCGCTGCACTTCTACTAGAGGTGGGACTTTCTTGGCACCTCACGATTCGATTCGATTACGAATCGATTCTCAATGCAGCAGTTTTTTTTATGTACATTTCCATGCATGATTTAAAATAATAAGAAGAATAATAAGAATAATAAAAAGAATAAGAATAACAACAACAAAATAAGAATAAGAATAAGAAGTATAATAATAATAGCAATAAAAATAATAATAACAACAACAACAAGATTAAGTATAAGAATAAGAATCATAATATAATAATAAAATAGTAAGATGTATAAGTATAATAATAATAAGAACAATAAAATAAGAAAGAAATAATAAATAAAGAAATAATAACAACAACAACAATAAGAATAATAAGAATAATAAGAATTAAATCTGAGTTTGCTACTCACGTCCTACTTTTTTCTCACTCTGTGACTAATTGGTGCTTCCAATATATTTAATCAATGAAACAAATGAAAGAAATTTGGCAAGTCAGCTGATTAACATTGATCATTGTGTTCCAATGCCATGTTCGGCTGTGAAACCACAAGTCCTAGCACTCATGTGGACGTCTCTTTGACAAACACCAGTCACTCAAACACAGCTGCAGACCAAGTACACCCCCTCGTGGCTGAACAGTGTAGACATATATGTTAAATAAAATATGATTATGTCATTTATATTATATATAAATGAGATTAAATAAATGCAGGCATTCTAAACGAACATACTGTTCATATTTTCCTCTGCATTGCTTTTTTGCAAAGTGACACTGTAGGGGCTGCTGCCAACCAAAACTGTCTGTATTCAACGACCTGTGAATGAGACTTGACTGTCCTCCAGAATCATTTACTGATCCTAGAGTATTAATAAACAGTAACGGATAAATCTCACACTTTCCGCCTTTAATTTTGGCACCTTCATTCCACTGACCTGGTTGGCAGATGTCTCTCCTCTCCAGGTCTGATCACCATACAGGTCAGTGCTGTTCCACTTGAAGCTGAAGACAAGTCCCACTGTTCACCTAGACAGATGAGGAAGTGCTTTAATATAACATGATGACTACATGCATATGTGTGTGTATGTATATCTTGGTTGTAACAGAAAAAAAGAAAATGTAATCAGATTACAGACACATCCAGCAAAAGGGGGATTTCTTACAAGATTATCATTTCATAATAAAGAATGATATAGCAGTCTGTAACCATGTGCATGACAATACTTTAACAGTCTCACATCACTTTGCACTGTAAAATCTACTATAATCTGATTTTTAAAAAATGTTTTTTTTTAAAGGTAAAACATAAGCAAACCAAATATATTCAATCCTGAGAACATTTAGTCCTTTTTCCATGAGTAATAGGATTTTAAAGTCTATCTTTTGACACACAGAGAGTCAGTGCAGTGATTTTAATATTTCATTAAACCACAACTGAGACAAACACACTGAATCCATTCTGTGCAGACTACAATGAGGCTGCATAGTGTGTGTTTTAGCTGCTCAAAATTACCTTCTAGATGCTGACATGCTAACATACCGAGACATTATCAAACACAAGCATGGAGTCTGCTAGATAACTGTGCTGTACTCTGATATTCGGCTGTAACGATTACACATTACACCGCACGTTAATGGCGTCATGCTAACACTCTCCAACAGACACACGTTAGGTGACATGCAACCTGTCTGTAAAACGACACGATGAAATCACTCAGACCTCTTTATACGCTCCTTACAGCGTCAGTACCCGGTTAATATTTCCTACCCGTAAATACCTGAGCTGCTGGTAACATGTTTTCCAAACCGAACAGTGCATCTTCAACTACTTTAAAGCTAGCTAGCTAACGTAACCACTCACTTAAACTGACCAGCTAACGTTAGCTAACCAGATTTCATGCCAAGAATACAAAGATTTTTTAAAACGTTGCATGCCGATTTTACCGAAACTAACGACTTGTTTTAACATAGTGATCAATTTTAATTAACTGTGCATTGTTCATGTTATAAACATGGCAGAGATAAAATGGACAAAATCATAATGGAGGTTTGGCGCACCCATAATGTCCATCGCCGATTTAACTGAGCCGCTGGAAACACGTTTTCCAAACCGTTTAGTGCATCTCCAACAACTTTAAAGCTAGCTAGCTAACGTAACCACTCACTTAAACTGACCAGCTAACGTTAGCTAACCAGATTTCATGCCAAGAATACATAGATTTTTAAAAAAGTTGCATGCCGATTTCACCGAAACTAAGGACTTGTTTTAACTTAATGACCAATTTTAATTAACTGTGCATTATTCATGTTATAACCATGGCAGAGATAAAACGGACAAAATCATAATGGAGGTTTGGCGCACCCATAATGTCCATCGCGGATTTAACAGAGCCGCTGGAAACACGTTTTCCAAACCGTGCAGTGTATCGCCAACTCTAAAGCTAGCTAGCTAACGTAACCACTCACTTAAACTGACCGGCTAACGTTAGCTAACCAGATTTCATGCCATACATAGATTTAAAAAAAAGTTACGTGCCGATTTTAACGAAAATAACGACTTGTTTTAAGTTGGCAGAGATAAAACGGACACAATCATAATGGGGGTTTGGTGCACACATAATGTCCATCGCGGATTTAACTGGATGTAGTTTATGTTTGAGCCAAATTTACCACAACACCTAACAGTTAAATGGGACGTCTTCAGCTTCCCATTCGGAGTTATTTCAGAAACATTTTAGGCAAAAACACATCCCACACAGACATGAATACACCTGTGCTGAGCAGGTAACTGTACACATAAAGCAGATTCACACAGAACAGTTTACTTACCGTGTTAGTGTCGTCAGAGAAGCGCAGATCCAAACAGAGTGAAGATTGGTTGGTGTTTATATACTATCAAATAGTTTTGGAGGGAAATGCAGTAAATTCACGCGGGAAAAGCGCGAGACCGCCCCTTTTGGAATGCACCACCTGCATTCGTCAGAAAATCTGTGGGCGGGACATATTTTACGCTGACGCAACCAGAGAGTCCCCCAACTTCAACCTGTTAAGCCTCCTTGGTAGAGTGTGGAGAGAGACTTCCCCTTCGCCCTGGGTTCGAGTCCTGGATCGGGGTCCTTTACTTCAACCTGTTTCCTGTAATTTCTCTATCTGTCTTGTCAAAAGAGGCTAAAGTAAATAATAATAAATCAAGCATTAATAGAACCAACTCAGATAAACCATTGTCAATAGGATATATAAATGTAATTTACTTTATTGATATTTCATTTCTCTGGTCTTTATTTGTTATTATTCCAATACTAACGGAATGTAATCCAGTTACATTACTTTAATATTGTAATTGGGTGAATTCAAGTGTTATTGATTTCTGTTCTGTACTTTTACTGTAAAATTAATGAAATTAAATGTAGTCTAGGAAGTGCTTAGTTCAGCAGTATATGACTCTTGGACTACTTGGGAAACAATGATTTTATTTTTGTTTTGTTTTGGGAAATTGTTCCGGGAACACTGTAAAAGTATGTATGTTTCATGGGTCTGATTGTAAGACTGTAGTCTGCCCCACGATTACCGTAAGTCATAGTCTATTTGCGCACTGGAAAAAAAGGTGCGGCTGATTTGAC
This sequence comes from Acanthopagrus latus, assembly GCF_904848185.1. Classification (NCBI taxonomy): domain Eukaryota; kingdom Metazoa; phylum Chordata; class Actinopteri; order Spariformes; family Sparidae; genus Acanthopagrus; species Acanthopagrus latus. The sequence goes on along the minus strand of NC_051054.1, from coordinate 6,607,650 downwards.
GAAGCAAATGCGAACCACGACTGGCTTGACTGCATTGTTAAACAAGGAGGATGCTTATTGGTAACAAGGGGGAGAACATCCCCCCTCATCCCGCCTCAAATCGCCGACTGATTATATCCTTGTCTTCCTCTATGATCTACTACATGTCATATTATTATTTTTTTCCAGGTGTCACTACTCACCTCTGCCGCAGGGGGGCAGCACCACCCTTTGAAGTACATTGAAACTACGGATGAGACAACCGGAAGTGTATAGTTCAGCCTCCAGACAGAAACCCTGTGCTTTATGGACATACCACCTGAAAACTAGCCATTCAAACGTTTCTCTCTCTAGTTGATTTGAGTTTCTAACAAAAGCAAAAATGTCCGAGAGAAAAGTATTAAATGTAAGTATTCGAACGCTAATGTTGTGCCTCTGTTAGCAACGTTTAGCCGCCGTAATGAGCAAGAAGGCTAACTTTAGCTTGGAAGCTATTTGTTGTTAGCCATGCTAGCATTGAGCTATTTCTCGTAAACGTTGTGATTGTACATTGTTTACAGTTGCTCACTCGGGATATCTGACGTACTTAATATGTTAGCAATCAGACCTTTCTGTAGATGTCATTGTTATAACGACGTTTGTTCCACTTTCAGGCTTGTCAGTAACTCAAGTGTTTGTTTTGTCCTCCACAGAAATACTACCCTCCGGATTTTGATCCATCTAAAATCCCCAAGCTTAAACTTCCAAAAGATCGTCAGTATGTGGTCAGATTGATGGCACCATTCAATATGAGGTACGTTTGTCTTTGTATATCCATGTTGCAAAGCTTATAACTTATGTTTATAGGCTTACATGAGCTGTTTTCAATACACTGACATAAACAATATAGTGTGGATGTCACATCTGGAATCCCAGGGCAAGGTGTCAGTAGGGTTGCTTATTTCTGTTTCACTGACTTGGTTGAATTTATTGAAGGACGAGGAATTTCTGGCCCCTGTGACGGTAGCATGATCAGCATTTCCTCTCTGGTTGTTTGCAGGTGTAAAACATGTGGCGAGTACATCTACAAGGGGAAGAAGTTCAATGCACGCAAAGAGACCGTTCAGAACGAGCTGTATATGGGATTGCCCATTTTCCGCTTCTACATCAAATGTACTCGGTGTCTTGCTGAGATTACTTTTAAGGTGAATATTTAATGTTCTGATTATCACTGATATT